>NC_081346.1:70666765-70929067 GCF_029784015.1 Lycium ferocissimum | reverse complement strand
TCAATATCCATTTGATATTTATTGATAAAAATAACTTTTTTGGATATCGAGCTTTAGGGACCACTCGTGATGAATAAAATACCGAAATATGCTTGTTAAAATTAGTACAATAATTTCAAATAAAGACCGAAATGCTCGTCTCTAAAGATAATCTAGGACCCGGTAACGGTTGGTCGCTAAAAAGGTTTAACGACCAAAAATATTTATTTTCCATGATATTAATCATCCATTAGGGACGAGATATGTAGTCTCTAAAAAGCAATAACGACGAGATATAAACACCGTCCCAAAAACTTTTAACGACCAGATTTTTAAACCAGTCGCTATTGGCCTTTAGCGGCGGAGGCTATTACGGGTGGCGACTAGAATTTTCCCGTCGTAATTGACCTTTTTGGGACCAGATTTGAATTTTTAGGGACTAGATTTCCCTTCCCTAAAGGCCATTTTTCTTGTAGTGTATGTAATGCACTTTATGATGTTACTTGAATATGGTATGTTAACGTTTAATTTTAATATAAGAATATTATTTCTTGAAAAAAAATAAAAAAAATAAAAAACTCTTTCAGTTGGTAAATAGTTAGCTAGTGTCTTTGTTGTTTTGATTAGCATGATCTGTAAAAGGACTGGTTTTTAGCATAAGTTCTTTAACTTTCTTCTTTATCCTCCATAATTGTTTTAATCGGATTTTCTTTCTAATCCTTTTCATTTCTCTTTTTTGTTTTGCATGACATATCAGGGCCGACGAGTTTCACTTTGAAACTCAACGACACCGCTTACGGAATCCGCGCATCAAAAATGTCTACGCTCTTACTTTGCCTGAGCGGAAAAGTCACAGAATATCTCTACCCCTTGTAAAAGTCGAAAATGGCTTTTTAGCATTTTATATCACTTTTGCTTACTCATTAGTGTGTTTAAAATCTCATGCGTGACTAATCTTTTAATTATGTTTTGTGGTTGACTGTCAAGACTATAATTTATAACTAAGTTTCTTTTAAGGTTTCACTTTAGTTAATAATAGACTAATTACTTCGTACATGGGATACGTCATTAAACGTAAGGGACTTGAAACCAGTAATTAGTTTACGTCTATCTAGAAATATTTGGACCATAAGAAAATCATATTTTTCAAGGTATGAATATAAAACCAGAGTCTAAAACTTTTCCCAGTTCCTTTCCATTTGGGCCTGCTTCAAGTTTTTCTAATTGCGAATTTGGTCCTTGGAATTTGAAGCAGTTACTTCGTCTAGTCATATACCCTTAAAAGATAATCAATTCATTTTTCCTTTGGGTTTTTGATCATTTAATTACATGTTTCTACAAAAATTAACTTTTGCAAATTCAAATGATTTTATTTTTTAAAACCAACTCTTTAAAGTTCTTTTGTAATACGTTGGCTGCTTTGCACTCAAAATTTACTAGTTTTCAAAGATTTTACACTTCAGCCTTTTTAATTACCAAGTCTGGTCGGTTAACCATTGTTGGTGGATTTTAAAGGATGCTTAATACCTTCCCTTTAGATTAACTGAACCCTTACCTAGAATCTTAAGTTAGTAGACCATAAATGGAGTTAATTTTAAACAATGACTTTAATTAATTTTAGGTGTCCTAATTCATCCTAATAATTAGGTGGCGATTCCTTTACTTTAATTAACCTCGGAATTACACGAATGTTGTAAACCATATTGATCCTGGTTAAAATGGGGTATAACAGTTTGAACGTATTTACCTTTTTAATTTACATATTCATTTAGCAAAGTAAACTGTTTACATTGAAATAATTGATTGTTGATATTTAGAAAGGACAAGGAAAGCCGTTACAAAAAGAATAATGAAGCTTTGGATCCTGAGGACATCAACTTTGGCTTCAATTTGGTGTGTTACGTGTTGATGACAAAAACTGGTTCTATTACGTGTTGATGACAAAAACTGGTTCTATCTCTTATCGATGAATGGCTAGTCTTGGAATGATGAGGTGCTATATTTCTCATTTCTTTTATTCCTTAATTCTACTGTTGTCTATCTTTTTATATTTTTTACAGCATATTTCTCTGTACACTTTTATATTTCTATCACAAAAAAATCTGTATGTAAATTAAGTTACTGATATGCATTTAACTTATTTCATTTTTGTACCAGCATATTGATGTCATTTTTTACTACTTGCAGAAGAAAGGCAAGTACAACAAGGATAACAGTTACAAATTCACAACCGTTAACTGTATGTTCTTCTCCAAAATTGACGAAATTCACCGTGCATATGTAAATCCGGAGGGGACTAATAGTGTTGCCAGTTTGGAGAACAAAATATGTGATGCCGTGGCATACCGCTGATTATGTATTCATTCCTGTCAACATCAAAGAGGAAAATCACTGGATCTTGGTTGCAGTGCCATTCACTGACAGTTTTTTTTTTTAATTCATTATACAGCCTATCAACCGAGCTGATATACTATTTTTTTACATGTAGGCGTCTATACATCTACAACTCATACCGAGCTGCAGGTCATGATGCTATTGTTAGAAGAGAAATACATAGGCTAGCTACCCTATTGCCACATCATCTACATCTGTTTGGGGTTTACGAGAAAAAAAATGCATCGATTGGATTAACCACCCATCATACAAGGGAAAACACTAGACTGATGACTTTGATGTCATGTATGTGAATGATACCCACAGCAAGCCTCTGGGAGCATGTATGTATTTCTCAATCATATTTCCATGTTTTTTTTTTTGGTCAAATTTCCCAATCTTCAATCAATTTTTTTTTCATTTTTTCAGTATGAGGCAGCATTTGCTGAATACTGGTGTTCTGGTCGAGAAGTTTCAAATAAAATTGATGCAGAGTTACTACGTAATGTATATGATGCATTACTAAGGGAATATGCATGGAAAAAGGCTGATTTAAATGCCTTCAGTAATAATAAAGCGTAAGACCGATTAGGCTTGCCATAGATTACAATGCAGTTGACACGAGGTTGTTAATTAGTCCATTAGGTTTTAATGTTGAATTGTTATTTACAGCATTGTTTGTTGACAAATTTGTACATTTTGCTGTGTTGTTTTGTTAAAAATTGACAAATTGCAGTGTTTTTTCATCAATGACTTAACTAATTTCTATTACGACTATTTTTTGCCTAAGCCTGTCATATTTATATTTATTGTTTAATGAAACAGCTTATGATGTATTTCAATGTATTTACTCAGTCTTTTTTTGTATTTCTAATTTTATGAAACAGTTTCCGATATATTTAATTGTATTTCTGTGTATTTACGCATACTGCAACTTCATATTTCTTAAGCATTTCAACCATATTTCATTGTATTGTTTTAAGTTAATACGTACTTATTCATTTAAACATCCATTAACACGGAATGGTATGCACTATTATTATGAAAATAAAGGACAAAAAATGTAGAATACAATGATTAACCAATAATTTCTTTATTTAAGATTTTTGGGGATAAGTGTTTTTAACAAATAAACGAACTTACAAAATAAACATCTACGTCTTACGGGGCTCATTAGAAGAAGAACGCCTATTGTGGCCAAGACGTCCACAAGTACTACAAGCATTCCTACATTTACCATTCATCATCTCCATTAATGGTTTATCTCGCTTCTTCTTTGGCCTTCAGGGGGGTCTGTTGTATCTTGGTGGCAAAACAACTTCATTGCATATGTGTGTGGGAATATTCCACTCACTCTCGTCAGGGAGAGGATCCACCAGCACATCATACATCTTAATCACTGTCTTTGGTTTGAATAGGTCTGAGCAACATTCATCAGGCATAAGACTTTTACTCTTGTCTGACCCATGCATGTGGACATGGTATCTCGTCCATTACAACTGCATGTTTTCTTTTTAAGATCAATAATGAAACACCTTGCCTCATCATTTACTGTATACACACATTCAGTTGATGGTTCAACCTAATCAACAAGAAATGTGTCGAACCAGAATACATTGAATATTAACAACGATAAATATGTGAAATACATGAAAATATACAATTCAAACAGAATTACTTAAGTACCTTCAAAAATATACTGAAATACATTGAAATATATGTAGGCAGACTTCAACCAAAAAAACAGTAACATACTGTCATACGTAGAGATTTACACTCGTTTATTGATAATAATTGTTGGAATGCTTTTCCAAGTGTTGTGAATGTGTATGTACCGTTCCTCCTATTAGTGCAATTCAATCTCCCAAACATCTTCCTAATTCTTTAAGAAATCGAAAAGAGGCAACTCTCTCTTCTTTAGCTTACCGATTTTCCATCAATACATTCGGTTATATTTGAGGTCATTGTCCATCCTATGTTAACCGGTGAATACAGTCAAGCCCACTTTTCCCTTCCAGTATCCTCCGAGTTCTCTTTTACCCGAAAATCAACCTTCTCAATTTTCTCCATCAGCTTATCGAACTCATCCTGTGTGTATGCTTTTGCAAGTGCATAGAATACAAGACTCAATACTTCATCATTCGACTTGTATTTCTTTGTCACATTTTTCCAT
Source organism: Lycium ferocissimum (assembly GCF_029784015.1). Taxonomy (NCBI): domain Eukaryota; kingdom Viridiplantae; phylum Streptophyta; class Magnoliopsida; order Solanales; family Solanaceae; genus Lycium; species Lycium ferocissimum. The sequence goes on along the minus strand of NC_081346.1, from coordinate 70,924,542 downwards.
AAATTCCATATACACGCCAAATGTGGCACAGTTGGATATACTCTAGAAACCTTTGCCTTAATGATTCTCTCCACGTCTACTATACAACACACATCTTATGCCTATCCCCATAGGCTTGCAGAGCGCTCAAAGAACCACGTCCAGACTTATCGTTCTACGAATCTATCCACGCCCATATACTTGATGGTAGATTATTACCTGCACAAATATATTTAATTTGGGTATAATGTAGTGTGTATTTACAGTGAAATATAGCATAAAGAAACTTTGACATACATTTGAAATACAATGTAATATAATGAAATACAACATGAAGAAGAAAAAATTGTATTTATACATGTTGGCACATACCTGCACCATCCAACGTGCTGGCTGATACGAATGTACCGTTACATGTAGTTTTAAGGGGGAATCATCTACTACCACTATTGGTCTACAACACTCGAAGCCTTTTATGAAAGCTTTAAGTGCTACAAACAAATACAAGAACTCATTTTGTTGATTTGTGCATTCTCACATGTGATCCAGGATATGTTATATCCAATATGTACACATATCCCGGTGACTTCTTGTATGATTCTGCCGGTTCCCCTCTTAATTCATTCATTGCCTTTTCTCTAGCCCTTCATGCGGTTATATAAAAAACATCAGCGCCATACTCATTTTTTACGTCGTCTACTATATCACTAGGTGTATATTTCCTCTTGTGGTTTGCTATTTTTGGCTTAACAACTGATGCCCCAATCAACCAACTTGTTGCTTGCCTTTGGGAATACACCTTGTCCTTGAATGGACATGTATGATCGTTATGGAAATATCTCACTCTGAACATTTCAGAGTTCGTAATACTTGAAGCTCGAACTTTCCAATGACAATCAGTTGACCAACATACCAAGGTGTAACTACAAAAATCAATCCAAAAAAAGAACAGTCAGATTGAAGTTTCAATCACATGTATGATGCTAAATACATTGCCTTTATATACTGAAATTTTACATAATGGAATTAAATCATACAAACAGTGCATATTTCAATGTACTTAATCCAATACCACTGAAATATAATGTCACTAAAACAGTGTATTTCAATGTATTTCATAGTATTTTCAGTACAACATACCTTATGGCATTCGACCTCTCTGTCCTGAAATTGAATCTTTTGCAAATTGCATAATTCGCCATAACATTCTTCAGAGTATCCTTATCCTTGTAAATTTAATCAACAAAAACTTCCTTCTGTTCCTTGTTCGAAATTACCAAGTTATCGTTGTTTTCAAATAAAACAACAACCTTACCACAATCCGACACATCCAAATCATTTTGAATCGACTACGTCCATAGCATGCATATATCATTAAATTCAAGCTGAACCATATCGTCTCAAATTGCAGATTCACCGGATACAAAATTCTCAAGATCATTATTAGTTATGCTAACACACATCGGATACATTTCAAACCCCTTGTTTTTGTGTATTTCCATTGGCATATTGTCTCCTTCAACAACGTATTTTATTGATATCGTTTTCCTGCTAATATCAACTCCTAACTGAATCGCAATAGTTTCAACCAACTCAACGTATGAACAATAATCTTTGAAGACAATTGCGTCTATTTTGTAATCAACAAAGCAATTCTGGTCGTTCCAAAAACGGGAGCGTCTGATCACAGCTGTTATGCTTGACATTTTTTCGTTTTGAAATAGAATAAAACTAGAAGAACAACGGTACGCATTGGAAAAAGAAAATCATCGTTTCAAACACAGAATATAGAATCAAAAAACAATCTCAAACAAATGATTGAAAAATTGAAACATACCTTTGTAGAATCTGAAATACAAATCTGATCGTCACTAAAATTCTATATATACACTCGTTCGTATGTTATCGAGTGTATGTCAACTTTCTCTTTGAAGAATTCAAATGTAGAAAACAGAGCTCACAAAGATTTTTCCGTATTTGGAAATTTTCATATCTTGAGTGGTTTTTGAATTCAAAAAGTTTGGATTGTGATAAAAATGGAGAGAGATGCGTAAGCTGTTATGGAAGAATAGTCGTTATGCGTGATTTATGGGAAGATTTAAATTGATTCCCAGATTTAAAAAAAAAAAAAAATCTGTTCCATAGATAGGGCCTGATTTTACTCACCAGTGTCTTAGGTTTCTTGTATTTCAAAAAAATGAAATACACGCGTTTTAGGATAAAAACTAGCTACGCTTGGGAAAAAATAATTTTATAGCTATTTCTTGTTACAAACTAATAAAATGTAGCTATTTATGTAAGTTTTACTAAAAGAATTTTTATTGGAATTAAATGGTGGGCCCATGCTCAGCATGGTCAATCCCTCATCTAGTTTACAAAGAAGAGAGGATAAAGATTCTTGAGCTGTACATAGAAAAGCTCAGATTTTACCCTTAGTGCCTTCTATCAAGCATTTTATTTTTCTTTTTAAAAAAACTATCAAGCTAGAACTTGAATGAGTTATTATTACTATAAAGATTTTTGTTTCTATGCTATTGGGCTTCAAATCGTGGACGGACTCCGGGCAATTTGCAGGATTGTCCTTCGCTGGGGTGGTCTTTAATTTTTGTTCCTCAAATTGGTGGTCTTTAACTTTTGCCCTTGGCTTTAAAAATTACTTTTGTTTACGGTTGAACATAACTCGGTCAAAAATTTGAAAAAAATTCGCAAGGCAAAGTTTTGCAAATTCTAGCCATGCAATTTGCAAAAAGGTAGAATTTGCATTGCGATTTTTTTTTTTTTTTTTTTTTACTGAGTTGGTGTTTGACCCACAACCTCAGGATATTAGGCGAAGGGCAAAATTTAAAGACCATGGTCTTTGAAGGACAAAAATTAAAAAACACCCCAAATCAAGGAGAATCCGCGCAAAAAAAAAAAATGCTAGAGAAGAGATGTAGGCCCCAAACCTTATGTACATAAAAGGGCCTTAGACCCGAGCTGGCCCATTTTTCATTTCAATGCACGTCAAACAAAGGGCCTAAGCGCACAGATATCCGATTTTGGAACTATCATTTTAAGTCATATCCATAATGTGTTTGCAAATCTACCACTTCAGAACAATTTTAAACATGCGTTGTCTAAATTTCATATGGTTGAAGTTCAACCATTTAACTTTGAAGTTATTCCGGCCTGACTAACGTGCAGTTTTTTTAAATATTAGATAGAGATTAATAATGATGTGCAAATAGGGTAGCTTGTGAAATTTTTACCGAGCAAAGTACTAACAAAAAGAAATATTGTACGTAGATAAAGGTTACCATCGATAGCAGCCGGAGAGTATAAACAACGAATTCAATTGAATCCGTCATTTCAATACGGAGCTCAAATGTATGTAAAAAATCACCAAACCTTATTAAAAAAAAAAAATTAAATTTGGACCCATAATTTCATAAGTCTAATGTATTACTCCCTCTATCCCAATTTATCTGGCAGTTTTCACTTTCGAGAGTCAATTTGGCTAGACTTTAAAGCTAAATTAAATTAGATTAACTTAATATTTTAAGATTAAAATTTATATATTTGAAAACTACATGAAAAGTACTATAATTTGCAACTTTTTTCAGATAAATTTGGTGAAAAAATACATCTTACAAATTGGTCAAAATTCATCCAGTTTGAATCTCGAGAAACGAAAAGTGTCACATCAATTGGGACAGAGGAAGTATGTGATAAGAACCTAAAGAATGAACTCATAAAATCTAAGTTATGTATCTACGTATGGTTACAACTTACAATGTTATTGGTTTTTGGTTTCCTCTTAGCAAACTAGAGAATTAGAGCCACAAAACTATTCTTTTTTCTCTTTTTAATATTTATAGAGATGATATATGCGCATGCATACAAAGTGTAGCTAGAGTTTTAATTTTGTTCGGCAGAACTCAATAACTTTAATCAAGATTAAGAAATTCACTTAATATTCATAAATAATTAATCCAGAATACAACAAACAATCTCTTCTAAAATCCAGAACCCATAAACTCAAACTTCATCTTACTTTGCATATGGATCTATATACTACATTCGTGTATATAAATGGCATATACATATATATTGTATTAAAGAGAGAAGTCCAATTATGTTTCTTAATTCTTGATATAATGTACTTAAGAGGATACAAGCATGTAAATTTGATTGCTAAATTACATGAAAAGTTCTGGATTTTTAAGTCAATTAAATCGACAGTACAACTCCCACAATGCAAATGTGCAAGCACTCTTGAGCAGTCTTTTATAGAAAATTTCCAAATTGCTCATACATCGGAAGATGGTCAATTGAACATATAAATATGCTAAATGTTATTTCTTATACTTGTTTTTCTTATTTCACAACCGGTGCTCGTTATTCGTTACAGAGTCTTTACTAATTTGAATTCTCGTCGTATAAGATCCCCAAACTCGAGACTATAAAAGAATGGACGGATTCTAAATTTCAAGTACAACAATATTCATACAACAAATTCAAAGTGATAGGAAAAAACTTTAAATCTCGAATATACCCTCTGTAGGCAAGCTAACTTCTCAATGCCGCTTCTATTTTAGTAGGTATACTTTAGTAAATTAAATTCCAACATTCATATGATTACCATGTCAGATTTTCAGTCGAAAGGGAGGAGAAAAAAGAAAGAAAAAGTGTTAATTTGAAAAAGACAAAGCTGAGAGTAAAATATAAGAGAAATGTCAGATCATGATGGAGAATAGACTTGCACCTTGTATGGTCTATATTTAGTGTATGATATATGATATTTAAGTTAATGTTGAATATATAATTGCAAAAGTAAGATTCTCCAATTCCTTGTTTTATCCCCAGGCATCGCTTACATGTTAATACTCGTTCTTAAAGGAAAACATAAGTGGAGTCTTTTTATGTTTCTAAGATTTGCTTACAAAATTAACAATTTAGACTTTCACTTGGTGTTAAAAAAAAAAAAATTCTCTTGGTTTAGGAATTTTACTTAATAACAGGAAACTAGACATTTATAAAAGAAACACTTGCTGTAATTTCTCGTCCTAGCTAGGGAGACTAAAGAAGAATTAAGGTCCTATCTTTATTCTTTCGTGACAAAAAAAAAAAAAAAAAAAAAAAAAGGTAAATATTAGAAATAAAATGACATGAAGACAATTTCATTTTATGTTAGTTGATAGTCAATGGGGAATGATAGTTGATACTCTATGCTCCTTATGTCACAATTGGCCTAAAACCAGAGATCATCTAGAGCCCGTTTGGATGGACTAATGACTTTTGACTTATAAGCCAAAAGCCATAAGTCATAATTCTAGCTTATTGCTTTTGGCTTATTTTTATTATTTTAGCTTAGAAACAAGTGCTTAAAGGCACTTTTTTGTTTTACCCAAACACTATAAAAGTGCTTAAAGGCTATTTTTACTTAAAAGCACTTTAAATAAGCCAATCGAAACAGGCTTCTGGTGGTGAAGTGTGAGTATACCAAACAGGTTTGGATGTGTTCATGCAATGGACTATTACACATGCTAAAGGGAAATCTCCGTATGCCCAAATCTCAGGATGGTGATTGCAGAATTAATAGTGCACAACTTGTGGATGGAGAGAAACATAGAGATTGGAGTTACTGGCAGAAGAAGTAGCATATATATGCAATGTTAGAGCTAATTAATCACAAGTCTCAAATTGTATTGTAAGATTTATTGTTCTAGATAGGATGTTTAGCTTTGTGCTTTTTCTTTAAGATAGAGGACAGTGGTTGTCTCTCTATGGCTTTGTATGTTGTATCGAATTCACTTGGTGAATAATAAGATATTGTTAGTCACAAAACAAAAACAAAACAAAAAAAAAGGTAAAAATTGGAATGCAGTTCGATAATTCGATCGCACGAATCAAAATAAAGATCGAACATTGAAAATTTGAGTACCTCAAAAGCTTTCTTTCGATTAATCTTATGAAAAACGGTTTGATTTCTTATGATGAGAATTCTTAATTTTACTTTCAATTTTATAGACATAGGAAGTCATCTATTAATGAGCTCATCCAATCCTAAGAAAAGATGAAAAAGAAGAAAGCCAATATGGAAAAGAGAGTCTTTCAAGCTTGTATGTCATTTATTTACAAGTCTCTCTTCAAGACAAGATCCAGATCTTACAATACATCATTATCCCTATTTCACGTAAATTTCCAAATCTCCAAACAAGGATTAGATCATTATGCCTACGAGTACATCATAAGTTATCCCAATTCAATTCTCTCATATTAGGGTTGGCTCCTCGCAGTTCTCCTTTAAACGTCAACTCTTTTCAGTATTAAAAAAATCACCATGAAGCAAAGGATAACGTTTTAAGATTATTAGCAACAAAAAGAAAATGAAAAATAAAAGAACACGTTTTAAGATTTAGAAAACGTTTTGACTTCTTTCTCTGCCAATGGGCTTACCAACTCCATCGACAAGGGCAATTTGTGACCAATGGTACTTTTGCAATATTGATATTTTAGTTAGTCAATTAAAAAAAAAAAAAATACACCGTCTAGCCGTAATAGCTTTGAGTATGCATATTTAATCAGTGCATATACAAATTATACAATAATTATAAGTTGATTATATACACTACATACTGACTAATATTTATAAAAATAAAATTAGGGTTATTTTTTATTATAAGTTTTATTGGCTTGTATAGTGCAGAAATCCCTTTGCCTTTTGTGATTGTGATTAAATAATAGTAGTAAATACATTATAAAGAATATAATGTGCTGACAGCTTTAAACAACTCGTTTTTGTTCACCTCAAGTTGTCGAAAAAGACGCTAACAAAATTGAGACACGACTCCTAGTTCAATCTATTCTTATTATGGATTTTAGCGAAATAGGAATTAATCAATTAACTCAAGTTTTCTCATTGGATCTTACATAATTTAAGTATTTTTTTATTAGAGAAAACAAAAAATAAACATATAAAGCAACTGAGCCATCATAGTATTTTTTAACTCCTCCGAAAGGAAGGATGGCAATTTGGTGGCGACTAGATCAACGCGTTATTGCTTCAAGAGAAACTCCCATCGAAATTCACTATGAATCTTTAGGTACTTTTTATGAGATTTATGAACACTATCTAATAGTAAGAAGTCTAAAAAAATAAATCCTTTTGAACTGTCAGCTAATGGGCGCTTGGTTATAGATTTTAAATATTTTTCACTTTATTTGAAATTTATGAAGTTGGAGTTAAAGGTGAAGTTGTGTTTGGTTATACTTTTTGCAAAGAATATTTGAGATAATGTTCATGTTTGAATGTACTTATACAACTACAAAAGTGAAAAGTGAGTTAAAAAACATGTTAAAAGTTGTTTTCCAGATTTCAATTACAATTTCAAGTTAGATTTGAAATTTTTTCATGGCCAAACATTGATTTTCAAATTATAAAGTAAAAGTTTATTCTGAAAAAGTGCATAGTTTTTTATCATCAAACGGGTCCGTTTGATGTCTTTTTAGACAATGTGCATAGTTCATATCGGAGTAAGGTGTCAACCGATGTTCAACAAATAATCTCATGATCAGGTACTCAGATCATGAGTCAGTGGCAGATTCCCTAAATTATTTCATATGTTTATTTTTTTTATATTTTGATATTTCTCGGTAAAATTTTGATCCGTCACTATCGGTTAGAAGCCACATATAAATGGGTGTTCATCCGAACCTAGAAAAAAAACACTATTTTACGTGATTAAAATTATTCTTTATGTATATATAGTAAATGTTAAACTCCCTTGCAATCTTCGTATGTTTACTTTTTTTTATCTTTAAACACCTGTCTCAAATTCTTGTAAGATTTACTCACTGCTATCAGCTTGCTATATCGTTGTTTTTCCTTCCATGAACATAATATTCCTTTCTCTTCTCTTGCTTTGAGAAGTAGTAACTTGTATGATTATTGCAACAATATTCCTTTTCGTTTCCTATGTTAGAAATTGCTCAAAATATTAAAAGAGCTAATTTTAAGAATACTTTATTTGTTTAGACATTGCTATTGAGTATTGAAAATGAAGTGTTCCTTATCCATGAGAGAATAACTCCAAATTTATGAGTACGAAGAAAGGAATACTTTTTTTGATACGGAAAGAAAAATGGTGTATCTAAAATGAGTATATAGGAGTCGCCATCATCCATAGCATATACATCATCTTTTCTACTATAATATTTAATAAACTTGCAATGATATAATAATTTAGAATTTAGTTGGCAGACCCGAGTGCGCACAAATTAATGGAGTAAGCTATCATCTTTTTTTAAATAAATAAATACATCTTTTGTATAATTGACAAAGTTGGAGGACAGTACTTATCAACTTTTAGAAGTGCAGAGGGATATATTTGTTATTGTTATTGGTATTATTGGCAAGTCTTAATTACGCCAAGGAGAAAAGGAAAATTTGATAACATTAAACTTTATGATATACATCATTTTTAGTTAGGGCACACGAATAAATAAATTTTTTTCCAGTTGTTATTGTAATTATATTTACAAATTACACCTATCCCTACTTCTTAATTTTATATGTGACTTTGAAAATCGAATATTTTGAATGGAAGGTATGAAATGGTTAAAGACCACATAAGAAATATCTAACTTCTATAATTGTTGTTATTGTTGGTGATGGTGGTGGTGAATATAGATCTTTGTCCATTCTTTCTTCAAAGATCTTTACATTTAGCACTAGTGCTATTTTAAAAGCAAACTGAACATGAGTATTTTGAGTCCGGAGCCAAAATGGCTTATTTTTGCACCAATTAGACAAAAATGGTATGCTTTTTTTTTTTAAGATCAAAATGGGTATTTCGTTGGATAACAACGAAATACCCCACAAATTTTTTGTTCATGGCCGAATTATTTCAATCAAATTTTTTTTTTTTTTTGCATTTCGTGAAATGTCCAACGAAATGCAACAAATTTTATTTATTTTTTAATTTCGTTTTTTATATGAAAAACGAAATAAAACAAAAAATAAAATTTTGTTGCATTTCGTGCAATGTCCAACGAAATGCAACAAAATTTCTTTTTTTTTTTTGTTTTATTTCGTTTTTTATATGAAAAACGAAATAAAAAAAAAGAAATTTTGTTGCATTTCGTGCAATGTCCAACGAAATGCAACAAAATTTAATAAAACAAAAAAAAAAAAGAAATTTTGTTGCATTTCGTTGGACATTGCACGAAATGCAACAAAATTTTCTTTTTTTTTTAATTTCGTTTTTCATATAAAAAACGAAATAAAATTAAAAAAAAAAAAAGTTGTTGCATTTCGTGAAATGTCCAACGAAATGCAACAAATTTTATTTATTTTTTAATTTAGTTTTTCATATAAAAAACGAAATAAAACAAAAAAAAAAAAGAAATTTTGTTGCATTTCGTTGGACATTGCACGAAATGCAACAAAATTTTTTTTTTTTTTTTTAATTTCGTTTTTCATATAAAAAACGAAATAAAATAAAATAAAAAAAGTTGTTGCATTTCGTGAAATGTCCAACGAAATGCAACAAATTTTATTTATTTTTTAATTTCGTTTTTCATATAAAAAACGAAATAAAACAAAAAAAGAAAAGAAATTTTGTTGCATTTCGTTGGACATTGCACGAAAATAAAACACTTAAACAAAATTTACTTCGGTTTAAACAAAATTTACTTCGGTTTAAGGTTTAAGTGTTTTATTTTTTAAGATTTTGATTTAAGCGTGTTATTTTTTAATCAAGACATAACGTTATTTTGAATATAAATCTAATTCTAATTCTAAAAAATATAAGGTGAAAAACTAGTTGTAAAGTAGTCAAACTTTAGATGGTCATAACTTTGCGCTCGAACGTCCGATTTACGCATTTTTTTTTTGAACTTGCGTATTTTTTCGAGATCTATGCGGACACGGTTTGGCCGAGCCGATTTTTAAAAAAACACCTTTTATCCCATTCAATTTTAATTTTCCCCTAAATTGGTGTGAAATTTTCAGTTTTATTTACTTATAATATGATGATACGCAATAAATTTCATCGTAAAAATCCCAGGGTAATGTAGCTGTGAATGTCAATTTCACTTGCGGTTTCAATTTTTGAAAATAAAGGCGACTAATTTCCTCGACATATAAAGTTGACTAAAATAACCTTACGGTCAAACAAAACTTACTTGAGCAATTTTCAACCCCTAAAATGACTATCCGAACGTCTATGTATCCTTGATGTATTGGGCCTACATTATTGTACGCAGAAAAAAATATCAGGTTCTATATAAAATATTGACGTTTCGGAGTCTTGACACATGACTAATCGTTGATCAAAGTATGGAAAAAACACTAAGTTTTTTTTCAAACAAAAAAAAAAAAAGTTTACCAAATTTTTTTTCGGTGCTAGCTATAGCGCGATTTTCTTGCGCTATGCAAAAAAAAAAAAAAAATTCTTTAGCGCATATTTTCTTCTAAAGGTAGTTTTGTAACTCTTTTTTTTTGTTCCGGTATTTTGGTTCATTTGGTTTTTTATTGAGTCATTTTTGTTCCGGACCCTTTTTTGTATGAGCCAAATAATAAAAAAAAAAAATTAATGCTATTTCGTTAGTAGTATCACAAAATACCAAAAAAAAAAAAAAAATTAATATATTTTCCTATTTCATTTTTGTATAAACGAAATAAAAAAAAAATTTATTTCGTTTATACAAAAAACGAAATAAAAAAATAAATTTTTTTTTCCTATTTCGTTGGACTACCAACGAAATAGGACAAATTTTTTTTTTTTTAATTTCATTTTTTGTATGAACCAAATTAAAAAAAAAAAAAAATATTTGATGCTATTTCGTGAATAGCATTACGAAATACAAAAAAAAAAAAAAAAAATTGGTTGAAAAAATACTGCCATGAACAGTAAATGACTGGGTATTTCGTTGGATAACCAACGAAATACCCATTTTATATAAAAAAAAAAAGCGATACATTTGGGCTTTTCTTTGAAAATAACCCATTTTGGCTCCGGACTCCAAGTATTTTCATTTTTTTGCCTTCAAAACCAACTCTCCTCTCTCCAAAAATATTAAAAGAAAATAATAAAAAGGAGAAAACCCCTGGTTGCTTTCCCCTTTTTGTTTCTTCAAACTTCCACCCACTAAACATCGAAAGTAAAATAATTTTATCTTTTAACTTTCGTATGGAGCCTTAATAGTACGTTATGTTTGCGTAAGTGGTCCTTTTAGTCAAACTCTAAAATATTTTTTTAGAAATTTAACGGAAAAGAACAAAAATGCCCTTTTGAACTTTTAGAAAAGGTATAAAAATACCCTTTATTCATCTATTTTGCTAAAACTACCCCTCCATTCAACTTTTTGGCTCATTTATTCCTTTTGACTAATGGACAACACTAATTTTTTTTTAAAAAAAATATTTAAATTACACATGATATTTTATTACTTGAAAAATTGATTTATTTTTTTAAAAAGAAATCGAAAAATCGTTATTTGTAGAATAAGGAAAAATAATTTTCAAAACCCGTTTTTAAAAAAACAAATGTAGCAAGCCTTTTATATATATATATAAAAAAAAAAAACGAAATTGGATTTTCATTAAAACATGTGGAATTTTTTTAAATTTGTAAAACTTTTTTTAACGGTGGGAAACCCCATTTTTTAGAAAATTCAATTTTTAAATGCGAAAAAGCCGATTGTTTTTTTAAGTAAAATGTGCAAAACTAATACTCCATAATTTTCTTCTAGATTTAAAAAAACATATTTTCCGGTTTTTTTTTTTTTTAAACACGGCTTTTTCCATAAAAAAATTTAATTTTTTCGATTTTTATAAAAATCCGGTTTTCGAATTTTGAAAAAAAAAAATTAGTGTTGTCCGCTAGTCTAAGGACATAAATCGGCCAAAAAGTTGAATTGAGGCGTAGTTTTAGCAAAATAGATGAATAAACGGTATTTTTATATCTTTTCTAAAAGTTCGGGGCATTTTTGCCCTTTTCCGTTATATTTTAAAAAAGATATTTGGGAGTTTGACTAAAAGTGCATTTGTATGCAAACATAATGTCTTATTAGTCTTTATGTGAAAGAGCATGTATGATTTTAGGTTCAAAACTCAAAGATAATGTCTTATTTTGGTCCTTTTCTCAAACATCATCCAAATGAGAGAATATACCATAGTTTTTCATAAGGTTGTCTAATATAATTATGATTATCCTAGCTCGTGGCATCTTCTCTTTTAAATTAAGTAAGCTAAACAACCATCGAAGAAAAAAGTTAAATTAAATTGTGGAGTGAAGGAACTATGTGACCAATGAAGTAGGTGGAAAATTCCAAGGTTTTAAATTCAAATTTTAATGGAGGCAAAAATACCAATCCATTCATCTCAATTTGGGCGAAGGTTGATTGGGCACAAAGTTTAAGATAGAAAAGAACACTTTTAAAACCTATAGATTAAAATAAGTCATATATATTTGTTTTGATATAAATCATCTAATTAAGGATAAAAATAGGTATTTTAAATTTAAATTGTTACTAAATACAGAAAATATCATCCTTTTTTAAACTGACTAAAAAGGAAAGAGCGTCACTGAAATTGAAACGCAGAAAGCAGATAATTTTATCTTTACCTTTGTATAAATCTTGATGGAAAAAGTTACTCAATATCAGCAATAGTAAGAAGTACCAACATATATTCCCTAAAATTAGGGGTCATTGCACTTATACCCTATTTTGTGCTAGTCTTTAATTTTTGGCCTCAAAACAAATAATTTTTTCGCGAAACAATTTATATTTTCACATCATAATATCCTGCTAGTTATGTTCTGCAATTTAAAAAAAATATATGTCCCGTTAGATATAAGTTCGATTTTGAAGGATAAAAGTTAAAATCAACCCATTAAAAGGCAAAAACATAAGCAACTTTATAATTATAGAAAAAAATTGTAGAGTGGGGGTAGTTTGATAAGTGCGTACACATTAGACATAAGCAACTTGAGCGAATACACACTAACTCATAGTGCTTTTCCAAATCATCACCTTAAATCTCATTCACAAAAAAAGAAAGAAATTTTATTTTAATAAAATAGAGGATATGTATGCAGAAAAAGAAAAATCTTGTTTCATTTTTAACCCTTGGTGTTGATAGTGGAACTTTAGCCATATCCCATTATATACCCCCCACGCCCTACCCTACCCCTACCCCATCATCATCAAGATTCCTCTTCCACTTGCTTCATAATCATCTCTACAATTTGCATATAAAAGCTTCCTTTAATCTCATTGTTTTCCTTCTTCTGTTCTGTTTCCTCCAAAACTCATTTCCTTTAAAAAAAAAAAAAATTACAATTTTGAGCTTAATTCATTAATGGTTTGATTCAGAGTCTGTGTTTTTTGATTCTTGATTTCCTATTTCCTTAAAAAATTAAAATTTTGAGCTTAATGCTTAATTTAGAAAAAGGGTAAAAGGGTGTCTATATTTTGTTCATTTTCATTGATGGTCAAAATCCACTAATTTTCATTTCTTGATTTGGGGGTAAAAAAAAAAAGATTGAATCTTTCCTTTAAAAAATCAACAATTTGGGCCATCAATTGAGAAAAGGAGCAAAAGGGTGTTTAAATTTTGTTCATTTTCATACATGGTTTGAGTCAAAGTTAGTGAATTCTCATTTCTTGATTTCCGTGCTTTTGGTTTGGTGGTAAAAAGATTGAAATTTGGGCTATAATTTGAAAAAAAGGGGCAAAAGGGTGTCTATATTTTGCTCAGTTTCATTTCTTGATTTCCAGGTTCTTGATTGGTTGAATCTTTTCTAAAAAAATCAACAATTTGGGCTATAAATTGTGAAAAGGAGCAAAAGGGTGTCTAAATTTTGTTCATTTTCATACATGCTTTGATTCAAAGTTAGTGGATTTCCATATCTTGATTTGTGAGGTGAAAAAAGATAAAAAATTTCTTAGATTTCAGGCCATAATTTGATAAAGGGGCAAAAGGGCATCTATATTTTGTTCATTTTCATACATGGTTTGATTCAAAGTTAGTGAATTTCCATTTCCTGATTTGTGAGGTGAAAAAAGATTGAAATTTTCCTGGATTTCAGGCCATAATTTGATAAAAAGAGGCAAAAGGGTGTCTGAATTTTGTTCATTTTCATTAATAGTTTGATCAAAACTTGACAAATTCTTGATTTGTGGGGTAAAAAAAAAGATTGAACTTTGTTTAAAAATGGGTAATATGGGAAGTAGTGGTGTTAACGGGCGTCGCCGTAGCAGTAGCCGTAGAAGCCACCCACCACCACCACCACCACCACAACAACCACAACCTGAGATAAATGCTAACCGTTACGTTTTCGCAGCGGCGACACCTTATCCACCTCATCAATACCCTAATCCTAATGCACCACCACCACCACCGGGGTATTATCAATACCCCGGTGGTTATTACCCACCACACCCACCAGCTATGCCGGTGCCATTACCAGCTCCTTATGATCATCATCACAGGTACGGGTAGGGGTGTTAAATGAGCGTGTTGGGCTGAATTTAGGCGCAATTGACCTGCCAACGAAGTTACTTGGGCTGAATTTAGTTAAAATGAGCTGACGCTTGGGCTGAATTTAGACCCACGGATTGCCCTTGGGCTGAGACATTTTTTTTTTTTTTTTTTTCAAGGCACGATTTTAGTTAAAGGGTTATGCCGCCAAAATTTTGAGCAGCGAAACTAAATTATGCCTTGAGGAAAAGTTGACCCGCAAACTTTAGTTTTCCTTAAAAGTTACTTGGACTTTTCTTGAATTTAGGTAGGTCAAAAATGAGCTGACCCATACCTTGAGACCCCCTCGCCTAAAAGTTTTTCCTTAAGGAAGTTATGCGGAGGGGCTTTCGCCCGAGATGAAACTTTTAGTTAAGGCATACTTTTGGTTATGCCTTAATTAAAGATAAATAATTCCTTAAGTGTGTTATATAACCGGGGGCAGACATTTTTTTTTTAAACTTTTCGAACAATTTTGGTTATGCACTAAGTAAAAATCGCATAAGGCGTTTGGCTAAACTATGCAAACCAAATATTTTTTAAAGACCACACCCCAAAGAAAGGGGCAATTCTGCGAATTGCTATTTGACACACCCTTTACTTGGGATGGGCTATAAAGTGTGTTATACACTTGTTATATAACCCAACTTGAAATTCTTACTAAGTAGGCGTTTGGCTATGTTTTTTCACTTTATTTTTTTGAAGGCAATAGTTTTTGCAAAGAATATTTGTTTGTTTGAATGTACTGAAAGTGAAAACAAGGTATTGGGTGTTTTTCAAATTCGTATTTGGAATTTTCATGGCCAAACATTGATTTTCAAATAAAGTGAAAACAGTTTCAGGGAGAAAGTGAATGATTCTCATGGCCAAACAGGTCCAAAGTTTTAATTGCTTTTTTTGTTATGTTATAATTTTTTAGCTAATAAAACTATTTTTCCTTTATTATGGCTATATATAATATATATATATATATATATATATATATATATAATATATATATCAAATTGACCAATAAAAAAGGTCTTTGTAAAATATTTTGACAAGATTTCTCATGGGTCAATTTGGGCTACATATCAGCCTAATTTTTGATGGGCTGAGCTAATAAATAGGCCGGTTATTATTTGGATGTTATGTTTTCATGGGCTAATTTTGGGACGTCTAATCACAGGATGGACCCAGGTCATGCTAATTGGGTTAACGGGCGGTACTCGTATGGACCAATGATGCCAGCACCGTATGTGGAGCATCAAAAAGCTGTTACAATAAGAAATGATGTTAATTTGAAAAAGGAGACTTTAAGGATTGAGCCTGATGAAGCTAATCCTGGCAAATATCTTGTTGCTTTCACTTTTGATGCCACAGTTCCTGGAAGGTAATGCTTTAAAAAATGTTGTCCTTTTTTTTCCTTTTAACTGTATGCTTGTTTGGGAAATCTATGCAAATTGATGTTATATGGTATCTGTGTCAGTTGAAGTGTATTCAAATCTGTCTAGTATTATTAGTACTTGGTTGATAAAACTGAAAGTATTAATTCTATATATGGAACTTTCAGTTTGGTACCTTTCTCATGGTACTTGTTCATAAAAATGAAACTATTAATTTGATTGTTTCTTACATGGTCAGAGTTAAAGACTTTAACTTTACTTTGGTACTATGTTAGTTTTGTGGAAAAAATAGTTAAAATAATGGTTTAGTTGATGTTATATGTTACTATTTGTTTGACTGTTTCAGTTAAAGTGTAGTAAAATATGTGTAGGTCTATTTTGGTCCTTCAAATCTGTTTGTGACTCTATCTGTGTTTTTAGTAGTGTTTTTTTGGTGGTATTCAAATATGTGTAGATCTAGATTTTAAGTCCATTCGTTTAGTTGGACCAAAGGTGTTCCACTTTAGCAAATTTAAGGGACTAAAGATGTTCAAGGTTATATTTGAAGGACCAAATAGACCTACTCCCATAGGTATGGGACAATTTTGGCTAAAAATTCTGGTATTAGTACTTGTTCATTATGTTGAAGTTAATTCTATGTATGGGAGTTTCCATTTGGTACCTTTCCTTGAATTCTTTAATTTGATTGTTCCTTGCAGGGTCAGAGTTAAAGACTTTAACTTGACTTTGGTACTATGTTAGTATTGTGGAAAAAATATTTATATAATGGTTTAATTGGTACCTTTCCCTTTAATTCTTTAGTTTGATTGTTTCTTATAGGGTCAAAGTTAAAGACTTTAACTTGAACTTGGTACTATTTTAGTGTTGTGGAAAAAATAGTTAAATAATGGTTTGGAAGTTAGTTTGATATATAAACCATGATATTAGTGTTTAAATTTGAATAGCTAAGTGAATTTAAGTTCTTGGAGTATTGTATAGGATAAAAATTCAATAGAATGGTGTCCAGTATCTTTCTTTTTTCCATTTTCCTGTCTTTTTAATTGTGAAATTTTATGCAAATTGATGTTATATGGGATCTGTGTCAGTTGAAGTGTATTTAAATATGTGTAGTGGTGTTAGTACTTGTTCATTAAATTAAATTTAATTCAATAGATGGGAGTTTCAATTTGGTAGCTTTCCCTTGAGTTCTTTAATTTGATTGTTTCTTACAGGGTCAGAGTTGAAAGACTTTAACTTGACCTTGGGACTATGTTAGTCTTATGGAAAAAATAGTTAAATAATGATTTGAAAGTTAGTTTGACTTAAGAAATAAATTCATTTTGTGGGAGTTTCAATTTGGTACCTTTCCCTTGAGTTCTTTAATTTGGTTTTTTCTTACAGGGTCAGATTTGAAAGATTTTTAACTTGACCTTGGTACTATGTTAGTATTGTGGAAAGAATAGTTAAATAATGGTTTGGAAGTTAGTTTGACATTTATGAAATAAATTCAATATGTGGGAGTTTTAATTTGGTACCTTTCCTTTGAATTCTTTAATTTGATTATTTCTTACAGGGTCAGAGTTAAAAGTCTTAGACTTGACTTTATTATTATGTTAGTATTTGTGGAAACAATAATGAAATAATGAGTTTTGGAAGTTTGCTTGGTATATAAAACATGATATTAAAGTTTAAATTTGAATAGGTAATTGAAATGAAGCTCATGAATTATGTAAAGTTGTATAGGATTAAATTTTCAATAGAATGGTGTCGAACATCTTGGGAAGTTCCAACTAGGGTGAGTGTCTGTTTAAAATTGGGACAGAAGGGTGAGGTATGCTAGATTTGTTTTTGTCCAAGAAAGTTTTGAACTTTTTAATCATTCAGTAATTTTGGGAACACATATAGACAATAAGAGGATTATTTATACCTGGTTTGCGGGGATTTAATTAATACTCATGCACTCTCTGAGTCAATCTTTTGACAAACTCCCATATCATGCCGCACATTGATACTTTGTTGAGAGAGAAATTGGAAACTTGATCAGCATTTTATTTTATCTCGGACATTAATGTAATTTTCTTTTTGTTGTTGCTAGTCCTACAATCTCTTTAACGACCTAGGATGAATAGTTAAATGTGTCTATTTAAAAAAAAACAATTAGATGAGAGAGTTCTGCCGCAAATCTTTGAGCATGACTCAGTACTACTTTGGGTCATTTGAATAAGCCTTGGGTCTAGTTAATAATTACTTGTGTACCTTCTAAAAAAATAAAAATAAATTACTTGTGTACGATAATTTGAAGTTGTCTCTTGTTAAGCACTGATGTTCAAACTCCCTTGATGAGTAGTAATCAGTAATTTTGATCTTCTAATCCATCTATATATCATTATTGATGTGTCACTGTATTCTGGTCTATTATGAATTTTTGCTTTCTCTTTTGATGAAAACAATGGGAGATGGTAAAGAACCATTTTGTCTGCATATCGTGCATCATTGTGTAGTGGCAGCAGACATCAAAGAGGCAGTTGATATCTGCAGTGCGCTCCTTACAGCTATCCCCTTGTTTTTAGGAAGGAAATGATCCATGGAAGCTCATGTTGAGATACATATTTAGAAGAAAAAACATAGAGCCTGGTTAGGGTAGATGATTATAAATAGTTGATAAGCATTATGTGCTGCTAAGCACTTTTAAGTAATCTGTACCACTTTAAGCCAAACATATAGATAAACCATCTTTCTACACAGTTCACTTTGACATAAGAGTTTGCAAATAAACATCAATCAACAATTGCAAGTCAGTACTTCATGTACAAAACGATGTATCAATTCATCCAGTTAAAGCCCAACCAACCTCAAAATGTTTGTTATTAACCAATAGGTGGTATAGTTCTATGTTTGGCATAACAGTTGGTAACCTTTGGATATTTGATCGAGTCATCATTTGGAAAATTGATCTGCACCTCCATTTGACATGCAAAAGGGGAGACAAAACAACTATCCTACAGGATCAATAGGATACTTGATGGTACACCTCTTTGTTCAAGATTCTTTAACCCCATACTCCTTCATAACCCACATATCCGCATGAATTTTTCGATTATTACAGAACACAAGAAGATCACTTCCCAACACTCACAGGCATAGGGTAAAATCAAAATTTGCTTCTCCACAGAAGGATTCTCCATTTTTCCCATTTCTCCTCAGGGTAGTACAATAATAATTTTGCCACCCGTACTTGTTTGTTACTAAAAATTGTAGTTTCTTGTCATTGCTTTGTGATAAATTGTTGACTCTTCAAGTTGTTGACTCTTCAAGTGACATGTAAGTGCTTTCAACGTGAGCTAATCAAAAGTATTTCTTTCTTTTTTCTCTTGCAGCATGACTGTTATTTTCTTCGCAAAAGAAGGTGAAGATTGTTGCTTGACTTCTATGAAGGAAAGCTTGCTCCCACCAGTAACTTTCGAGTTTCAAAAAGGTTTAGCTCAGAAGTTTAGGCAACCATCCGGAACCGGCATTGATCTTTCAATGTTTGAAGAGGCAGAATTGCCCAAAGATGGTGAGGCAGATGTGTATCCACTTGCGGTCAAGGCAGAGGCGTCATTAGTAGATAGCCAAAGTGGATCGGAGGACGGGAGTGCTGCGTCAGTAGTGTCCACTAATTCACAGATTACTCAAGCGGTTTTCGAGAAGGACAAAGGTGAGTACCATGTTAGGGTGGTGAAACAGATCCTCTTTGTCAATGGCATGAGGTATGAGTTGCAAGAGATTTTTGGGATTGGTAATTCAGTTGAAGGCGACTTTGATGGAAATGATCCTGGGAAAGAATGTGTCATATGCCTCTCTGAACCTCGGGATACTACTGTACTTCCATGTCGGCACATGGTATGATTCTACCCTTTGTTAACAATTTATGTTGAGTGTCGGTCTTTATATGTTCACAAACATCTGCAATACCATGATTAATATATGGTATAGTTTCTGCAGCATGCAGTTAAACAGTTTTGCTAATAGAATCTGAAAACAAAATCCTTCTGACACCTAGGGTGTGTTTGGTATGAACCTGAAAAACTGTTTTCTGGAAAATAAGTGGGTTTTTTACTTATTTTCTGGTGTTTGGTAAATAAGCAGAAAATATTATTCCAAAACATTTGTATATAATCTAAGGCAAACACTACTGGGATTGGCATGGGGGCCTAGGGGTGGGGTGTGGTGTGTTGGAGGTGGGTATTAGATTATAACTAGTGTGGAATGCCATACATGGAACTTGTTTTCCCTACTCCTACTAGGGAAGTCATTTTCCTCATTTTTAAGGAACATGTTTTCCTTGAAAAATGTTTTCCATAAATGTTTTCCAACAAAACATGAGAAAATATGTTTTCCACCATACCAAACACACCCCTTATGTCCACCGTTTTTCCTCTTGGTTGCTTCTTGACATCTCTTAATCCCACCTCTTCCCTTCTCTTGCCGCTGAGTGATTTAAGATGTCAGTTGAAAGATATTGTGTAGCAGATGTATCTTTCTTAAGCTTCATTTTCCCTGCATTTATCCTTCAGTCATTTAATGATTGAACAAGCGCTATATAAGATAGATACCTATGAGTACTAGGTTATTCTAATTTACAAAGTTAATAGTTTATTGTAGATCACATGATTGAGTATCTTTCTTGATGCAGTGCATGTGTAGCGGATGCGCAAAGGTTTTGAGGTTCCAGACGAATCGCTGTCCTATTTGTCGACAGCCAGTTGAGCGCCTTTTGGAGATCAAGGTCAGTGAAGGTGCAGCCGAAGAGTAAAAATAGGAAAGAGTTGCCAGAATCACTCTTGTATAAATATCTTTACTTTCTTACTTCTTAACCTTTTGGTTTTGTCCATTGCTCCCAGATTAGAATAATCCAACAGCAGCAAGTCTCTTAATCCTACAATTGGATCAAGACTTGCTGTTGAGTTGAGCCATTTTTTTTTTTTACATTTTTGTTTTTATTTGCGAGTGCTTTCGAATTCCCCTGCATGTTCTTAAAGAGTTGTTAGCTATACCTAGTAAATATACTGTTTGCTTGGTCAATTCCTTAATCTACATCTGGCTTTCTATTTTATTCTCAAACTTGGATAAATCTCTTGTAGCAAATAACCACCAAATCTGTGAGTTATTTTTCAACATATGCAAAAATGTGCTTGATTTGCTTTATTTATCTAGTTCAATAAAGTTTAGTACTATGATTTATCTCTGTTATGTCTCACATCGGTGGACATAATTTGCTTATGTAGGTTTAAATAGCCTTGGGTTCTTCCACCTTAATAGCCAGCTTTTGAGGTGTGAGTTAAGTTAATTTTTTTTTTCTTGCAAATTTAGCAATTTTGAATGTCTTGTTCCATCTCATTTTGTACATTTAGAAGTGTTATTTTGAGGAACATGTCCCATAAAACAGAAATAAAAAATGAATTTTCTCTGCATGATGTTCTTGATGCCAAGCTTGCCTTCGTTCCATGGATATGTAATATGTATGCTTTGCACAAATAGTCCATTGGAGGACCATTGTTTAAAGAAAAGCTGAAAATTACAAAGTATTTAATGTTTAGTCGCTTCAGCACTGAACTGAAAATCAAAATTTGAACAGTTTAGTCGCTTCAGCACTGAAGTGAAAATCAGCATTTGAACTTTTAGGGATGCGAATTGAGTTTCGTTTGGGTTAAGTTTACAAATGGCCTCCATAAAGGATGGTCTTGATTTTTTGGTCCCGCTTGACAAACTTTTTAAAAAATTGCTCTGCAAAGCTTTTGTTGCCCATTAGACATAAGTTGTGGGCATAAATTACTTTTGTTTATAAAGCAGAAGTTCACGATATTTCAAGACAAGAAACTCATTTTAATAAATTCTTCCTCGCTTTTGGCCCGTCTATATAAGTTGTGGACGTAAATTAGTTTTTACTTATAAGACAGAGGTTCAAGATATTTCAAGATAGTTAACCTGCTCAATTGATCATAAGTTCTGTCTTATAGGCAAAACTAGAACTAATGCCGGATGGACAACAAAAGTTTTTCCGAAGAACTTTTTCATGTTAAAGTCATTTTTCAAAAATATTTAAGCGGGGACAACAATTTTAAATAGGATACTTTTAGAGACACCACGCATCATTTTTTTGGCGGAGTGCCCTATTTTAGGGGTGGTTTTAAATTTTTATAAGCAACATATTGAACTTTTAATTTTTGCCCTTCGAGGTTCGTTTTGAGATATTTCAAATAATGAGGTTAACGAGTTTCGAACCCCGATTGAGCATAAATTAAAAAAAAAACCGCAAGACAAGGTTTTGGTCGCTGTATTAGACCCAGATACTTTTGTTAATGAATTACACATTTTGTTTACCGGCATACCATGCTTTCAAGGCATGAATTGATCAACTTTGATAATTCTTTAGTTATAGAAGAATACTTTTTTTCCGATAAACTTTTGAATGAATTATCAAAGTTTCTTTGCCAAGTCACCGGTTCATAAGGCAAGTATTTTCATAACTTTGGTAATTCCTCACAAGTGTTTTCAAAAATATTTAAACTTGCCTTGGAATTTTTTTTTTAAAATTTTTTTAAATGGGTTTAAAATGTTTAAAGATTTTTATGAAAAAATTTAAAGACCACCCCAAACGAAGGGCAATTCTGCGAATTGCCCACCACGCATCATTTCCTGTTTTTGATTCATAGAAGATGGGCCTGCTGAAGCCTATGGGCTTGAATCAATAATCATCTCTATGCTTTCTTACATTTTCTTTCATGTTAAAGAGAAATGAACCTTCTACCTGACTCAACCTTAATAATTAGTTATGAGATACAATACTCAAAACCACATGAAGATTCTGTAACTCATCAATCAATTTTGGGACCCTAATACTGCTTCATTTTTAAAGTGAATAACATAATGTAGAGGTCAACATCAAGTAATCAAATATTAGAAATATGTCCAATACAATATATAAAATCACGTCAGATCAAACTCAATCCAAAAGGTCTCTCGAGCGACAAAAAATGCACAAGATCATGTAATAAGACTATAGATCATATTTTAATGAATTAATTCAATGATTCAATAAACCAGTGTTCATATTAAGTTCTTTTTGTGTTCTAGCTTTGCTATAGTAATTAAGGCACTCGTGTTAGAACTTAGAAGTTAGAAAACATCATGCAAATCACAATAATTTGTGCTCTTTGAGCGTGACCCAACGAAAATTCTATTCACCAAATAAAATTCTTCCATAAAATAACTCAGGTGTATTTCTTCTAACACAAATCCTAGAAAAATCATAAGAATCCTCCATCAACCAATTATTTCCTCCACTAACATTACTGCTCAGATGGCCCCATTATTGAACCCCATTATTGACCTAAGTCTAATCATTTATTTCATTTTCAATCATTGTCAACAAAACAAATTCGTAGGGATCTAGTAGCTCAGTTGGTTAGCTACTTAAACTTTTACCTTATTGGTGAGGATTCGAATCCCCACCTTGTAATCCCCTACCCCCTATGTAATAAAACCATTTTTTTTTTTAAAAAAAAAAAAAACAAAGCAAATTCACTTTTCCCTTCTATTTTATTTTTAATTTCTCATAAAATTTATTAGGGTAAATAGCATTTTTGGTCCTTTGGTTATAAAAAAAATTTAGTCTTTATAATATCTGACTAAGAACATTAAACTTTTAATTAATTGAATTGTGCACTTTTGATCCCTTTGCTTTTTAATATTCACAAATTTACCATAATTATTAATTGTTCTACCACTTAATTACCACATTTTATATCATATTTGACTGTAATATAGTTCTATAAATACTCAAATACAACATATTTTCTACATGAAGGGACTAATTACATACGTTTTAATTAATTGAAGGTTAAACATATCGAGTTATATATCACAAGGATCAAAAGTAGAATTTATCAATAATTTAGGGACTATAAATGCTATATCATTCCTTCTTTTTAAGATACTGTTATGCATTTGTGGCCCTTTCTAAACAAACACAAATAAAAAGAATCTAAACAAACACAAACAGGTAAAAGAATTGGTATTTGGTATGAATTTAAATTTTCTTTGGTATTCGGTATGGTATTTGGTATTTATAAAATAGATACGGATACCATATCTTTGAAATGCAGTTTTATCTCGTATATACAATCCATGAAACATATATTATGTTTACTCTTTTGCTAAATATATAGACTAGTCGTGAAAAAATTACATCACGTCTCAAATAAACATCTAATAAAAAATTTATGAAAAATCTAGTTTCATGCTTTCAGGTGATCCTTTAATTTGTCTACTGCTATTTTTTCAATACATTAAGACTCGAAATGGTGGAAATGGCCTATTCTACTATAATGAATGAAATTTTTGGTGTAAAATTGTATAGGACTAAAGATTATGCTTAATTTTGGCTAATGTTGTTTAGACTTTGGAACTTTGACTACTCTATCATGATTCAAATATCAGTATAATTGATTAACGGCCCAAAATTCTTGTCTTTCTTTTAAATATGTCTATTTGTGTGTGATGTTTAATACGATTGAGAAAAGTCGAAGTCATAATCTTTTATTACGAGATATACGTAAGTCAAAGTCAAATAAAGTTCTGCAAGTTGCAGTTACAGTCGTGAAATCAAAAATGACATACCGAACCATATGCAATTAGTTTGGTATGGTAATGGTATCGTATTTTTAAAATATTAGAATACGAAAATTCTTAGAAAGTTTAATGAAAGAATAGAATTTGGGCCCCGTACATCACGGTTATTAGAAAACCATGAAAGAGAATTGGTCATCCTAATTTGCTACTGTGTGTATATTGTTTGACCACTCAACGCCATATTGATTGGCAATGTTTGGTAGTTTAATTGACAAATCCTCCATGTCGTTATATTTTTGCATATGTTGATATCCAGATTATGACGACTCAAGCAATATTGTAATTACAATTCGACTGAATACAAGTTATGTTATTTTCAAAATTTTGGTGTCTCAAAAAATTTTGAAATTTTTAATTGGTCAACTTTCTCATCTATTTCCTTTTCCTTCGAGATTTCACACAACTTTCACTCCTTTACAAAGTTTTTCTTGTGACTTAGAGGGCGTTTGTCTAAGTTTATAAGTTGATCAAATTAGTTTATAAGCATTTTTAGGCTTTTTTATACGCATGGTAAACACCAAAAGTTCTTAAAAGTCAATATCATCCAAAAGTCATCAGTCAGTCACTCTTAACTTGTGATGTTACAAGCATAAGCACTTTTAATTTGACGAAATGTTTTACAATTTTATCTCTAATATTTTTTGTAATTTCTGAAATTCTTTTCATATGACATACACTTTTAATTAGTTCTCTATTCTATTTCTGGCATTTGTCAAAAAACAAAGTAACTGCATATTGTAGCTTCAAATACTTATATTCAAACATGTAACTGCTTATTGATAAAATTAATTTTAATAATTAAAATTACTTTTCAGCTATCAGTTACTTTTGATCAGCCAACCCAAATGAGTTCTTAATTACTCATATCTGCATTATGCCTCGCGACAAATTTATTCTATTTCAACTTGCAATTCTTTTGGTTACACTATTTTACTTGTCTTTCTTTGCCATAATTCTTTTGGTTACACTATTTTACTTGTCTTTCTTTGCCACCAACTTTATGTCGTTGAGGACCAACAAAGATTAAAATATCTCCATTCATTTTGGTGTCTACTCTTCATCGTACAAACTGTGTCCCTTTTAAGTGTCAAACCTTCCACCACAATATTTACAAGTGGACTATAACAAGCCAAGAAAATTTGTGACCACCAAGAGAAGCTAAAGGTTAGCATCTACTTTTGGGTTGGAAATAAATAAATGTTGCATATCTTAAGTATAATTGACTTTATTTGTTTGGTGGATGGTCCCTTTGTTAGAGTACATCAATGATATCATTCATATTATCAAATAATAGTGTTTTTGAAGTTTTCTGTGAACTTGCAACTACTTAGTGAAGTCAACCATTGGCGCATTCACAATTAGCTTTTCCCTAGACCAATTAGGGGTGGCGGCAGAGGGATGCGATGAGGTTCAATTAACTTCATTCGTTGAAAATTTATAAATAATTTTTTTTTGAATTCTTTATTTTGAATCTCCTTAATTGAATTCCTGACTCCACCACAAGCATTAATATAAAATATATATTGATTTGATTCGATCTTTTCTCGCTCAAAATCAAAATCAAATACATATCGTCTTTTTATGTCGATTTGATTTTTTAATTTTTTGACACCCTTATGTAATCGAATTTCTATTTGTTTATTACTGTACAACATTTTTCCTTAGCCTAAGACATTACTTAGTTTTTCTATTTGTTTATTACTGTACAACATTTTTCCTTAGCCTAAGACATTACTTAGTTTTTCTATCCTCAAGAAAATGACGTACATATGGTTTTGTCTTTTTCTGCTGCGCACAATATCTTCCAGTGCGTTTCACACTATGAAAACCATACTTTGTAACAAAAGGGGTGTGTGTCTCTAACTGCCCATGTATATGTACTAATGTATATATATAGTTCTTGAATTGAAGATATAAAAGACATAAAGTAGCACTATCTTTTTTGTTTCACGTATGCGTAATCAATTGAGGACCAATGGTGGAGCTAGGGGCGTTATCCAAACCCTTTTGTCGAATTAATTTTTTACGTATATTATAGATGTTGAATTTTAAGCAACATATATTCTTGCTTTTTATATTTTAAATTCGAATTAATAAAAAAGCTTTGGTTAAAAATTTAGGTTCATATATATATATATATATATATATATATATATATATATATATATATATATATATGTATATATAAGTTCGCTTAGTGAAAAATCTGATTTCGTTTAATTGTTTGATGAATGTTGAAATAAAAAAAAAATGTAAAAAAATGGTCCAAATTGAATAATGTCATTATGTGTACATTTAAGTGAAACTTCGTTGTAAAGTCATGCTGCTTTTCATTGTTCACTAAAAGCATGTTTCATCTCATTTTCTTTTTCTTTAAATGTTCCTAGCAGTTTCCTTCTTTGATTCAAAGTATATACTTACATAGCATTAACAATTGTTAATTAACCACTAAATATGATACTAAAAGTGATACTACTTTATTAGCTAGATAAACACAGCCTATAAAGAACTGCTAGTTGTGATTTTGATAATTGTTATCCTAATCATCATCCATCAATATTTGTTTCTGCTCGCAAGTCAGCTAATTAAATCAAAGACATAGTTAGTGTCTCTTTTTTTTTTTTTTTTTTAAATTATCAGATTTAAAATTGGAAATAATGATCAGCAATTCTAAAGCAAAAGAAAATCAACTTTTACAGTAGACTAGTGAAACTTACAGTGGGCATTGCACCATAGTGGTGATAATGCAATATCCGAGAGTGCTTCGCCCCTTTAAACATTACCTCACATTTGATGTTCATATAATCCAAAAAATATAATGAGTGTCAATTTACACTTTTAATGCTAAATCATACTAATTAACTATTATACATTCTAACTTTAATATGATTTGACTTAAACATCGGGTGCAAGTAAGTTTACACTCGCTTGTATTCTAAACCTTAATGATTTTGTCATTTGTCTTTGTAATATACAGTAGATGACTCAATATTATTTTTACAAGTGTGCGTGAACATACACATCATGTAGTATATTTATATGTTAAAATTAATTGTCTTGTTACATGTCAAAAATTGCACCTAGCTCTATGATGACTTAACTTATATTAACACGCGCATAAATTATTGAATGTGGCAATAACTTATATAAGAGAGGTCTTATAATTTCCTTTATTATTGTTTCCCCCCGAAAAAGAGTAATAAATTATGAAGTTGACTTTAATAACCCCAGCTAGTTACGTTGGCAAGAATCATGCTTGATTTAAAAACAAAATGAGAGAACATCTTAAATAAGAATTAAGAAGAAGAAACGAAATTAAACTAGAAAAACAATGTAATATAATATGTACGTTAAACGTAGGCCTAGTAATTAAGTCAAACTCCTTATATGAAAGTGATTTTGTGCAATTTCAGAGTCCACACGATTGCACGAAATGTAATGGATAATAATTGACCTTTTGATTTCACAAAGGGTGTTTGATTCAAGGATAAGAATTGTATTGCGATAGATAGATTAAGAATTTTGAGAAAACTCCTGGTATGGAATGATTATATAGCGTGAATTCGAATTAATCGGGATCTGAGTCATATCGAACACCGGTGAAAATGAGAAAAAAGAGAATCTCTCTTCTTCATTCTCAAGAGGAATGCATCGAAAAAGCGCCCCTTCCTAAAAATGATTTTGGTCTCTGTACGCTCCGCGTGAATTCCCGGAGTCCATTGTGAAACTTATATTTCTCAAAAACCATCGAATATCTTTAGAAATAGAGCACCATTGATTGGTCTATTGTTTTTAGAATGGGCATAAGAACATTTGAAAAAAATTCGGTAGTTCATTGCTTAGTTAAACTGTAACTAAACTCTTTTCTTTCTTTTAAATCAGAAAAGTTACTTATTTTTGTTATTTTAATACTCAAAATACCATTTAAGTTAGAAAGTTATACATACGGTAGCTTTCTAATAACGTTGCACCTGATTTTTTTAAGCCAAAAAAAAAAAAAATAGAAAACATTAAGTTCATACACATTTTAACCAAAAACCTAATATCTGATCCAATAACTGACTTGTAAAATGCTTTTATATACTAAAGAAATGCTGTAAAGGTCCAAGATTACAGGTTTAGTACCTATAATTGATGAAGAACTTTCTAATAAAGAATGTCTTAATCCCTTTATGAACTAATTCAGCACAAATAATCTAAATTAATGGAGTGAGGGAGTTTTGCATGCCAAATATAGTTAAATTAAAAATTAAAAAAAAAAATGTCTATAGTAAATCTTCCCATGTACATACAAACTTTCTCTTTATTGCTTTCTTCTTTTTCGTTACGTCCGAGGATCGTTATTTTGTTAATTCTAGCCAACTTTCAGAGTCTTTTGTCTCCGGAAAACATTAATGTGGCAATTTTTGGAACATAACATTATATATGGACAGCAATATTTTTTTTCTGGTTAGACACAAGAGAAATTAACCCGCAAAACGTTATACTTTTAAGGATGTTTTTTTTTTTTCTTGAAAAATATGTTAACATTTGTTATATTTATGTACATAAAAGTCTCTGAAAATAAGTTCTTAGTTAAGACATCATTTAACCGTTGGTATGCGTGATCATGAGATAGGCGATGATATCGCGATATGAGATAAATTTAATCGCAATTCCATTTAGTACATCTTGCAAAGAGATATTGTTATTCTTTATCCCACCAACTAAACGCAGGATGAAATAATCCACATTTTATCATGGGATTGCTATATCCCATCCTGCAGAGCAAACGAGCCCTTAAGAAGATATTAAGAATATTATTTCATTTATAATATTACTATTTAAGGAGCTAAAAATTTTGTTTTTACCACTATGTGTAATGTTTGAAGTTATAGTTCGTGCATATGTCCCCAGTGAAAGAATGATGGATCCGTTCCTCGCGAGATCGACCTTAATACTTATCGCACATCACGATAGGTAAGGCCGTTTCATCGCGTCAAAAATGGGATGAGGCATGAAATATTGATCACCCCAGATGAACTTGCTTTGCGGCCAGATCGATTTAGTGCAATAGTTAATTATCCACTTTGCGGCCATATATTATGGATTCAATTAATTGATTTGGTATAACAACTTGGGTGTTTGTGATGTATACTCCTACGGATAACTTTGTAACTACTTGAAGACATAAGTCGTTATGTTTTCTTTGAAAACCTTTCTGAATGCCAAAGTCCATTAAAGTTATATATGTAGAGCTATATATTTATGGGTTAGTTGATTTAACTTTCATTACTGGGTCACCACATTGACTTGATAGAAAAGGATGTTTTGAGAGGCAATAATTGGAACGAAAGAGTTGATATAATAATAATTAGTAAGTGAACAAAAAGAAAGAAAGAAAGAAATAAAATAAAAGTGTAACCACAATAAAACAAAATTTGGTTGAAATCTAGTGCTATTATGAAATCGGAAGAATTAAATAAAAGATACGCAGATAGTTAAGTCTAGTATACAAAATCTTTTTTATTTAAATCCAAATTATGTATACTTGGGACCAAAGCTAAGATTTGTGGGAGTGGTGAGAAAATTTCTCTTTTTTCTCTTTTCCCCATTACTATCTTTTTATCTCTTCTAGTATAATAAAATGTAATGAGCAAAAAGCTGATGAATCAATTCAACCGCCAAAAAATTAAAATATGTGCATCATTATCGAAACAGAAATCTATGTAAGGAAATTAAAAAAAAAAAAAATAGAATATCACATCTAGAATTTGAACTGGTACCCTAATATAATTTTCAGTCCGTTTTATCATTACACAAATCTTTCGTTACCTTCAAAGAATTTAATAGTTTATATAGTATAATTTTTCAAAAAAAATCGTTTAACTTATTTATGCAATATAATTTTTCGACGAATGAACTTCTAATTGAACATTCTGTTCTAATAGCTCCTGCCCTGCCTACTTGACCTTAGATAGACATTCCATTAAGAAATTTTCGCTGGTTAAGCTTTCATATACAATGAAATTCTTATTAAGAGATAACTAATTAATTTACACATATCATAACAATAAAATATATTTTAAGTAGGTTCAAATTCAACTACAATATTCAATGTGAGTGCATCCTATCCCCTCTATAAATTTGTCCTACATTTATGTTTGTGAGTTTTAATATATTATTGGCAGAATTCGTTAATGTGCACGTATATTGACCTGATATATACATAACAATTTGACAAAAGGCTTTTTGCATAATTATTTTTCTTTTGACGTAATTTGTAACTAGTAACAAATTAAGGTTCATTTGGTTTGTGGGACTATAATTAACACTTCCCAGATAAAATACGAAATTATTTTATTCCAATTTAATTGAACTTTTGATTTGGTAATTATTTATACCACAGTTCTAATATACTATTTTTATACTACAGTTAACATGATCAATCATGTGATAAAATTTTCATAATAACAAAGATACCCTTCTCAAGGCTCTTCTCCCAAAGTTCTTTAAAAAAAAGTCAAAGTTAGAATTGCAAACAAAAGTTTATCTCAGTAAAGCATTACTACATCCGTTCACTCTTGCTTATCCAATATTTTAAAAATTTACTTATCGCTTTTAAAGATATCAAAATTAAATAATTTCTTTTTTTCTATTTTATCTATAATATTAAATATTCATTTCAAATCATTTTTTAAATCTAATATAAACATGCACCAATTAATATGAGTATATTGATAAATTATTCACTTCATTTTTTTTTAAGGTGTACATAGTTAAAAGTTGATAAGTAAAAGTGAACGGAGGAGTACATACTTATTTTATAGGGAAAAGGTGCAAATATGCCCTTCAACTTTATGATTAGAGCAAATTTACCCCTCATTAAAAAAGTGATACATGTATACTTCTACCGTTACACAAATGATGCAAATATATCCTTACGGATTTTTTTTAAAAAAAAATTATTTAGCTTATTTTTTAATAAAAAATGTCATGTAGCTTTTTTTTTCAAAGCCACGTGGTAATTTTTTTCCTTCTAATGAGTCGGGTTTGATTCATTTTAAAAAATGGGTAGACCTTTTTTTTTTTTTTACCAATGAGATATTTTTAAAATGAATGAGACAACCCACTAGAAAAAAAATTGCCTCGTGACTTTAAAAAATAAGTCTACTAGAAAAAAATGGATAGACTTATTTTTGTTATAGTCACGTGACATTTTCTTTATTAAAAGATAAGCTAAATGATTTTTTAGAATAATTTTGATAGCAAAAAGGATATATTTGCACCATTTCTGTAACGGTAGGGGTATATTTTTACCATTTCTATAACGATAGAGGTACATATGCACTACTTTTTTAATGAGAGTTATATGCTCTAAATCGCAAAGTTGAGGGGTATATTTGCACCTTTTTTCCCTATTTTATATTGACTACAACAACCTATATCTAGTATAATCCACAAGTAGGGTTCGGGAGAATAAATAATATACACAGTGATACAATAATAAATTATTTTTACTTATTGTACCAGGTAATTTTTTTTTGTTTGTTTGTTTGTTTACTTTGAGGTTTCAAACCCCACATATTAAATAGATTTATATGGCTGTAAATATCATACCAACGACCTGATAGCGTAAAGTTTTATTTACATCGATAATGTCTAAAACTTAAAGACTCTTTTTATATTATATCCTTAAATATTCTATATATATACAGCCCAATAATATTGTACCTATATATACAAAACATGCTTTATATTTAAAAAAAATATATATTTTTAAATTATTTTTTATTTTTAAAAATCTTTTTAAAAAAATTTTTTATTTTTTTAAAAAAATGTTTTTTTTAAATTTATTTTTATTTTTTTAAAAAATTAATTTTTTTTTTTTTTTTTTTTGCTCAAAAACTTATGTATGAAGAGATTCATTAAAAAGATCTTTTTCTTCTATTTAATATCGTAAAAATGTATGAATCATATCTCTTCGAGAAAAAAAAAATTGAAAAACAATATGAAATTTGTATCTTGCTCAATGTGTCTTAATAGTTTTTCATTATAAAGTTGCATAATACATAAAAAATACAACTACAACAACATTGTATATAACTTTGATACAACATTCAAGACTTAAAATAATCGCTCAAATTTTTGTGTATGAAATGTGTATATCTTGCTCAAGGCTTAAAAGTTGAAATTTTATGTACGAAGAACGTATTTAAATGCAATATTTATAAGTTAAACATTATGCTTAAAATTTTATGCATGAGAATGGTATGAAATGTGTATATCTTCCTCAAGACTTAGAATTTCATTCACACGTTTTTGTATATAAATTTCATATTAAGGAAAATTAATGTCAATTCTATGACATTGTAACAATTTTACAATATTCAAGGCTTAAAGTTTTCGCTCAAAATTTTGTATATGAAAATTATATTAAAAAATTTTGCTCACACATACACATTTCATACAACTTTCATACACGAAATATGAGGTAATTTTTTAAGCCATTGAGCAAAAAAAAAAATAATTAATATTTTAAAAAAAATATATAAAAATTATTTTTTTTTTTAAAAAAAAAAAAATTTTAAAAAATATTTTTTTTTATAAAAAATATATATATTTTCTGGAAAAAAAATAAAAAAATGAAAAATATATGAAAATCCACTAATATATCGTTATGTTTTGTAAATAAGGAAAACTATCGTTACGTTTCGTAAATATGTCCAACATGTATATATACTTGTTTTCCCTAAACCATATACCCAAAAAATAGTGGGTTTGTAATCCTTTACAAACTTAATTTTAGTTTGATGTCCTTTTTACCAGAGATTCATTAAAAAGATCTTTTTCTTCTATTTAATTCGTAAGTGGAATCATTTCTTCGAGAAAAAAAAGAAAAAGAGTAAATCTGTTAAATGGTTTTATTATTATTGCATAATACATAAAAACAAACACCAATACGATTAATGTGCACAAACAGATACCTCAATTTGAATAAAGTTGAACACGTAAGCACAACTACTGACGTGACATATAAATT
Source organism: Lycium ferocissimum (assembly GCF_029784015.1). NCBI lineage: Eukaryota > Viridiplantae > Streptophyta > Magnoliopsida > Solanales > Solanaceae > Lycium > Lycium ferocissimum. The sequence goes on along the minus strand of NC_081346.1, from coordinate 70,890,995 downwards.
TTAAAGGTGTCTATGATCGTTAAAGTTAACCAAAGACAAGTTGAGATGCCCTATTTTTTAAGATCTTTACAAGACAAGTTTAAAGGTCAGTTTATATATTATGGCTATTATTAATCCACTAGATAATATAGACGTTACAATCCACTAGAACTTGTAAACCAACCGAACGTCCCCTTATAGTAAAGTTAAGTACGAGAAGAAAGAAATAAACAGAAAACACAAAGAAACAAACACTATTACGATTATGAGCCTGTTTGGATGGGCTTAAAATAAGCAGCTTGTAGGCTGTTTTTTTAAGTTAAGCCAAATGAGCCAACTTATTTTTTTGGCTTACTTTAAGCACAAAATGACTTATAAGCTGGTCAGCCAAATACTCAAAATAGCTTAAGCTTTTTTCAGCAACTTATAACCTAAGCCAAAGGGGTTCTATATTAGTATATAGTTTGTTAACCATAATTCCCAAAAGCGGTGCTTCCCCATTACTTTCTTGTCTCTCTTTTGTCACTATAATTCACTTCCCAAGATTTTCTTTAGGATTTTTAGTTTTTTTTTTTTTTTTTTTTTAAATACCCATTTTCCCTTAAAATTGTTATACATACATTCATGGAGACTAGTAACAAGAGATGTTTAGTTGAAGAGGATGATAAGAATAATTGTACTAATAACATCAACAACACTGTTGATCCTTCTCTTACTAATGAAAAGGTTGCTTTTTTATTGCTTTCTTGAAAAATGTCTATTTATGCAAATTTTTCTGCTCCCATTTCTCAATTTGAGCTATGGTTTTTTCTTTTTTTGTTCTTGATTTCTTGTTATTTTGTGTGTGTTCAATAATTTGGGTGCTGGTTGTTACCTTATCAAAAAAAAAAAGTGTTGTATATGGGTTCTAATTCTGCTAATTTTTCTGCTTTTACTCATTTCTCAATTTGAGCTATGTTTTTTTTTTTCTTGATTTATTGTTATTTTGTGTGTGAATACTAACTTGGGTGCTTTGTGTGTGTTATAATTCTGCTATTTTTTCTGCTTTTACCCATTTCTTAGTTTGAGCTGTGGATTTTTTTTTTAATTATTTTTTGATTTCTTGTTATTTTGTGTTTTTTTACCAACTTGGGTGCTGTATATGGGTTCTATTTCTGCTATTTTTTCTGGTTCCACCAATTTCTTAATTTGAGCTATTTGGGTAGTTGAAGGGTATTCTTGCGTAAAAGTCGCAACGGTGAGGGCATTTTTTACCAAAAAAACTTAGCAGAGGGTAAAATTGACCATTTCAAATAGTTCATGGGTATTTTTGATCCTTTCCCCTATTATAATCCATACATTACAATCCACCAGAACTTGTTAACCAACCAAACGTCCCCTAACACTCTTTTTTGATGGTCGTTACCTATGGTTTCATAATGTATTGTATTGTATCGTATTATATTGTATTGTATTAGTGAATAGAATATTTGGATAACCTTATCGTTTGTTGTGATTTAATAATATTTGATTGACTGAATGGTATTATATAATAACATGTAAGTTTATTACCGTACCCTTAACTACTCTAACTATTAAAATATCAATAATTACTAGAATAACTCCAATTAAAAGACAGAATAATAACTGACCGACTACTGTTGACTCTTGACATTAGAAGGAGGCAAAATTGAGCACACTAGTTTATACTATATTAACAAAACTAGGGTAAAGGATAAAATAGTAACTTTAAAAAATAAGTAAGAAGTGTAATGAGTAAATGAAATAAGTAATCAGGCAAAAATCATCAAATTCGTGGTTACATAAATTGAACTTTTTTATGATTATATAACAACGGAGTTACAACATCATATAATATAATTTTAAAAATAATAGAAATAAATATGATATGAATGAAAACAAAACAATAATGAACCACAAGAAACAACCATGCAAACAGGGGGTTAATAAGTATAGTCAAGGACAAGAAGAAAGAAAAAACAGAAGCACAAAGAAACAACAAAAGAAACAACACTAATAAGTAGTACTATATTGTTTGTTAGCTATAATTTCCCAAAAGCAGTGCTTCCTCATTATTTTCTTGTTTCTCTTTTCTCTCTCAAATATCAAATCTTTCAACTTCTTCTTTTTTTCATTAATTCACTTCCCAAGATTTTTGTTCCTTTTTTTTTCAAAAAAAAAAAATTGTGACATTTATGGAGACTAGTAATAAGAGATGTTTAGCTGAAGATGATGATAAAAATTGTACTAAAAATCTCAACAACAGTGTTGATCCAACTCTTCCTATTGAAAAGGTAGTTTTTTTTTTATTGGTTTCTTGTTATATTCTGTTTGTGTACTAACTTGGTTGCTAATTTTAATGCTTTAACGCATTTCTCAATGTGAGTTTTTTTTTTTTTTTTTTAAATTCTTGATTTATTGTTATTTTGTTTGTGTTTACTAACTTGGGTGTTGTATGTTGGTTCTGTTACTGCTAATTATTTCTGTTTTTACCCAATTCTTAATTTGAGCTATGGCATTATTTTTACTTGTTGATTTCTTGTTATTTTGTGTGTTTACCTAAGTTGCTCAGACTCTCCAAAAATGTTGTCGCACCCGTGTCGGATCCTCCAAGAATACACTATTTTTGGAGGATCCGACACTCACTGATCGATATTTTTGAAGAGTCTGAAAGAACACAGGTGGTTACTAACTTGGATGCTTTGTTTGTAAGAGTTATATTTTCTGCTTTTAACCAATTCTTTATTTGAGCTATGGCCTTTTTTTTTTTTTTTCCCTTCTTCTTGATTTCTTGTTATTTTGTGAGTGTTCACTAAGTTGGTTGTTTTGTATGTGTTATATATCTACTATTTTTTCTGCTTTTACCCATTTCTCAATTTAAGCTATGGCTCTTTTGTTTCTTGATTTCTTGTTATTTTGTGTGTGTTTATCTAGTTGTATTCATCATTTTCTTGCTTGTTTGGGATTTTTGTGTTAGAATTCTTAAAAAAGTAGTAGTTTTTTAGCTTGGGTACTCTCAGTTTCCTCTTTTTCATGGTTGAATTATGATTATCTTGGATTTTTTGCTTTTGCAAATTCTCTTTCTTAATAGTTTTTAGGGGCAAAGGGATTTAGTTATGCTTTGTTTTTTAAGATTTTGGATGTTTTAGGAATGTACAAGGACTTTTTAAAACTGGTTTAATTTGGGAAAACTGTGGATTTGGGTCTTCACCTACTTCTTTGTACTTGTTGGAACTAATTCTTGGTACTAGTGCCACATGCTAAATTTTGTATCAGAAAATTTGTTTCAAGATTATATTGGTTCAGTTATGTTTGTATGGTAAGAGACAAGAAGTTGAGTAGTAACTTTGGTATTTTGGTTCTTAATATCTTGGGCAAGTCACATATTTGGTCGATCGATCAAAAATAATTACATTCGCTAGCCAAATATAGAAGAAATATACACTATTATGTATCAAAGATGTATGTTTTATGTTTATTATACATCAATATAAAAGCATACATTTGCTTGCTATTATTTTGGTGGACGGCTATTTATGTCAATTTTATCTATCTTTTAGGTTGGTGAATCAAGTGAAATAGTAGAGGAACTGCAACTTTCTGAACGACAAATGCAGCAAAATTTACTTCTGGAAGTACCTGAAAGAACAATCGATGGACAAACAGAAGATTTTGTTAGGATAGACATGTCCCCATCATCAATTCAAACTCCTAAAAGAGTGCTTTTTTCACCGTCACCGAGCCCTAGCCATGTTAGAGTAAATGAATCTCCAGGTCCCTCGTTATCGAGGGCTAAGTCGTCCATTAAGTCTCTCCTCCCTAAATTAAGTTTCAAATTCCGGAATCGGACGGCGGATATTGAAAAGGCTGCAATGTTAGCTCTTGGAGCCTCTCCTCCGACGCAGGACAAGTACTCAATTTTCAGGACTCTATCCGTTAAAAGAATTTTCAATCCGAAGATGAAAAGAACTTCATCATTGCCTGTAACTCCAATTGAACACTCTAATCCTGAATCAACACATGGTGGCTACGGAAATGCAGCATTTGATTCATTTGTAAGTACTTATAATTGTTCCCCTGGTTAATGGTGTGATTGAAATCTCTATCTTTTTGCTAACTGTAAAATTTACAGTGAGATTATGTTACATTTTCGGTAATAAATGGTTAAAAAAACTGCAACTTTGGGTATACCGCTCACAAAAAGAAAAGAAAAAGCAAGTTATGTATACCATATGTTTGCATCCTTAAACTTTTGAATATGCAAGCAAGGAAATGTGGACTCTTCTTTTGTTTTTCTCTTCATATTTTGTTGCTTCGTTCAGCCTATCAATCATTTATTAGGATTCTAGTTGGAGGGGCATGCCATTTTCTCCCCCAGCGGAAGATCCCCAAACTGGTGGTTATATGATGGAAAATCACTAACCTGACCATTTTTTATTCTGAAATGATTTTTTTTACAAATTAGAATTGTTGGACCTTCTCCGTAAATAATTCAAATAGATTAGGCGAATTATTAACAGCCTGTTTGCCCAAGCTTTTGGAAAGTCAAAAGTTCTTATTTTAGAAAGTTGAAGTGTTTGCCCAAGCTTTTAGAGAAAAAGTAAGTGCTTTTGAGCAGTAGTAGAAGTTGTTTTTCAGAAGCTAAAAGAAGTAGCTTCAAGCACTTTTGAAACATTGGCAAAATTGTTTTTCAAATTGATTAGCCAAACACAAACTGCTACTCTCCAAAAGTACTTTTCGGAAAATCACTTCTGACAGAAAGCACTTGCAGATTTTTGAAGCTTGGCCAAACATGCTATAAGAACCCCCTTAAATTTTTTGTAGGAATCTCGAAAGAAAAACTTGTCTTTATCTTCTTCATCTTTTCCTATTTAAGTGCTTGATGTTTTTACATGTGTCCTTTTATGTGCTCGTCGAAACAAAGATTTTGAGTTTGGAAAAACTTGCCATTTGTATAACTCATAATTTGTCAGTACTGAGATCTTCAAATTTTAGCCAAAATTGAAAAATTATATCTGCTGGAAGTGGACAGGTCTAGCGAAAAATGAGTGTAGTTAAAAGGCAAGCATAATTATTCTGCTCCAATTACAGTTCTAAATGCATTATCTGGATGTATAATTATATACAAATCCTGGATTTTCTTGCTGGTTTGTTGGCATATCTATGAAGGTTTTGTTAGATTGAAGTCTTTGTGATTTCACTTAGCTTCAAGATTCCCTTTGCTCTCAATTCACTCTGGACTTGTCATTTTCTCCAACTAAAATCGTACAAATTTCACCATTTTCTAGAAAGCAGGAGTGCATCCCATACCTCGCTCACATTCAGTGCCGGAACTGATCAAAGATGGGATGTTAAAACAGATGGATTACATAGGGAGTAGTATCTATCGTGTAGTCCCCTCTACTCCTCGCGTGACAAGACATGATGCATCATCATTAAATGCAAATCCAACTCTTAGCGCAGGTAATTTATGTCTCTAATCATGTTTCCTTCTTTTTTGTACAATAAAGGCTTGCTTCTGCAAACAGTGATTCTCTGTTAGTTAAGTCTTTGATGTTTTATTATGTCTGAATTTACAAACTTAGTAAAGAAGTAACTGCATAAGGAATATAGTGGAGTGCTGTCTAAACTTATATTTAGAGAGCCATACAACCGAGGATTTCATACTACAGATAGTGATTTATAAAACATACTAACTTTGAAAAATAGTTCATTCATACCCTGATTTATAATTATATGTTGGCCATTTATAAAATGCATCATCCTAGCCCTTCATTATTTTACCCTCAAATAATTTTTTTACTCACTAAAATAACTCAATCCGACCCGAATTTTTTTTTTTCGGTAAAAATAATACGGAATATTTTTATATTTTTTTTGGAAAAATTATCCATATTATTTTTCTTTGCTGAAAAAAAAAAATTCGGGTCGGATTGAGTGAGCTGCTTGAGTGATCATGAAGGGCTGATTATAGGAATATGTACGCCATTTCTGATAGACTGCAACTTTCCGTTTATAAAATGTTGGCTGCTTGGTGATCATGTTTATAGGATATTGATTTCTGATAGACTGCATTTATATGTTGACTTAGAGCATTTATATTCCATACAACCATTGTTTAAAATCTGGTAGCTTTTGGATATTGTACTTGATCTATATTTGGACAGAGAATATTCTTTAAAGCTGGAAGACATGACAGTACTCTTATGTAGCATTTACTGCCTGAACATTCTTTTTCACTCACTTGGGATAACTAACCTACACCTCTCTTAGTATTATGGTTCAGATGAAAACACTAATTTTGGTGAAGACATCACTCAAGAAGATGCTGTTTGCAGAATCTGCTTCGTTGAACTTGGTGAAGGTTCGGAAACTCTGAAGATGGAATGTAGCTGTAAAGGTGAACTAGCCTTAGCTCATCAAGAATGTGCTATAAAATGGTTTAGCATAAAAGGCAACAAGATTTGTGATGTCTGTAATGAAGAGGTTCGAAATTTACCTGTCACTCTTTTGCGGATTCAAAGTACTAATCATAGAGGAAGTGGAGCTCAAGTTCAATCTGCCCGATACAGGTCCTTCTTTTACAATTATAAATATAAATAATTTCCCTATTGGACTTTTGTGGATGAATTCTTGAGATGAAAGACCTTAGACACCCTCTCCTACAAAAAAAATAAAATGGAAGAACGTATTTTTTTCCAAAGAGGATTGTAAATATTATTTTCAAAATGGTGTGGTCCACGGTCCACCTAAACCGAAAAAGAGATATATTTTTCAAAGTAGTGTAGTCCTCCTAATCATTTGGACTATAGCTCAATACGCCCCAAAAAGAAGGTCAGATGATCCCTACAAAAAAGTTTTATTTCCTTTTTTTTGGGCGGGGGGGTGACACCGGGGGCTGTGGATTCTACTTAACTTCATTATGTGCCTGCACCTTTTAACGCTTTTGCAACAATCACTGGGAACTACTCCCTCAGTGGCTCAGTCCCAATTTATGTGATGCACTTCCCTTTTTAGCCTGTCCCAAAAAAAAAAAAAAAAAAAAAAAAAAGATACACTTACAAATTCAGAAATAATTCAACTTTAAATGTTTCATTTTACGCTTAAGCTTAATGAGATGGTTTATAGCCACTCAAATATCTCTGACTTGTTTTAGATACAAGTTTCAAAAGCCTTTCTTTCTTTCCTTTTTTTCTTAACTCCATGTCCAATCAAAGTGCATCACATAAATTGGGGCGTAGGAGGTACTATATTCTTCTTAGTTTAATATGATTTAATGTTGAGCGACATTTCTTTGTTGAAATGAATTTTGTTTCTCTCTATTATTTTCTTATGAGGAAATAGCTCACATGGTGCCTATCAAAACGAAGAACCGTTTAATTTAGAATTACATGGTATTTTACTCGACATTTGCAAACTGCTTACAGGGTTTGGCAGGATGTTCCTGTTCTAGTCATTGTCAGCATGCTTGCCTACTTTTGTTTTCTGGAGCAGCTTTTGGTGAGTAAAGACTAATACTGTAATATATTATCCTACTCCAGAGAAGGGTTCTCAATTGTGCTTGTTTTACAGGTTACCAGAATGGGGTCCGGCGCGATCGCTATATCTCTGCCCTTTTCATGCATCTTGGGTCTCCTTGCATCCATGACAGCAACAACTATGGGTACATGAACTAAACACACTCCGGCTTACAAGCTTGAGAAAATGACAAAATTGGTACCTTACCTCTAGTAGTAGGCTTAAAGTAGTCCCTTTATGTTACCATTGTCAAAAAAAAAAAAAAGTGTAGTCCCTTAAGTATTACCTGAGCAGTTTTGGTCCTTTAAATATGTCAAAAATGAGCACTTTTGGTCTTTGTTAAATAAATCAAACTTTGATTGTTAAATTTAACCGGAATTTTATTGTAAAAATAGAAAATATTTAACGAGAACTTATATTTGCAGTTTATGTTATTTCGGTCTATTTCTCAGTCTGGTTCAAATTTTTAAGGTGCAATTCAGTTATTTTTTGTGTCTGGTGTATTTCGATGTTGCGATTTCTGGGATTTTGATGGACTGTTGCTTTTGACTAATGTTTTTTTACACTTCATGTTTAATTTAACAATTAGAGTTTAGGAAATATCTAACTGACTAAAACTGCTTAGGTGATACTTAAGGAATTACTTTGAACCTACTGCCAAAGATAAGGGACAATTTTTGTCATTTTCTCTCACAAGCTTCTGTCAATTTAAGTTTGATAGTGTTGATTTCACTTTCACTTCTATTTGCTGCTATACACCATACAATAATATAACATATAAACTTTCATGCTTTATGTGTTCAGTACAAAGGCGATTTGCCTGGGTTTATGCTGTTATTCAGTTTGCCTTGGTGGTTCTGTTTGCTCATTTGTTCTACTCACTGGTAAGTAATGCTTCAGCTCAAATAAACAAGGTTTTAATTGCATTTTCAGTCCTTCAATTATTGGTAATTATGATTTGGGTCCTTGTGATATTTGACTAGGCATATTTAACCTTCAATTAATTGAGATATGCACTTTTAATCCATTTGCTAGTGAATATTCACAAATTTACCCTAATTATTATTGTTCTACTGCTTAATTAATCGTGTGTTATGATAAGTTTGTGGTGTTACTTCATATTTGATGATAATATAGTTCTAAAATAGTACAAATACGACATATTTCTTACATAAAGGGACTAAAATACGCATTTCAATTAATTAATGGTTAAATGTGTTTAGTCAAATATTATAAGGACCAAAAGAAGAGTTTATCAATAACTGAAGGACTAAATGTGTTTAATCAGAAAGAAAAAAGATTATCCGATTCTCTCGAATTGCCTCGAGCTCCATCTAATACTAAATCTCTGTATCTTATTCTCGGGGTTGTAGCTTCGAGTGCAGGCAGTTCTATCTGTTCTTCTTGCCACCTTTGCGGGTTTTGGAGGTGTAATGTGTGGGACTTCTATTCTTCTTGAGCTTTTCAAATGGAGGACGAGATGGAATTCTCGGTCAAATGAGCAACGTGATTCTGAAGAAGGGGCGCGGCCAAATCAATCATCAGAAGTTAGTCCTACGCCTCAGGTAGAAAGCCAAACGCATGGAGCTGAAGCTGGTACTTCTGGAGTTGCTCATGGAAATTGACATAGTATCAAGATCCAAAGGAGAATAATTTCTGTCTCTTGTAAGCAAATGATTGGAGTGTATAGCTGGTCATTGCAAGTCATAACTGTACAGTTTTGAATTACATCAAAGCTCTCGTTCGAGCTTCAGAATTCTAAACCAGAACTCGAGACTTGAAATGAATCCAAGTGGAGGATCTTTCTCAGGGTTAAGGAATGGTAGGCAAAAGACAAGCCGTTCATTGTTCCATTAGATAGGCAGTGCATGAAAGGAAACTGAAATAATGTATGTACCAGGATGTTACAAGGATCTGTTCTCCACCTCATTTTCTGTTACAATATTTGATCTTGTATCTTTCCTCTTACTTTTCTGTTTAATTGCTTGCCACATCTTTGTTCATATGTTACAGTTCACTAGTATTTTCCCTACTTATTATACATTAAGTACTCTGTAACACAAGGCAAGAAGCTACAATTTTGCCTACTCTTACTTTAAGATGTGTTTGGTAGGAGGGTTCTAATTTTTTCATGTTTTGCTGGTTTAAATGTTTTGGAAACGTTTTTACTAGAAAAATAAGTTCTTAAAAATCGAAAAAATGACTTTTGGTGAAAATAGAGAAAACAAGTTTCATAAGTGGCATTCTATATTGTTTGTCTTCTCACTCCCAACACTCCATCCACCCCACGCCTTCTCGACCCTCACTGCCAAACCCTCAACTCACCTTACCTCCACCTCCACCTTCACAGTGTTTGCCTAAATTATATATAAATGTTATTGGACATTATTTTCTATTAATAGCCTATTTGGCCAGATTCGCTCATCTTGATAAGTGTTTTATCACAAGTGCTTTCCGACAAAATTATTTTTGAAGAATAGCAGTTTGTGTTTAAATAACTTGAAAACCACTTTAGCCAATATTAAAGCAGTAATTTATGAGTGGTTAAAGTTCCAAAAGTGATTCGGAGAAAAAACTAATTTTAAACTAATTTTTTAGCTTCTAGAAATCAGATTTTTACTGTTACTACGCAAAAACACTAATTTTTTCCTTGAACAAGCACTTTTGATTTTCTCGGAGAACATTAACTCTCTCTCTCTCTCTATATATATATATATATATATATATATATATATATATATATATATTACATTTTGCTTCATACCAAACACACCGTAAGTAATATTATCCTTACGTGTGATGCCTTCTCTTTGCATGAATCTGACTTCCAAACATCAAATTGAACTACAGCAAAGCCACATCTGGATCCAAATTTTAAAAGCCTTTAAAATGGGAATGATGTAAAGAAATGATATTACTGTCATGTGAAAAATTTAAATTTCTCTACAACAAAGATTTCTAGTCGACTTTTAAAAGGTCAATATGCAGAAACTTCAGGACAGAAAATACAAATGACCCATCAAAAGGAGGCAACATTTAAAGGCGGCATAAACAGACCCTTAAACTTGACTCAACTGGCAAGTCTTTGGGTATGCACAAGTAGGGCACCTCAACTTGTCTCCACTTTGTCGGTTGAACATTGCAACTGACAAAATGATAATCTAGACACTCCATAATTTATGTGCCACGTCAACATTTATGTTTACTTGTTCAACTTTATACAAGCTGAGGTGCCTAATTGTGCACACCCAAAGTTGTAGGGCATACTTGCCAGCTGAAGCCAAATTTGAGGGCATATTTATGTATTATGCCTTTAAAAGCAGTGTTCATCTTTCTACATCCAAAAATAACTCTCCATGAGAAAGTTTTTCTTTCATCCTTATCTCACATCCCAACAAAATGTATCTAAGTCCTCAGAGTTGCATCCCACAAACAGCAATTTCAGGAACTAATTACCAGTGCAGAGCCTCGACAGAGAATGGATACAACGATAATTACAAATTCAACTGAAAAATATACTACCACAATATTCACAAGTATCATAGTTTTTGCCCGTTTTCAATCAGCAAAAGGTACATTTCAAACCTCATACTCAATTTGTGTTTCGCCCGACTTACTTGCATAAGAAAGATACCATGCAAAAAAATGCCTTCAATAAGCTTATCACCTCCATAAAGCCACAGCCAAAATGTTGGACATGGCAAAACATGAGGTAAATTCGATGCAAATCAAATGTCAACCATTAGTTTCTAGGCAAAATTGGCTACAGAGAAAGAGAAACAAAGAACAAAAGGAAGAAAAAAAAGGAGGGGCTGGGAGAGTTCTAGGAGGGTGTGGGAACTAGAAATTACACATCTCAAATACGACGTGAATTATTTCAGCCCATCAACTTAAATATTCTTGTCAACATTTCATACTTACAATCTAGGCACACACCGTTCTTTCTTCCAAACTTGTCTTGCTCCCAGCAGCATCTTCATTGTTCGCTATACAATTGGTCAGTTAAATCTCATCGTACAACCTCATATCATGTGCTTATTAGAAATGAGCAAACTAATCGAAGAGCAGCGAATAATGGTAGTATTTACGAAAAGGACCCCCATTTACTGCATCCTCCACTTTGCAACCCGTTGTATACTTGTTATGTCATTGCTTGTAACTCGAAGAAAAAGCCTTCTTCTCCTTTAGAGTAGTACTCAATAAAGAATCCGAGTTGCTTGATTGGCTTTCACCAAACCCCGGTCTCATCCAGATCTTAATGTGTCCTTCCCGGCAAACAGTAAGCACTGATTCATGAGTGAATATTAAACCAGAAAGCGGTTCAGTATGAACACGATGAGTAACCAAGGGTGAAATTTTTGGAATATCTCTCATGCTTGGAGCAGGTTGTAAAGTACCCACTGGGCAAGCATTATCCCAATGTGACGACGATTGACTCCCGGTGCTGAAAGTTGGGGACCCACCAGGAGGACGGCGCATTGGTACTACAATTTCATCCATCTCCAGATCCCATAGAAGTAACTGTGTGTCCTGCAAAGACATGTCAAGTTTGCAGACAGTCAAGAAAGGAGAACCAAGAGCCATTTACAGTAATATCTTATCAATGAAATTATAAATTGACTTTTTTTTGCAAATTGCTAAGCACATGAAACTATGAAGGTTAGCTCAAACACCATAATTACTCGACTGTTTTTCACCTACAGTAAAAAATAATTTGGAACCACATTTTCATTTTGCTTCATCTTAACCACCAAGTAACACAAAATTGCAAATCAAGCAGAGCCTTGACCATTTGCCAGCTGATCTGGAAAACGTTTGCCCATAACAGAATTATCGGATAAGCATACTAAAGAAGAGAAAAATCCTCCACTTAGCAGGCTGCATGTGGAGCTTATCCGCAATGCGCTACCAGCAAGGAAATACCAACTTCATGACACGTGTGAATAAAGATTTTTTTAAAATGTATTTTTTACAAATATCTTTAAAATAACAAAGGGAAAAAGGTCAAATTTGTGCCATGTACTATCTGAAATTGAGCAACCATGCCACTTTTAGTCTAATTTACCCCGCCTTTAGGAATAAGTCTCATTTTTGCCCCTGACCCCAAACGGAGCTCCAAAATCATAGTAAAAAATTGAAGGGTAAATTTGATCCTTTTTCCTTAAAGAATATGTGTATGTGGAGTCCACTCATTTCACGATGGAGCTTCATTAATGGCAAGGGAAAAGGCGAGATGATTTGCTAACGACAAGGGGATGAATGGACAAAAAGTGTAACGGAAGGCAAAATTGGGCAATTTCAGATAGTACAATGATAATTTGGACCTTTTCCCAATAACAAATTACAATTACAAAAATTAATTAGAAATTTCTTCTTTGAGATACATATAAAATTGAAAAAGAATAGATATGTTGGACATTAGAAAGTCACGAATTTCATATCTATCTACTCAAGGAGAATTAAATTTCATACAAATACATTTCAGATGGAGTAACTTATATTTCCAATAATTCAGGGAAACAAATTATTCGGTGTGATACAAAATTCAGTCTTCAGGCTTGATAAGAGGGATACATAGCTTACTAAAGAGTAAGCACCAATATATCATACTGCACAAGGGTTTGTAATGTTATGTTCAGTTCAGAGGGGAAAGAAGATCAGTTTTGATTTCAGTTCTTTCGTTGAACAAGATACAAAAATAAATTTAACTCAGATGAAGTGTTCATCTTGAATTATGCACATACGAATCTAGTTTTAATAGTGATTCATGCAGCCTTAGGGCTTCATTTAAACAATACCTGACCAACAGAACCAAAACGGTAGACAACACTTTCATCCATGCCATCTGAATTTGGTGCTGACCAATATGAATCAAATGCCACTCCGCTTACCTATCAGATAAGAGACAAGACAATAAGGAAGACTTGAATGTCACAGAGAAGAAAAGGTAAGTTATACTTTTCTGCTAACAAACTCACCCAAGAGTTGTGTCCCTCACCCCATGCAACTACTTTACGTTCCTCCATGCTCCAAACCTGAACTAGGTCATCTTCTCCACCAGTTAAAATGTACTTCCCATCCATACTGTCAAGTTCATGCACTCTCAGTAAAACTTTTCTAGTCAAAACAGTGACGACAACAATTTTTTTGTGTGTTTGTGGGATTTTGGGGCGGCTTGGGGGGGGGGGGGGGGGATACTAAAGAGAAGGATCCTAATGGCCCGTTTGGCCGTGGACTTCAAGTTTGAAGTTTTGATTTGAAATTTGTGTGTTTATGACATTTGAACAAAACTTCAAATTCAGTTTGAAATTTTGATTTCAAATCCCAAATTCACCTAAAAGGTAGAATTTCAATTCCAAGTTTGGGAATTCAATTTTTTTTTTAAATTTAAAACTTGACCCATAAGTTTATATTTTGCAAAAATAGCCCCACAATTTTAAAATTTGCATAAAAAACCATGCTCGACGTGAAGAGATTGTCCATACCATGTGAGGATTAGATTAAAGAATAGCTAGTTACGACTATCGTTGATTTATTGGACCAATGAATCTTTGTAAAATTATGTGTATTTGAAAGTTTTGTAATACTCCCTCCAGATCAAAAAAAGTATCCACTTAGCCATTTGCACACCATAATAATTTCTAGACAAAAAGAGATAATTTGACTAAAGTACCCCTAATTAAATATGTATTGGAATTTGATCACATCACACTTACTAGGGGTAAATCTGGAAAAATAAGATTAATTCTTTCTTGATTTAATAAGTGGACACTCTTTTTGACTCAAGAAAAAAAGGCTAAGTGGACACTCTTTTTGATCCGGAGGGAGTAGCGTGTAATCGCAAGCATTTTTTTTATAACATGGAGATATGCGATTTGTTAATGCAACTTCTTAGAGATTCTGATACCTTGTTTATGAACTATGGTTTGCTCATTTGGTAAGATTGTAAGAATTAGAGAAGTTTTGATAGTTTTCACAAATTGTGGGGTTTTCATATTTTTGAGAAAAGGTACAGCTTTCGAGATCCAAATTGCATGTCGAAACAAAATTTCAACTTCAAATCAACATGAATTTGGAATCATGGCCAAACAGGCCCCAAGTTTAAATGGAAAGGCAAAAGCAACTTCAAGACACAGATATATCTAGTGCCTAAAACACCACACACACTCACCTCCATGCACAACACAATAGAGCACCATAGTAGCTTTTCCCACCACATACAAGCTGTTCATTTTTGTAGTCAAATACTCGCAGATAACCTGCATTTAACTAGCCATTATTAGCCGAGTAACAATCAAAAGGACCAAAAAAAGATTCAAAAGACATCAGATGAAGAAAATACCATCTCTCCCTACAGTTGCGATAAATGCCCCGTCATTTGAGATAGAAATGCTATTGATTGAACCTTGACAAATATGCCATCTAGCTACAGGATTCTGCATTAGGGAAAATCAAGAAAGAACTATAAATTCAATGATAAAAGGTGAAAGGAATAAAATAAATTGCTTTTCACGGCGAAAGGAATAAAATAAATTGCTTTTCACAGACTTTAGATTTAAAATGTCAAATATTCTACTGCAGAAGAGGTAAATGTAGCCAAAAGATGTTTTGTTTACTTTACTACAATGAGTAAGAAAACATGCTAATGTAGTTTGAAAAGTAATGGCTCATTAGGTAGTAGGACATCAAAACATTATAATATTTATATGGAAAGACTAAACAAAATACACAACCTTCCCACAAAAAAGAAATAGGAAAATCAGCTTGTAGCATATAAGGGAAAAGGTTCATTTTTGCTTTTAGAAAGATGAAACAGGATACCACATTTTTGTTTTCTGCTAAATGTGGTGCTTCAATTCTCTATATGAAAAATGAACTAATTTACAGCATTTGACTACACTCATTAGAAGTATAACCCCACCATATCAAGAAAGTAAGAACAATTAAAGGAATATATACCCTTCATCCATCATATTCATCAAACAGAAGGAACATGTGCGTGCTTTCTGATAATTATTCTAATTAAAAAGATTCAGAAGAACATAAAAGAAAAGCAATAAAATATTACTCCCTGCGTCCCAATTTATGTGAAGGTGTTTGACTGGGCTCGAAGCTTAAGAATGAACGGAAGACTTTTTTTTATTTTTGAAACTGGTAAATTGTATTCCTCAGCATTTAGGATATGCTGGAGACCAAAACGGAAGACTTTTGAAACTTGTGGTCTAAAACAAGCCATAGATATTTGTGTGGCCATAAATCATCTCATTAAGGATTAAGGGTAAAATGAGTATTGTAAAGTTAAATTTTTACTAAGTATAGAAACGTGTCATTCTTTTTTGGACTGACTAAAAAGGAAAGAGTGTCAAATAATTTGGGACGGAGGGAGTAGTAAAGTGTGACATCCATTAGTACTATGACGTAAATACAAATATTATCAGATTGCACAAGATATTTTTTTATACGGAGTAGAAATAATCATATCAGACTGAGTAGACTTGAAATGGTTTAGTCATATCCTATATAGACCATCATATGCACCAGCATAGGTATGATGACCTAAGGTGATGAAAGAGGAATAAGGTGATGTAAAATACTAAGTTGACAAATCTGATTCTATTAAGATTGGATCAGATCCTGATATGATTTTGATATGATCAGATTCTAAATCATAATTAGACAGATTGTTATCTGATTTAGTTTCCATTATTATAGAGATTTTATCTTGTTTCCTTAATTGTATATTTCCTAGTTAGTCTTCAGTTTTGTGTATAAATACCTCTGTGATTGGTTGTATAGACACACTTGAGAATTAATAAAATCTCTCTTCTCAAAGTCTTCATGGTATCAGAGCTCGTGCCTTTTTAGGAGATAGAGTTTCCTCTCTCCCGCACTATTGAGCCGCTGTAAAAAAAATTCTCTGATTTTCCTTTTGTTTTCTCCTGTTCTAGTCTTTTTCTTGCCACCATGTCAGAAACTAATCCACACCTACAGATTAGCCCTGTGAAACTTGATGGTAGTACCACTTACCTTGCTTGGTCTAGATCCAGTTTATTATTTATCAAAGCTAGAAAGTTGCAGGGGTACATTAATGGGGATAAGAAAAAACCAGCTTCCTCTGATCCCACCTACAGCCAGTGGGACTCAGAGAATTCGCTTGTCATGGCATGGCTTATCAACTCTATGCAACCCCAGATTACCAGACAATATCTATTGCTAGACACTGCTGAAAAAATCTGGAATGCAACTAAGCTCACCTACTCAAGCATGGGGAATGATGCTCAGATCTTTGAGATCCGTAAAAAAGTCCATGGCACAAAGCAAGGTGAGATGTCAATTTCTCAGTATTTTTCTGAATTGAGTGGTTTGTGGCAAGAGCTAGATTATTATCAAGACTTCCAAGCAGATTGTACTCAGGATGCAGTAAAGTTCCAGAAACTTGTTGAAAAGGAGCGGATCTATGATTTCTTGGCCGGGTTGAACCACGAATTTGACCAGATAAGGGTTCAAGTACTTGGTAAAACCCCTTTTCCTTCTCTTGAGGAAGCCTATTCCTATGTCCAGCAGGAAGAAAGCAGAAGGAGTGCTATGCTCTACACAACACCAATAGAGAAGTCTGGGTTGACTGCTAGTGATTACACAATACCAATTGAGAAGTCTGGATTGAACGCTAGTGATTTTCGGCAGCACATAAAGGCTGCTAATTATGATAAAGATCACTTACATTGTGATTATTGTGGGAAGCCACGCCACACCAAGGAAACTTGCTGGAAGTTACATGGTCGACCCTCTAGAGGTCGTGGAGGAAAACGAGTCAACTCAATGAGAGCTCAAGCAAATTTGTCAGAGACAGTAGAGTCATCTAAGGAGACAACCTCTGGTGAATTTTTCTCTCCTAGTGAACTCAAGCATCTCAAGTCCTTTTTGTCGCAACTTGACTCTTCCTCTAGTGCAACATCTAATTTGGTGAAGTCAGGTACTGCTTTTACTGCTCATCTTAATTCATGGATTATTGATTCTGGTGCGAATAGACACATGACAGGCTCCTCTAAAGAACTTCTTAACTACTCTCCATGTCTAAAAACAGACAATGTTAGAATAGCCGATGGTTCTCTTTCCCCGATAGCTGGAACAGGTTCTGTTTTTTGTGCTCCCAATATTCAGCTATCTTCTGTACTTCATGTACCTCAGTTTCCAGTTAACCTTTTATCAGTAAGCGCCACTACCAAAGCTCTAAACTGCAAAATTGAGTTTTTTCCTGATCATTGTGTCTTTCAGGATCTTCAAACAGGGAAGAGGATTGGCAGTGGTAGAGTGCATGATGGCTTATATATGTTGGAGAGGAATCAAAGTGATGTTCTATGTCAAGGCTTTTTTGGAGAAAATAAGAATGCCAATGAAGAAATAATACGGTGGCATAGGCGGTTGGGGCATCCATCCTTTTTTATTTTAGAAAAACTATATCCTAGTTTGTTTTCTAGGATTCAGGTTGAATCTTTGTTTTGTGACGCTTGTGAGTATGCCAAACATACTAGAAACTCTTATCCGTCAAGTAATAATAAAAGCACAGTTCCTTTCATGACTATCCATTCTGATGTTTGGGGGCCTACTCAGACAGCCTCTCTGTCCGGTAATCGATGGTTTGTCACTTTTATTGATTGTTGCACTAGAATGACTTGGGTTTACCTGATAAAAGCAAAAAGTGATGTATTTTCTTGCTTTCAATCTTTTCATAAGATGGTCTGCACTCAGTTTGAAACTAAGATAAAAATTTTGAGAACTGATAATGGCACTGAATACATGGATAGTCGATTTGGTACTTATTTGGAGTCTAACGGGATCATCCACCAAACTAGTTGTCCTTACACTAGTAAACAAAATGGAGTGGCTGAACGGAAAAATAGACATTTGTTGGAAGTTGCTAGATCCCTCATGTTCACCATGAATCTCCCAAAACCTTACTGGGGAGATGCAATTCTAGCAGCGGCTTATCTTATCAATAGAATGCCTCTCAAAGCACTCAATTTTAAGAGTCCTTTAGAGATTTTACGAGGGAATAATGTCTATACTGTTCCTCCAAAGGTGTTTGGGTGTGTTTGTTTTGTTCATAGTAGGAATGCAGGAAAACTAGATCCGAGGGCCCTTAAATGTGTGTTTGTTGGGTATTCTCCAACACAGAAAGGTTATCGGTGTTACTATCCTCCATCAAGGAAGTATTTTGTAAGTATGGATGTTACTTTTAGAGAATCTGAACCTTACTTCAATGGAACCCAATCACCTCTTCAGGGGGAGAATAATGAAAAAGAAGAGGTGATACCTAGTTCTGGATTTCTTGATGACATTACTCTAGGTGAGAGTTCCATCAGAGAGAGTGTTCAGGAGGATGTAAGACGTACTGCTCAGGGGGAGACTACTGTTCACGAAAAGACTATTGGGCGTCTGGACAAACCTGATTTGATGAGATATTCAAGGAGAAACAAGAGACAAGAAGCCATCATGCAACCTACTCCCTGCCAAGAATCCTTCTCTTCTGGTGAGTCATCTTTAATTTCTGATTCTTCTGATGATTTAGATAGACCTATTGCTCAAAGAAAAGGGGTCAGATCCTGTACCAAACATCCTATTTCTAACTTTGTGTCCTATGATTCCTTGTCCCCTTCCTATAGAGCCTTTGCCTTGTCCATTTCCTCTGTGTCTATTCCACAGGATTGGAGGGAAGCTTTCAAGGATCCCAAGTGGAAAGAAGCAATGTTTGAAGAAATGAAGGCTCTAGCAAAAAATAAGACTTGGGAATTAGTTGTTCCTCCACCAGACAAGAAGTTGGTCGGCTGCAAGTGGGTGTTCACTGTGAAACATAAAGCCAATGGTTCGATTGAGAGGTTCAAGGCCAGATTGGTAGCTAAGGGATTCACTCAAACATATGGAGTGGACTACCAAGAAACATTTGCTCCTGTTGCAAAGATGAACACAATCAGAATCTTGTTATCTTGTGCAGTCAACCTTGACTGGGAATTGCAGCAGTTTGATGTAAAAAATGCATTCTTACACGGTGACTTGGAAGAAGAAGTGTATATGGAGATTCCTCCTGGATTTGATAATGAAACAAGTCAAGGAAAGGTGTGTAGATTGAAGAAAGCTTTATATGGGCTAAAACAATCTCCCAGAGCATGGTTCGACAGATTCAGCAAAGCCATGTTTTCTTTTGGTTATCAACAAAGCAATGCTGATCATACTCTCTTTATAAGACATCACAAGGGTAAGATCACTCTTTTAATAGTTTATGTTGATGATATAGTGATGACAGGTGATGACAAAGAAGAGATGGGTCGGCTAAAGAAGCTTTTGGCTCACGAGTTTGATATCAAGGATCTAGGGAAGCTGCAATATTTCTTGGGAATTGAAGTGGCTAGATCAGGAAAAGGAATCTTCATTTCTCAGAGGAAATATATTCTAGATCTCTTGGAAGAAACTGGTATGTTGGGTTGTAAACCAGCAGGAACACCAATTGAGAGCAACCACAAGCTACAAGCAGGGATAGGAGAGTCGGTTGATAAACAAAGATATCAGAGATTGGTTGGAAGACTCATTTATCTTTCACACACTAGACCTGACATAGCATATGCAGTTAGCATGGTAAGCCAGTTCATGCATGATCCTCGTGATTCTCACATGCAGGCTGTCTTTTGCATTTTGCGATATTTGAAATCTGCTCCTGGAAAAGGTCTTCTTTTCACCAAACATGGTCACCTCCATATAGAAGCTTTTACAGATGCTGATTGGGCTGGATCTCTAGATGATAGGAGGTCTACAACTGGTTATTGCACACTTGTGGGAGGGAACTTAGTCACTTGGAGAAGCAAGAAGCAAAGTATAGTTGCTAGATCAACTGCTGAAGCAGAGTATAGAGCTATGGCTCAGGGTGTCTGTGAACTTCTGTGGCTGCGAAAGCTACTAGAAGAACTGAAAATGTCTGGAGATAATAAATTATCCTTGTACTGTGACAACAAGGCAGCCATCAGTATAGCCCATAATCCAGTACAACATGATCAGACAAAACACATTGAAATTGATCGACACTTCATCAAGGAAAAGTTGACTGATGATACCTTGAGCCTGTTCCATGTGACATCCAGCAAGCAGCTAGCTGATGTTTTCACTAAAGGGCTTAGCAGTAGAACCTATCACAACTTAGTTTGCAAGTTGGGCATGTGTGATATCTATGCACCAACTTGAGGGGGAGTGTTGACAAATCTGATTCTATTAAGATTGGATCAGATCCTGATATGATTTTGATATGATCAGATTCTAAATCATAATTAGACAGATTATTATCTGATTTAGTTTCCATTATTATAGAGATTTTATCTTGTTTCCTTAATTGTATATTTCCTAGTTAGTCTTCAGTTTTGTGTATAAATACCTCTGTGATTGGTTGTATAGACACACTTGAGAATTAATAAAATCTCTCTTCTCAAAGTCTTCAAGATGTTTAGTATACCTACAACCTCTCCAAAATCAATGCCTATTTAGCTAAAAACATGACGAAATGGAAATAAATAACACATATAGGCTATAGCAATTAGCAACTAGTTGAGATTTAAGGCTTCGTTATTGCTTTATGTCATGAGTCTTTTTATTCTTTTATTCAGGTAAGAGACTTGTATATTGGCATAGGATTAATTGTGAGATACAGAGAACCTCTACTATGCTTTACAAGTCATATTATTTAGTATTGAAATTAAATGAACCTAAATACCATATTATGGATAAACAAATCCATACAGCCGACCCCAAATAATTTGAGATTTAGGTGTGATTGATCTTTTGATCTCAAAAGATAAACAAAATTTGCAAATGATTGGAGACAAACAAGAGACAATTGTTGGCTTATTTCTTGGTACTTATATCTCTGGCGATTATTAAATCTGCAAAAAAGTACTATGTTCATAAGCACAGTACCTTATTATAGCGTGCATGGGAGACAGAAAATTGAGTTTGATCTTTGATGACTGGAAATGAAGGATCAGCGGAACCATCTTTGCTCTGAGAAACAACAAAAGGTGCACATTGGGTCTAACAGAAGTTGTAAATACGAGAATTGGAAATTAGTAACACACCATTTAGATTCAATATTTACCTTATCGTAGACATAAAAATTTCCATCCGCATGAGCAACAACAAAAGTCCCATCACTGTTAGGCACCCATGCGACACTAGTACAGCGACTGGCGTTGAATGCAAAGAAAATTGTTAAAATGGCAAATAAATCATTCTTTTTTGGTATATAAACCCTTGACGAAGACACATTACAAAGGGCGAGTGTAGAACATAAATATTTATATATTATAGCAGTATTTCTCATGTCACCAAATTATTACTATGAATTGTCCCCATCTAACCAGCATGAACAAAAAACATTTTTGAACTACTCTTACAATTTTTATAAAGCATTTAACAATTTCTTATCTAGTTTTAACTTACTCTTTTGAATAAGGAAGAGATGAATGGAGCTGAAGATTTTTGTTTATCCTAAATCTGTTCTGTCTAAATGAAGGTGCCTTCAAGATCTTACCCCTCTTGTTTTTCTTTTTCTTTTTCTGAGAAAGGTAACAAAGATCTTTCCCCTCTTCTTTTTCTTTGTTCCTTATCTTATTTAGTTTTTTTCTTTATTCTCCTTCTTCATTTTTTTGGGGGGGTACCTTTGCATCTCCTTAATGCCCTTTCTTATATATAGTGCCTTTTGTTTGTTCAAAAAGAAAATCTTTCTTTTCACCTTCAATAACTTTCTGATTACTTGTGAGGGTTCTAAAAAATAAAACTAATCATATTTTCATTTTATCCTTATACTTCATAGACTAATCTACTTATCCTCCCTCCACTTGGGGGAGGGGTGAGTTCGTGAAGTATGTCTAATAGTCCATAAGAGATGGACCTATGATTAATGATTGTTTTCTTAAAATGTTAATTCGAAACATGAGATGAAGTGCCTTAGAGAACATTCTGTAATCATAAAGGCCATTTAAATGTACTGCAAAAGCAGCATATTTTCTGGATGCCACAGCTATGATTACCAATTTAATATTTAATGGGAAATAACCAACTCAATGGCACTTATTTCAATGATGGTAGTATGCCAATCAGCAAATGAGGCTTCCATTTATAGAGAGTAAGCAAGAATAGTTAAAGAGAACATAATATTCCACCTTATCAAAAGGGAAAGCTATCTACTATAAGGAAAATTTTAGGGAACTAACAAGGTGTACTAGCCATCAAAATCATATATGACGCATCTCTGACTAAATATTCATCTATTTCAAAGTCAATTTAAAAAAAGATGTCAGGGAAGCCTAGGTGTATAAACATTATTCCCCAAAAGACAAGATAAAGACAAGAAAGCATTTAGGATAATACTCCCTCCGTCCCAACTTATGTGACACCCTTTTTAGTCAATCCCAAAAAGAATGACATCTTTCTATATTTAGTAACAATTTAACTTTAAAATAACTATTTTACCCTTAATGAGATGATTTATAACCACATAAATATCTATAGCTTATTTTAAACCACAAATTTTAAAAGTCTTTCATTTATGTGTGCCTAGGCAAACACCTTCGCATAAATAGGGACGAAGGGAATAACAATGACAGAGTTCTATTTGAGAGCTTTGCCTGTTGTTGACAGCACCATCCTTGTTGTAATGCTGTGCCCCAATAAGTTTCTTCCCAACATCTTGTAGTTGTTGCCGTAAAGACACTGAATAAACTGCAAGTGTGAAAACAGACATTGTGGTTGAAAAAAGAATCCTATTGGAAGGCTGTAAATCACATGTCACATAGACAGATAGAAGGAAATTTACCGTCCCCAGAATTTAACCCAATGAGCAAGTCATGTCCTTCCTTTGCATCCGGATCAAATGCATGGCAAATGGGGTTTGAATTGCTGAAAGTTATAGACTTTATAGGGTCCTAGATTGGACAATAAATCTCTCATGATCCATAATCATCAAATCTGCCGTCTCAGAGAGCAAAATATGTTGATGAGCTTACCTTATCTCGAGAATTCAAGTCGCTGATAAAAATTGCATCGCCCACATTGAACACTAAATAGGTTCCTTTGCCATCAAAATTTGAATTACCAACAGAATTACTTGAACTTGACACCCCAAATGATCCAACCCTGCCAGTCATGCCACTAATAGACTTACTTCCACCATTTCCTCGAACAAAACTAAGTGAGTTACTACCATTTCCACCTAAGAACCTTGCTGCAGCTGACCTAACACCACTGCTCACTCCAAACGTTGATGATGAATGGGGCTGCGCCTGCGTCGGCTTATCCTTGAGATGAGCAAGGGTTACCTGAAAATCAATATTATTTTAGTATTACTTCAATAATGGATATTCGATTAGGGGCAAAAAGACAGATAATGGATTCTTGATTTGGGGCGAAAAGACAGATAACGGATTCTCAATTTGGGGTGAAAAGACAGATAACAAATAACCAATTAACTGTAAAAATGAATTGCTCTAAAGTTCTAAGCACAACTAAGGGATTGTTTGGTTGTTGGTTAGAGGTATGCAGGTATTAGCAATGCAGAAATTAATTATGCAAGGATTAGTCATGCAGGGTTTAGTTATGTATGTATTAGTTATTCCACCTTCTACCCTACATAAAATAATGCATTAATTGACACATAACATAATTTATCTGCAGGATTGTAAACTGGTAACCAATACATAGCATCTAAATGCTACCAAACATGGTACTAGTTATGCTAGTTTTACTAAATGAATAATTCACGTCCTAACCAACAACCTCCCACCCCCACCCCTACCCCTTTTCTCCTAAAAAAGAAAAAAGAAAGGACCTTGAACTTGATATTAACCTTCCTTTTTCTTTTTTGTGAGAAAAGGGCTATGGCGCGGTAAGAGCCTTGACTAATCCTCTGGGTACCTGCTACACCCTACAACTTTGCCAAGCTTTTTTGTGGCAAAAGGCTTCTTCTTTCTTCTTCTTCTTCTTCTTCTTCTTCTTTTTTTTCTTTTTTTTTTTTTTTTTTTTTTTTGGTGGTTTGTGGGTGTGGGGGAGGGGGGTTAGGTGAACCTCTATTGATCCACTCTACTATAGGGCAGATGAGCTCACACTAAATGTTTGAAATTAGCCACAACCCTTCTAAAACTCAGTTCAAAAATCCATTTTGAACATCATAGAAACCACTAAACTCGAAATTAACATCAATATACACAACTAAAAATTTAAAAAACAAGAACCCACAAAAGAATTAAGAGGTAATCATTATAATACCTTAGTACCAGTCTTTCCATGAGCATAATGAAGAAGCCCAGCAGGTGAGGTTTTCATACTGAAGCTTATACCTTCCTTACGGGGTTTTAATAAACCCAAAGATAACTAATCTCAGCATTACTAATACACCCTATCCAGTACTACTCTCATACACTCTACCAAACGACCCCGAAATGTTTGAAATTAACCATATTACCAAAAAACCCTTCCAAAACTCAGCTCAATAATCCAATCTTGAACATCTTACAAACCCCTAAAGCTAAAGTTAACATCAATATACCCAATCAAGAATGAAAAATTAACCATATTACCAAAACCCCTTCCTAAAAAGCAGCTCAAAAATCCAATTTTCAACATCATACACAATCAAGAATGCAAAAAAACAAGAACCCCACAAAAGCATTAACAACTAACTCATTATAATACCTCAGTAACAGTCTTTCCATGAGCATAATAAGAAGCCCAGCAGGATGAGTCTTCTCATACTGAAGCTTATACCTTCCTTCTGGGGTCTTAATAATCCTAGCATAACTAATACACCCTATTCAGTACTATTCTTGTACAATCTACCAAACGACCCTTTAATGTTTGAAATTAACCATATTAGCCAAAAATCCTTGCTAAAACTCAGCTCAAAAATCCATTCTTGAACATCATATTAATAACAATAGACACAATCAAGAATGAAAAAAACAAGAAACCCCAAAAGCATTAAGAACTAATTCATTATAATACCCGAGTTACAGTTTTTCCATGAGCATAATGAAGAAGTCCAGCAGGATGAGTCTTTTCACACTGAAGCTTATACCTTCCTTTTGGGGTTTTAAAATAAGTCTTCAAACATGGTACTAGTTATGCTGGCTTTAATACATGAATAATTCACTTCCTAACCAACGACCCCTAAGTAGCAAAATGCTTGAAAATTTGGCAGAATGACAACCCCCCCCCCCCCCCAACACACACCACAAAAAAAAGAACCTTGAACTTGAAGTTAACCTTCCCTTCTCTTCTAAAACTCAGCTCAAAAATCCAATCTTTCACCATCATATAAACCCCTAAAAGCTAAAATTAACATCAACATGCCCAATCAAAAATACAAAAAAAAAAAAAAAAAAACAAGAATCCACCCACAAAAGCATAAGAGAGCTAATCCTTATAATACCTGAATTACAATCTAAGCCCAGCAGGATTCTTATAATAAGTCTTCAAATATAGGTGCCAAGCTTCTTTTTTTTTTTTTCCACTCTACTATAGGGCATCACACTAAATGTTTCAAAATTAGTTAACCATATTACCCAAACCCCTGGTAAAACTCAGCTCAAAAATCCAATTTTGGACATCATACACAATCAAGAATGAAAATAAAAAAAAAAAAAAAAAAAAGAACCCCACAAAAGCATAAGAGCTAATTCATTATAATACCTGAGTAACAGTCTTTCCATGAGCATAATGAAGAAGACCAGGAGGATGAGTCTTTTCATATTGAAGCTTATACCTTCCTTCTGGAGTCTTGAAATATGTCTTCAAACCAGGTGATTGTGTGTTATTGTTATTCCCTGGTGACATTGAATTATTATTATTACTAACAACAGAATTCATCATTCTTGAAAAAAAAAAAAAAAAAAAAACCCCTTTTTTCTCTTCTTATCTACAATTCTAACATGTGGGGTTTATACTGAGATCATTTAAGAATTTGGGGTTTCTTGGAATACAGTTTTGTATATGTTGTAAATGAAATCTTGGGTTTCAAGTGTTTTGGGAAAGGGTGATATTGACTTTTTTGCAGCTATTTCTTCTTCTTGTTGCAATTCCTATTTTTTGTTTTTATTTCTGTGTGTTATGGAGTTTGAGATTCAGTTGGATTTAAGTTTAAGGTTGTGTTTTATGTTTGTAATTTGGTTTTTTGGCCTTTGGGAGCTTGCAAAGAAAATAGACACAAAATTTCAAGGTGTGTCCCTTTTAAGAGCTGGGGTTTGATTTTGGTTCCTATTTTTAAAGGGCTTTTGATATAATTGGTCTTTCGGGAAAATAATTATATCTGCAAGTCAATAATCAATATGTATTAAAATATATACTAATTATGGATTAAAATATATATTTATTACTAACCCCAGAATTGATCTTTTTTCACCAATCCAAAAAAAAAAAAAAAATGTTTTTTCTCTTCTTATCTACAATTCTAACATATGGGGTTTATACTGAGATCATTTAAGCAATTGGGGTTTTTGGAATACAGTTTTGTTTAGGATGTTAGGGGTCGTTTGGTAGAAGGTATATGCTGGGATATCGCAGCACTAATTTTTATATCATGTTTAGTAAAAGGTATAAATTTATCCTGGGATAAATTTATATCTTATACCAAATACACACAAAAAAATTAACTCTGATAAGTGAATTTGATATCCCAACTTATACCTTCTTATCCCTTAATAGGGGCAAATATGAAAAAATAAGATGATTATTTTATACCATCATTTTTTTTTGATATTTGTTATCGTCAAAGACCAAAATGTAAATAAAAATAATCCAATGTCACGACCCGACTAGATGGTATAAAATAATCCAATAGAATAAATTAAACCCATTAAGACAGATATATAATCTCGGATAATTTTGAATAAGACTTATCTATCTACCAAACGACCCCTTAATGAATTCTTGGGTGTCATGTCAATTGGCTTCTAGATCAAGTGCTTTGGGAAAGGGTGATATTGACTTTTTGCAGCTATTTCTTCTTTGCTGCAAGCCTGCAACTCCTTTTTTTCCTTCTTTTTTTTTTTGCCCTTTCTATTTGGCTGTGTGACACTTGGATTTAGGAACGTGTTTATGTCTAATTTGAGATTTTGGCCCTTGGGAGCTTTTAAAGAAATTACAAAAAAAATTCAATTTGACCCTTTTAAGAGCTGGGGATTTGAAGAAATTGCATGTTTTCTCCATTAGTAGTCGAACTTATGGCTAGCGAGCAATAAGTTTTTTAAGGGTAAAAGATAAACAACTTATTAACAGAAAAGTCAGATTATAATTTCCATCCCAATATCATAAACAATCAAAAATATAAATTTATATATACAATACTTTCTCAACCTCATTAAAAAGTAGTATTTGTTATCAGGAGCAAAAATCAAAGACCAACACAAAATAGGGCATAAATGCCAACGACCTGTTTAATTTTGGTCCCCACTTATAAAACTGAAAATTAAATCAATGATTTTGAACTTTTGATCTCATTTGCCTTATGGATAAAATTTTAAGTTTAACTTTTTTGCAAAAATACGGTTTTTGAACTTCAATTTGATTCCTAAAAATTCTGTATGCCATGGGACAAGTCCAAAATTTTGCCAAGTTTTTTCCAAATTTTCAACGAAAATTTCTTCGTTTGATCCTAAACCTTTAGAGACATTCATTTTCATGGCCATTCTTGTAAATCACCATTTTGTATAAATATAAATTCAACCATGTTCATATTAGGCGTTTGGGCATAAATTGAGTAATATTTGAAAAAAAAAATATTTGAAGTTGAAGTTAAAAAATAATAACTATTATAAATTTCGAGGCCGAAATACACAAAAATTAGCACCCCAATCCCATATCCCCTTTAATGGTAACATATTAATCACTTAATATACATTACCATTCTCTCCTTTTTCATAACTTCTTAGGGCGAAGTCTCAACTACACTTCCATTCTCACCAATCACTACTTTCTTCTTCTTTTTTTCAAAAAAAGGAAGTGAAGATAGAGGCATTAGTCATACCCAAGAAGGGAAGTTTCAAGTATCTTAGGTTTATAATCCAAGGATATCGGGTGATTGACGATGATGTAAGTTTTTCTATATATTTGTGTATTTTGTGTTTAAATTAATTCGCATCTAGTTTTAAATACGTATTGGAGGGTTCAAATTAATCCTCATCAAATACATATGGTGACGATGGGTGAAATGGAGGCTTGCCTCCAATATTGAAAACTTCAAATACATTACCACTAAATACATGGGTGATGCAAATTGTTACCCACACAAAGAATGTGTCGCGTCAAATCGGTTATGCTATCAAATACAAGGTTCTAACAATATTGAAAACTGTAGTACATTGGTTAGACCGACATTATTGTAATTTGAAATTTGAACTTTTACGCGTGCGAATGCACCACCAAGAAGGAGATTTTGCGGAAAGAAGGTAAAAAATATCTTAATTCATTTAATATGAAGGTACATGCGAAAACATACACAAATCAGAGATGAGGATGCTTAAATGGATGTGTGGAGAAATTTTACCATATAAATTCAAGAGATATGATTGAGAATGAAGCTATACGGGACAAAAGTCTTTAATGTGCAATTTGTTGTTACATTTGTTTTATATCTTACTATTTTGTTGTCCTATTTTTATTTTGAGTCAGGATCAAGAACGCACATGTTCAATACAGCCCTCTACTTACACATGATAGAGAATGTAAAGTCTTTGTGTGCATCTATTGTTACATTTGTTTTATATCTTACTATTTTGTTGTCCTTTTTTATTTTGAGTCAAGGATGTAATACTCCCACTTATGAGATTACATTGACTATATTGTTGTTGTAGTAAAGTAAAAGTCATGCATGGGGACTTTCATTTTATTTGGGGAAAAAAGTGCAAGATTTGTGAGTTGAAAAAATACTTCACTTTGAAAAAGTCATCTTTAAAACTAATCAAAAAATCATTTAAATGCATAACCAAACAATGGTTTTCAAAGTAACATTTAAAAAGGAAAAGAGAAGAGAACTCATATTCTTGTTGGTTCAAATTATCCAACCTCGTCTTCTTCCTTTTTCCTCCTCATTCATGTATTTACTTAAAAGGTCAAATCATCCAAGGATAAGAAAGAAAAAAGCAACAATAATGTCGTTGATAAGATTGTTATAGTATTCTTCTTTAGATCCCTCCATTTTTAGTCCCACCACTAAATTCTTTTCAGTAGCTGACCTTAGCATAAATTCCTTCATCAACTTGTATATTTAATACTACAAGTAACTTACTAAATTAATGGTTTTATGAAGAAAGATGTGGAATCAAGATACTCCCTCTGTCCAATTTTATATGGCATAGTTTGAATTTCGAGAGTCAAACAATTTAATTTTGATTGAAATTCAAGCATGAAATTTTTTAAGTTTTTTGAAATAAAATTTGCATATTTAAAAACTACGTAAAAGTACCATAAGTTTCAATAATTGACAATTCAAAATATATATGAAAGAATCACGGTAAAAACAAGACTAGTTTGAATCTCAAAATTCGAAAGATGTCACATAAATTGGGACGGAGGGAGTAATAACTAATGAATATAAGGCAGTCGTTATAACTTATAAGTTTGCAATTAAATAATTAAGTTTGAACAATTAAAAATTTTGCTAATTTGTCAAGACTTATGGATAATTTGACAAGATATGGATAAAAAAGATAGTACCGAATCTTAACAAAACTTGTGAACAATTGAACTAACACAAGCAAATTCTTCCAATTCATTCAGACTCGTGTGCAATTTAACAAGATAGATAAGTATTAAGTAGTGTCAGTCCGACGGAACTAGTGAACAATTGAACCATCTATGTCTAGGCTTCATTTACTCGAGTAAAGTGAATAATATGATTGGTCGACACATAATACTGGTCTTTCCTATTAATATAAAAAAACTACCCTTTTTGTGTAATGAAAGGCTACACATTATAGAAGTTTATTTTGACAGCATTACTCTTATAAGTCTCATCCATCTCTATTAGACGCTATTTTTTTTATACATGTATTATGTTTTGTTCCTTAAGAGTTTGAAGGAACAAAAAGATAAGAGATGATCTTGCAAAAGATTTCCTCTATAGTCAATCCCAAAGTTACATTTATCAGGGCAGGGCTACAACATATTATGTACAGATTCGGATGAATTGGTAAGTTTTACTTTAACTTTTTATTTGTATTAATTAAATATGTAGATTTAATTGCGAACTTAGTAATCAAAACAAGTAATAAGTTTGTTGACAAGTTCATAACTCATAGACTTCAAATTCTGGTTCCACCTGCATACTCAAGAAAACTTGAATTTACTATATATGTATATGGGTGACGTACTGACATGGTGTTGTTTATATATTCTTACATTATACAAGGATACTATATATGATAAATTGAAAATGAAATCAAGCAAACTTTAAGAACAATTGATATGATATGAAGAGTATAGCCAATATGATTACTGAACAATCTATGAGCAATTTTCTGTCCTACAAACTAAAACAAATATTATTACGTCTAAATTTCAAACAAGAAGGGGTCGAGTTATAGGAATCCCCGATATTTTTGTCATTATGTTTCAACTCGTCTATTTTCTGTTCTATGTACTAAAATTGTAACTATTGTTACGTCTAAATTTATTTCAAGCAAGAAGGAGTCAGATTATAGAAATTCTCGCTGTTTATGCCAGTTCCATCTAAACTCATATACAGTCATACATCTCTATAACGGCATCCGCGTATAGCAGCACCTCTCTATAACAGCATTTTACCTATAACAGTAACAACCAACTTTATAACAGTACGCTCTTTGTAAAATCACCCCCCATATAACAACTATCTGCTTTTTTTTGGTAATGTAATTATTAACCATCTTTATAAAAATAGAATATCTATGATTACCAATAATAAGTAGTATAGACTTTGACTAAATATTTAATTTGATACCTTAATATACTATATTTATGACAGAATATTACATATGAATACATATGTGGAGTTTCATGCAACACTTCCTATCATTAAAGCTTTCACTGATGAAGAGATTATTGCTCATGTCATTGGAGTGGAAGAACATGAGAATATGGAAGCCGAAGACGACAATGAAAGTGCTGACGAAGAACCTCAACCTATTGTTAGTTGGACTGGTTAGAAGATTCAACAGTTCAACTCTTAGATTCCCTTCAAGGGAAAGCAATTGGATACCCGTTTGCTG
This sequence comes from Lycium ferocissimum, assembly GCF_029784015.1. NCBI lineage: Eukaryota > Viridiplantae > Streptophyta > Magnoliopsida > Solanales > Solanaceae > Lycium > Lycium ferocissimum. The sequence goes on along the minus strand of NC_081346.1, from coordinate 70,859,223 downwards.
AAAGTTTAGACGCAAATCTTCGTAAATTCAAGCATTATATCACCACTAAGAGAGTGAATTCTACTAAACAAGCTACAATAAAATTTCTCCCATCAATCTTGAAAGAATTTAATTTTCAAGTACTGTAGATTTAAAATGTGCACCTTAGAGCTTAAAACTTTATACATTCAGTTATGAATTTATTGAAATTGTATTAACTTCCTCTAATGTTCAATTAGTGAAGCATTCATCTCATTGAGATTTAAAAGTTAAATAATTTGTTATTTTTTTACAATTTAATTTTTTTTTAGATTTTATGCCTCTTTTTTGCCTATAACAGCCAACTATTATTTAAATGACAAATGCTATTATAGGTGTATAACAACAATTCTCTATAACAGCCAAAAAAATTCGAACCCAACGATATTGTTATAGGGAAGTTTGACTGTACTTTGTATTCGATGTACTTGACAAAATATCTGACTATGGAAAGAAAAAAAAACCAGAAAAAGATAAAAGGTGACATTAAACATAAAATAAAGTAGGAAAAACAAGGGACTTTTTTGGGGGCCTATATGTGGTTCCTTTAATATTCTTTAGTGGAGGTTGCACAATAAACAATAAAAGATACAAATATGATACGAAATACGTGAAGCTCAATCTGTCTATTTTTCACAAAAATAGTGTGGACAACAACAAGTGGAATTGAAGCTGAATTATCTCTTCCCCCAAATATCAATGGAGGTTGATCTTTTTGCCTCAGCATTGGTGTTTCCTTATAGGAACCAAATTCACAATTTTCAGTAGCCAGAATTTTTACCTAAAAAATTTAAAATATATATAAAAAAAATATGATGAAATCAAGATAATTTAACATCTACAATTTACCTTATATATACAATTAATTTTCTGGCGAATGAGATTCAGCTGAACTTTTTATGCTCCTCGCTCGGCTACAAACGTGCACTTAACTTATGCATCCAACCGCTTCATTAATATGTACATGTTATACAAAAAGGTAGGTTGGCTATATACTCTTATGCGCTTTGGTTATATACTCTTATGCGCCTTCATCGCGCTTCTTGTTGTGTTTCCTCGTGCGAATGAATTAAAGTAAGATTATAGAACTTGAGTAAAGCATAATATATATTGTAGATGATATATGTAATCACTTTCAATTAATTTGAAATTGAGGTGCAATTAATCCCCCATACTTGTTTTGTCCCTTTCTTCATGTATTTTCACATTGGATATTACTATACAGGTAGGAGTCACGGCCAAATCCTCACCACAGCAATAATTTTTTATTAAAAATCCAATGGAGTCATCCACTTATAAGTTTATCCTCAAAAAAATTAGGTTGCGATCCCATAAATTGATAGTCAATTCCAAAAATTCTCATATTTTATTGATGCTACTTTGGAAATAATTACAAGTTTACACCTTAATATTTTAATTAGTAAGATCTGTAATATGAATACCCTTATGTTTTGCAGCGATATAAGGTGCCTTGAGCTTTATTCAGGCCCGATGAAGAATAATCCACTGTATTTTTTATATACCTCTTGAATACAAATACCAACTAATAACCAAGATGAAGTCTTCAAAAAAAACAAATAATAGCAAGACCATTTTAACACTCAAAATTCAATCCCAAATAAATGTAGGTAAAGAATCACAACCATACATGCATACAAATACTAACATCATACTTATATACTCCAAGAAAATGCAGCAGAAAAGAAGAAAAGGAAAATTCCCCCTTTGTAGATCACCCCTTTATACATTTCTTGAAACATAGAAGTAGCAGAGGAAGCATCTTGTTTAGATGAAGAACCAGAGGATCCCGCTTTCTTTTTCGGCGTTATAGACGTAGGTGCTGGTGCTGGAGCTGGAGCAACAAAGAATTTTAAAGGAAGAAGAACTTTGTCCACTTGATATATAGCCAGGTGGTCATCAGTATATATAGTACTTGAAGCACTTGCATTCACAACCCCGGTTGTAATGTTAATTGAATTCCCCGTCGTCGTTATATTTATAGGAAATTCTCTGTTGCTTGTTCCTCCAGCCTGTGTCCTTAAAGGGTTGCTAGCAGTTTGGAATTGAGTGGATGAATAGTATGTAGGGAGAATATGGAATTGGATAAGTTCAGCTTTTTGTTGATCATTGAAAGAGTTCAATGTTCCTGCTTTCATGGTCAAGAATGCATTATCTGTTGGCACAAACATAGTGATTCCATTGTTTGAATTGTTGAGTTGTGAGGTGATTTCATTGAGTTGTTCTGTGGTCTGAAGTAGACGGATAAATGTCGAGCACTGGCCTGCTTTTTCGAGGATCTTTGTCACATTTAGCGGAGGTGGTGGACCTGGAGCTGGAGCAGGAGCTTGAGCCAAAATGCCAATGCATTTCAAGAAGAAAAGGAACAAGATCAAGAATATATGTTTCATTTTTTTGCTTTTCTTGGAGGGTTTTTTTTGGTTCAATTTGGTAGGTGTTGTGGAGGGAGAGTTGTAGAATGTGTTATTTATATGTTGAGAGGATGGATTTCTTGATATGAAAACAATGAAAGGAAAAGATTTGTGGGGTATTTTGATGGAAGAAAATGAGTGTAAAGTTAGGTGAAAGAGTGCAATTTAAGGTGAGATGGAACATCATTAAGTTTTTGATAATCTCAGAGCAGCTGCTAGTTTGCTTATGAAGGGAGGAAAAACAACCTGGAAATAGTGGAGGTAAATTTATATTTTTGTGGGTACTGTTCAGTTTTTTGTTTTTGTGCTAGATACTGAGCGAAAGTGAATCTTGGAGCGATGGTAAAATTATCTCTATGTGACCTATTGGCTATGTTTCTCGGATCCTTCAAAAAAAAGGTTGCCGGATGCATGTCGGATCAACTCCAAAAGTACTATTCCCTTTGTGATTCATTTTGTGTATCCTAGTTACTGTTTGGAGAGTCAAACGATGCTTTCTTTGTCACAAACTTTGTCAAATTTTTTCAATATATTGAAGTGTTAGTTATTGTGACTTATAGTACTTATTTAGTTTCTAAATTTGTAAATTTAATTTCAAAAAGACTAGAGCTCCTACGTCCTAAGTCACGAAAATTAGTTAGTTTGACCGTCGTACTTTGAATCAGGTCAAATAAATTGAAACGGAGGAAATACATTTTTTGAGGATTCGACACAAGTGTGGCAATATTTTGGAGAGTCCTAACAACATAGCTTATAGGTCACGGGTTCAAGCTATGACATCCCGGCTTAGGAGGAAAGTCTCATATCGACATAACACAGGAGAGGTGCTGGGTATATAAGTAAGAATGTCTTATCTCCTAGTGACGCGTTTTAAAGCTATGCGGGCCTAGGCCCAAAGCGGATAATATCATATATATATACTACATATATATATATATATATATATATATATACGGACGGGGTTGTTACACAAGCCATATAATCAATATATATACCGCTGATAACACGCGAGGATATCTTTCTGCCTACTCATCATTCTTGGGGTGGGTCCCTTCTCTGAACCATATGTGAATGCGGAATGATTCATGTATCAGGTAGCTTTTCTGTTAGGTACTGAGGATCCTATGGGGGAAAATATGCAATGCACTATATTTACAGGACAATAATCACAATGGTTATGGTGGACTGGAGGGCAAATTAAGATGTAATTTCAACTGTCACAATAGACAACATATTGGTACAACTGATGAGGTTATTAATGTAAGATAACTACTTGTAATCAATCAGACAATTACTTTATTGGTTATAAGGTGTGTTTTGCAATTTAAATTCATGATAAAACAGTATAACCAAAAGTTAGCAGTTAACTGAAGATTTTAGGAAACCTCCATTGGTATTAATCAACTCTGATTTTAATTTCTGGGCTATACTTGTTAGATAGTTAAATGAGGATCATTTTCCCTCCCTTAGGTACAACATTGCATGGGTACGTACACATAGTGCCTAGTATCCATCTTATACGGCTAGGACTACAAGAGTAACCTAACTGGCGATTTCCGACAAATATCTGAACTGTAAGTGCAAGAATTGGAATCAGAAGAAAACTTTCCTTACCATAAGATCAATAAGTTGATTTAAAATTTCGGTATCAACCTCTGGGTTGTACTTGCTACTTAGGTACAACATTGCATGGGTACATACACATAGTCCTAGCCTTATACGGCTAGGACTACAAGAGTAAATTAACTGGAGATTTCCGACAAATTTCTGAACTACAAGAGATCAATAAGTTGATTTAAAATTTCGGTATCAACCTCTTGGCTTTAAAAGTACTATCTTTCTCGAATAAATTCGATTAATTAGGATAAAATAAAATGTAAGTGCTAGGTAGGGAATGAGGAAAGGGATTTTTCTTATCCACAAAGCTTTTCTCATCTACAAAATTTCCTTTTTTTTTTTTTTTTTCAATGATGCTTCTTAATTGTTAATTAATGAAATTGCAATGATGCTTCTTAATGGTTAATTGACGAAATTGTAATGAGCAATAATTGAGTAGATACTTTTATTGTAACACTAACAAAGTAACAATTCCTTGTTAGTCTAAAAAATCAATTACAAGAGAAAGGTGGAGGAAAAAAGAGGAGACAAGTACTCCGCTCGTTTGAATTGGATAATCAGTAGAAGAATGATTGGCTCTCATTTACTACATTGTGAAAGAACCTCAACAGTTCATCTGAAAATTCAGTTTGATGATTAAGGTTGAGTGTAGGGTGTTTTGCTAATCATAGGAGTAATTGTACTATTTGCAAGTTAAACAAACTCAGGTTTTCTCTCTTTAAACTAAATCAGAGAATGGTTAGCCAGAAAATGACAAAATTACTTGTAGTGACCTGAGTCATTGCTATACAGTGCATATTGAACACAAAATTAAGAATCAAATCAGCACGTGAGAGGACGAGTTGAAGACAAAATTAAGTTAATAAAAGTATGATCTCTCTAACAATTTAAGCTTTAAATAAGACGGACTCCATAATAACGGGTTTAAAGCTATTGAGAAACTTTGTCCTCCATATTTTCACTTGTATATGCTTCAGGATTAGCAGAAACCTAACTTTGATAGAAACAGTTAAAGAGGAAAACATAAATTGGAAGGGCATTGGTATATACATTGACATTGTAAACTTTTTTTTTTTTTTTGTTTTAAACTATTAAATGTAGTTTAACAAGTGATAAATGACTAATTATCATTTTTACCATGCAGTCAGTAATGATTATTGTAAAACTTAACCTTTTTATTACCTTGTAAATAACTTGATTATGTGTATTTACACCTTAAGGGGATGATAGACAAGTCTTTCTAGGATACAATATAATGCAAATTTACTTAACCACTTTCCAGTGCAGGCTTGTATGTATAGAGTTGAAAGAAGGATGGTCGGAATAATCATCTTTAGAATTCGTTTAAATTTAAAACTTATACATCTAAATTTTAAATTCAAACTTTAAATAAAGCTGGAAAAAACTATAATATATAAAGCTTTCATACTCATTTTACCCTTCCGATATGAGACAATCCCAGTTCATAAATTATAACAAGCTAATAAAAAGCAAGAAAGTTCTTACTGAAAATCTGGTAGAGTAAAGCCAAACCAAATTTAAATGGCAGAAGACCAAAATTACAGTTAAGTGAAATCACAACAATGCATGCATGCAAGCACTACAATTAAATGGCAATACCCAAACTTACAATTAAATGAAATCACAACACTGCATGCATAATAACAGCAACTTCAACTTATTAGCTCAAATATACAAAAGAAAACAAAGCCAAAAAGAAGAGAAGGCCGTGGGGCGAGTTGATTGCACCAGAAGATACAGAGGAAGCAGAGTCAGAATCCGACGAATCATCTTTCTTTTTCGGGTTTGGTGGTGAAGGAGCGGGTGTCGGTGCTGGCGGTACAAAGAATTGCAATGGGAGAAGAACCTTGTCCACTTGATAAATAGCTAGTTGGCTATCAATGTAAATTGTATTAGAGATACTTGCATTGACAATTCCAGTTGTTATATTCACTGAAGTCCCATTTGTTGTTATGTTGATAGGGAATTCGCGGTTACTGGTTCCACCGGCTTGTGTCTGGACCGGGTTGCTAGCAGTTTGGAACTGGGAAAGTGAGAAGTATTGAGGGAGAATGTGGAATTTGATCAGTTCTGATTTCTGTTGAGCATTAAAGGAATTCAAAGTCCCAGCTTTCATGCTCAAAAATGCATTATCTGGTGGCACAAAGATAGTGATGCTGTTGGAATTGTTGAGTAATGAGGTAATTTGGCTGATTTCTTCAGTGGTTTGTAACAACCGGATAAACGTCGAACATTGTCCTGCCTTTTCTAGGATCTTTGTCACATTAGTAGGGCCAGGTGGTCCCGGAGCAGGAGCGGAAGCTTGAGCAGGTGGTGGAATTGGAGATGGAGATGGACCTTGAGCCAAAATGCCAATGCATTGGAGAAACAAGAAGAGAAAGGGTGACACTAAGTTGTGTTTCATTTTTGTGCTTTTCCTTTTTACTTAAAGCTTAAGTTGAAGTTGTTCTGGTGGTGGCAAAAGGAGACTGCACCATTTATATAATGAGGGTGTAAATTTCTTGCTCTAAAGCAATTAAGAAAACTACAAAAGGGAAAAGGATAGAGAAAAAGTTAGTGGGTATTGGGATGAAAGGAAATGAATTGAGAATCATGAGGTTTCAAGTTCAAATTCTAGCAGTAGTAAAAATACTAGGTGATTTTTTTCCCATCTATCCAAGCCTTGGTGGATAGTTACTCGATACTTGTGTTGGTGGGAGGTAACACATATCCCACGCAATTAGTCAAAGTGCGCGCAAGGTGGCCCAAACACCACTGGTATAAAAAAAAAGGGGAAAGGGATGGAAAAAAGTTAGTGGACTATTGGGATGAAAGCAAAGGAGGGTGATGTTTGGTGAAAGGTTTACATATAAGGTGAGCAAGTGGATAATAGTTTTTTGATGATGTTATAGCAGCTGCTGGTTGTTTGCTTGTGATTGAAGGAAAAACAGATGGGAAAAGTTTAAATTATTTTGAAGTTGTGAATCCCATTCAGTTCTCTATTGTAATTTCTGCTGGGGTACAATCTTTCTAGTTGGAATATGTACTCAACTGCTAAAATATTACAGGGGAATAATCATCATCAATCATCATTGATCCAAATGGTGGGACAAGAAGGCTAGTACTGTTGCAAGTTGCAACTTGATTGGTCACAATCCAGAATATATTGGTACAGCTAATGATAATGTAATGCAACACAAAAAAGATTATACTCGTACATCAATTTGTTGGTTATTAGGTATGATTTTGCAATATCAATGCATGACAAAGATAATATAACAAAAGTTTAGCGGCTAAGAGTAAACATTCAAGTCCCAAATAAGTTGAGGGCTACATAAATCCTCACTAACTATGTTTCTCCATTTAAATTCATCCAAACTCAGAGTCTAGACAAGATAGTGCTAGATTGAGTATATTATTACTCAAAAGAAGTACATGATGATCATGCATTAGTTGCAAAAGATTATCCTTCAACAATAGTTGAACATTTTAGTGAAGAAATTCAAGTTGTCCCCCTCAAGTCTTTACTTGGCATGAAGAACTTCACTCTACCTTGTTTCTGGTGGCAGATAGCATAGAATTGACCATGTGTACCAGTATGCATCACTCAATTAACCACGCGTTTATCTCAAATTAGCCAGCATAAAATGAGAAAGTAATTAAAATAAGTATCAGAAGAACTACTATATTTGATAATGTTAACTACATCAGTTACCCGCTCCACAACATTCCATTAGAGAAGAAAGACAAAAAATGGTAACCACAGAGCAGAACTTCTTGGAGAGGAGTATAAGAGCCTTCTGTACTTTGTACTGTGCATCCTTGCAGCAACCATGTGAGGAGTTCCTTGGCAACGCCATTAAGAAAACATGAAAAACAAACACCATCGAGGTAAAAAGTGGAATCCGCTAAATCCCCCACCTGGAAATCCTCCTTCAGAGTGGAATTAAGCGGCTGCGGTCCTCCGCCGAATGGGTTGAACCCCCCCCCCCCAACCCAAACAAAACCCCACACCCCCTCCCCACCCCGCCTCCCATTCCTGAACCCATATCACGATGTCTTCTCCCCCGTCATATCATGTACGTTTTTCCTCACAGCCGAGGATCTGGTAAGAGAGGCATGACATTGAGACAAATAGCAAAATGTTCAAAGGATGACTGGCATGACATTGAGACAAATAGCCAAATGTTCAAAGAAGTCATCCTTTTTCAAATCACGATTATAGCAAAGTAATGTTCGGCAAAATGATAATAAAGGAGAAGCAAACAGGGGAAAAGTTGAAGAAAGACCATTTTACACAACGCTATCTGTTAACAGATTGGCATACAAATTCAACCCATAAATGTCACCACCCACCATGCACTGACATAATATTTCCAAACTACTTTATCTGAAATTTCTCACTTGTGTTATCAATCTAACATTGCAAAGTAGCTACTTACAAATATTTTCAGTATGTATAGAGCCAAAAAACCACAAATCGGAAAACTAACCCAGAAAACATGGAAAACCCAATATCTTTGACACAGTAGTAAAATGGCCAGATTGGCAAAGGGTTTTCAGAAACTTTTAAGCTTGATCTGGTCACCGCCGATGCACACAAAGATATCTTGTAGAATAAAATAAGATGACCCAAAATAATGAAAAGGTTGAAGCTATTAAGAATTCTGTCCACCAATATATCAGGTATCACACAACAATTGCAAAACCAAGTAAGAACAGAAACAGCCACGGATCAAACGAAATCTGAAAAGATGGAAAAAAACAAAGCAACAAACCTCATATGCGGCTGGTATTTCACGAAACTTGTTTCTGCTTCTTCTCTGTTGTCAACATTCTTTTCAGGATGTCATTGCAGAACAAGCTTTCTGTACGCCTTTTTGATCTCTAATACAGACCATATCTTTGACACTCCCAAAATCTTGTACCAATCTTTCCGTTGGTTCAATTTCAAAGATCTCTCCTCCCTCATCAGTGTCTCACGAATATCTATGTTGCTCGGACTCGGATGCAGATCTAGAGGTTAGATTCTTCATCACATAAATTTTAGGATTCAGGGTTATGGATCCAGGTGCAGATACTGTGAGGAGATACGGCCAATAAATGTATACTACAACATATATAGTATATAAAGGACAGACCTTGTTCACGAAGCATCTCGTGTTTCACGCAGGGTCTGGGGAAGGCTGCACCCCAAGGGGGTATAATGTAGGCAGGATATCCGGATACAAGCATCAAGAGCTGACTCCACAGCTCGAATCCATGACTTATAGGTCACACGGAGACAACTTTACCGTTGCTCCAAAGCTCCCCTTTGACATATATAAGTATGTACCTTGATTAATAAAAGTTATTGAACTAAAACTAATAAGATTCAATTCTTTATAAACATCTCACAAAATATCTCGTGTTATAGCAAAACATTTCCATACTTTATATAACTATATATGACATGAACCCGAAAATCAAACCAAATACCCAATTAATCTATCCTGCTTGGTCATAAATGTAGTCCAAACCACCCAAGGTAAGGTGACCAAATCCGATGTGGATCTCACACCCAAATCATATCGGATCGACACTGGTGCAACGGGGATTTTGAAGGGTCCGAGCAACAAAGACAAATATTTATATCCTATAGAAGTGTTCATAGATTAAGGCTAAAAAGATACACCTCTACAGAAAGGCCCACAAAAAGAACAACAAATCGCTTGTGCAAAAACCACGCTAACTTGGTTCGAGTCAAAAGGAAGGACCACACTTAGACTGCAGACAGAAAATGATTCTTTTTTCTTTCCTATGCTGACTTTTGGGTCACGGTTATCAAAAAGCTTCCGCGGAGGCATCAAGTCCATGTTGCTATTCTTGGATCCAGGTAGTAGTACCCTTGGTGAAATAATTTCTTAAATGTATCACTGCATATGGCTTTTGCCTTGGGATACTAGAATGTTTCCAATCCAGCCATGTTTTGGAAACCTTAATTCTGACATTTGTTGCTTCAGTCTGACTGTCATCTTTTGTCAATGAAATGGCTTTAGCTTAGAGAGATCCTAACTGATTTTCCCCTTCTCATTTATCACCTCAAAACAGTACGCATATGTTGCATGAGGCAATAAGGTAAAAAAGGAGCTTGAGGTGGTCCACTGCTAGTACTCACATGGACTCCACAATAAAAATCTGGGTGGAGCTAGGATGAAAGTGTCAATATTGAGTAAATAACAGATCTTTATAAGAATGAAATCCCTATGTTTGAAGGAGCAGGAAGGAGGAGATTGAATACCTTTAGCTACTTCTATTGTACAACAACAACAACATACCCAATGAAATCCCACAAAGTGGGGTCTGGGGAGGATAGAGTGTATGCAGACCTTACCCCTACACCTTAGCAGGTAGGTAGGCTGTTTCCAGTTGACCCTCGGCAGAAGAACAAGCTACTTCTATTGTTGTCGAAGAAAATATACACAGGTCTAATGGTGTTATTGGCCAATGTTGTTTGTTTTCCTCTTCAAACCAAAGAAAATAGTGTTCTTCCTCCGATGACGTGCGCTTTCTTTATCTAAACACATATTATATGAGATTAGATGCTGACCTTCAAAATATTACTCTTTTTCTTTTCAATCATTGACAATTTCTAAGCAATAATTGACAGAGTCACCTGTCTTGGTTAATCTACTCCACCTTGAGGCAAGAGAATGAAATACTTACCTCCCAAATTCGTTATTAACTTAGTCTGGAAGAATGACTACGAGAAATTAAATAGAGCACTTGTGTGAATAAACTGAAAATAGGATGATATTATTTGAACAAATGCTGTGTTTCCAGAGCGACGTTACCTTATCTTGGTGAGTAAATTATGTCTATCAATTAACCATGAAAATTGTGTCATTCCCTACTAATCTTCAAGCCCCTCCACAATTATCTATTTTTCTTAAGATCACACCTATTTGATGGGCCATGTACCTGTAACTGCAGTGCATCTGAATTGTTAGGATGCAACATCTTAGGGTGTGTTTGGTACGAAGGAAAATGTTTTCCATGATTTTTTTTATTTGAAAACAAATGGGTTTTTTTGCTTATTTTCTAGTGTTTGGTACGTAAGCAAGAGCATATCCAATCTAGCAAAACACTTTGGGAAGTGGGGGTTCGGGGTGACGGGGGGTGGGTTGGTCAAGGGTTTGGGGCATTGGTTGGGTGGGGAGGAGGAGACACTGAACTTAAAATGTCATCTATGGAAATTGTAATGGAAGTCATTTTCCTCATTGTTTTCCTAGAAAATGTTTTCCTCATACCAGACACACTCTTAGTTTTTCATTCCCAGAAAACATGAAATGTGAATATCAAGGAAGAACAAGCAATGGGAGCAGGATAAACTAGTGATGGTGAAATGAACACTGCTTGCAATTATCAGAAAGTTTTGCCTTTTATTTCTATTTAAGACATTTCAAACTTCGTGTAAGGAATTGATACAACAAGCATAAAACTCAAATTTGTAGGAAGTCATAGCGCAAGTACAGCAACAGAGGAGCACATGCCAGAAAGCAACTCAAAGCGATTTACCAATATTGCTAGGCTTTTGCTTAATCTGACCCGTGGAGAACAATCCTTTTTCCAATACCCAATCTTCAATCATTGCCTGAGAATTCACTGCTTGATCGGTAGGCACAAGATGTCCTGCGTTCATTACCACAACATGGGTCAAATTCTCCCACTTCTGCATATATCCAGCAAGCTCGCCGTTCACTCTCCAAACATTCCGCTCCGCCTCCAAAAACTTTCCAATTCCGTCCCACTTCATCTCCTTCATCCATGCCTCCGTTGACACCACTCCATCCCTCAAATCACACAGCCCCTGGTATAACAACACCTTAGTATTCTTAACCAAGAACTCCACCATGTACCTGTTGAAAATTGCTTTTGTTACTGCAAATTTACTAGAACAATAATAAGTAGTTTAGTTGCAGGACGAGTCTTTGTTTAAATTTAAATTTATTTAGATACGTTTGGTAAGATATTTTAGTATTTTGAGTTTTATTCTGCAGATTTTCTGTTTTCAAGTACAATTTCAATGTTTAATCTTTTTGCTGCTGCACCATCTTTAAAAAACCAACAGTACCTCACACTTTTCATCACGTCCTCGTGCAACACTTTGCCTACCAAATCACTGCACACGTCGAAAGCTATCGATTCTCTCGCTTTTAGAGCCCTCTTAATCTCTACATTGCTTAAAAACTTAGCAACCAATTCATCTTCATAAGTCTTTAGCCTCCTAAAATCATATAAAGTCGCAAGCCCAGTCATATTACTCAAGGTCCCCAACACCTTTGATCTAGCACTCGTTGCCTCGCTCCAATTTCCATTTCTAGTAAGTTGAATTGCTTCCTTTTGAAGCATTTCCAATTTCACCTTTTGCTTTTCATTAATCAACCCTGAATAATAAGCACTTAAAGCATGAGTTCCCACTTGAGTTTCAGGGTCAGTTAGTCCATTACCAATAGCAATCCCAGCTAAATTTAATCGTCTCGATTTAGGCAACCCCTCGTTCTTTTTCAGTGTATAGTAACCAAATGATGGCACATATTTTCCAGCATAACTTTCACCAGTGAGATAAATAGGTCGATTTTCAAACAGACGATCCAACGCGATAAATTTGGTTACAGCAGTAAAAAGATGTCTAGCAACTTCATGTTGGTTTCTTGGTATCTCATCTGGACTTGTAGCAATACTAAATCCAGTTCCAATTGGATTATCAAGAAAAAGGATCCCGAAAACACGATTCCAGGACCCTGGATTTTGTTCGAGCGTAAGGTGTTCGACGTTATGCCTGAGAGAAAACGAAACGCGAAAAGGGCCTAATTCATAGAAGTTTCCAAGCATAGAAGAACAACCAGGACCACCTTGAAGCCAAACGAGAATTGGGGTTTCATAAAGATTGGTTCTTGGTTTTTGAGCTTCATAAAAAGTGTAAAAAATTGATGAATTAGTTGTTGTGTTAACTATTAGGTAGCCTGATTTTGTTGGGAGTGCTTCTTCAGGAAAGGAAGATTCAAGAGTTATTGCTAATGATGATAAGCAATTGGTGAGTAATAAGAGGAGTATAAAGAGGTGTAGTTGTTTTATTTTGGACTCCATTGATGGTAGCTCCAACAAGGGCATTGATGATTGACCTGTGTCAGTTATAAAGTAGAGGTACTAAAGATAAGAAAATGCCTTAATTTTTATTGTTGTGCACTTGTCCATAAGTACAAGGTAAATATTCTACTACACAGGCGGATATTCTTATCTCTGAGAATTCAAGTAATAGCCGGTATAATCCCATAAGTGAGACTATCGAACCTTAAATCCACTTTCCATCGCTCTTTTTAGGTTGGCACTGTTTAAGTGATTGGCGGAAATGCCCTTGAGACGAAGTCTTTTTACTTTCGTTTGGGTCATGGTAGCCAGTGACCGAAGCTACTGGTAGTCCTGAGGGGGCGGGTTTAGAACGTCGTGAGACAGTTCGGTTCCTATCCCATGTTGGATTAAACGTATTCTGGGCCGGAGCAATGAACCTATTTGAAGTGGCCCATTTTGTACCAGAGAAGCCTGTGTACCTATCGGGCGCCGATAAAAGAGAAAGTAGCAAGATTTGTTTCCGCTAGACCCCTCACAGGAAAAGTAATTGGCACAAGATTGTAAGAAAGAGACGGTAAAATAGCAAGATACAAAATAGATATGACAAGAAATAGTAATATATATCGAGAAATAAGAAACTACGGGAAAACTGAATATTACTATTAAAAACTTAGCTACCTATTAACTTTCTACCCTAATTCTCGACCTCCATATTTTCTTATTTAAGGTCATGTCCTCATTCAGCTGAAGCTATACCATGTCTTGTCTAATCACCTCCCCAAGTTTTTCTTCGGTCTACTTTTATCTTTCCTAACTCCTGCTACAACCAACCTCTCGCACCTCCTTACCTACGCATCCTCGGCCTCCGCTTCCCATGCCGGAACCACCTCGGCCTTACTTCCCTCATATTGTCTACCACTGATGCCACTCCCACATTATCCCGTACAACTTTATTCCTAATCATATCTCTCCGAACATGCCCACACACCCATCTGAGCATCCTCTTATCTATTATCTAATTCTGAGCATGAAAGTGTTGAGCAATTATTGTACCCTTTTTAATTAATATAAATCTTACCTTTTATATTGCCACCAAGTTCAACCGAACTTTAATATTAAGATAGTGAATGATTAGTGAAAAGAAACGTATAGAAAAAGAGCACCTTCAACTTATTAAATTATCCTTCAATTATTGATGAAATGTAATTTTTTATACTCATGTTTCTCTTTTCATCATACTCTATCAATTGTTGTGCTCAACAACATATCCAGTGTGATTCCACAAGTAAGATATAAAAATATGTTGTTGGACAGATTTGAACCCTCGCCACCAAGGAGAAACCTTCCACGCAGTGCCCTTAGCACCACAACTACTATTTTCCTCAAGTGTCGTAAATTCGCCTTATAGACATTGGATTTGTTTTTGGATGTAATAGTGTAGTACCAACTGCAGCCGGGGTCGGCATGAGACATCGGTTCTTAATTAACATTCTTTTGCCACTATCTTTTTGATTGGTTTTGTTTAAAAATGAAAAGGTAAATTTTTGAGGCAAAGATTTCTCACAGAGAGTACGCAGTGACAAAATGATCATTATCCAACGCCAAAAGTTTAACTTTCCAGTAATATGCATTTCCTAGACAACTAACTCATAATCTAGTAATTTTACTGTTACAAAAACTAATTCCGTCACTTTAGTATTACAAATATAGCTAGTTTAGTGATTACTTTTACAAAAATAATTTTGTGACTTAAATGTTACAAAAAATAAGTTTGATGACCATCAATTAACCCCTCAACCAACCATGCCTCTATTCCAAATTAGCCAGTATAGAAATGAGAAAGTAATTCGAATCTTCTGTCACTTGGCTTCAGAATAACTAGTATTTGATAATGTAACTACATCAGTTATCTGCTCCACAACATTCCATTCGAGTTAGGAAGTTACACATGGACCTGTTATCGATCCGAATAATTCTCAATTCTCCTCAAGTCTACTGCTACTGAATACATAAAAGAAAGAAAAAATGGTATTCGCGAAGCAAAAACTTCTCGGGAATGAGTATAATAGCCTACTGTACTTTGTGTTGTGCATCCCTTGCAGCAACCATGTGAGGAGTTTCTTGGCAAAGCCATTGGGAAACATGACAAACGAACACCATGGAGGTCAAAAATGGAATCCGCCAAATCCCCCACCTGGAAAACCACCTTCAAAGTGGAACGTATACTGCTGCCCTCCTCCTCCGCCAAATGGGTTGAATCCCCCACCGCCCATTCCTGAACCCATGTCATCAATGTCTTCTCCCTGATCATATCGTGTACGTTTTTCCTCATCCCCGAGAACCTGTTAAGAGATGCATGCCATTCAGACAACTAGCAGAAAGTCCTAACGGGTATTTTATTCTTTGTTTTCCAAATCACGATTAAACAAAATAACATCCTCAAAATGCGCTAATAGAGGAGAAACTAAGGGTAGAAAGTTGAAAACAGACCATTTTATACAACATTATCTGAACACAGATTATGCACATTTTCAAATTAATTTATGTGATATTTAACAATCATAGTCTGTAAATATTTGACGGAGACAAAAAGTGCTCACTTTTGCCAAACTTAAAGGACCAAAACTACCCAGTTAATACTTAAGGGACTTTTTTGAATCTACTACCCAGCCAGGATAAGGGACCATAGATGTCATTCCTCTCATTAACAAATATTTCCAGTACGTATGGAGCAAGAAAACCACATGTTGGAACACTAAACCAGGAAACATGCACTGGGCCAAATATCTCTGATACAGTAAAAGAACCAAATTGGCAAAGGATTGTCGGAAACTTTTTAGCATAATCTGGTCACTGCTGTTGCTCATAAAGATATCTTGTAGAATAAAATGACCCCCAAAATATCAAAAATTTGGAGCTATTAAGAATGTTGCCATCCATTATGAGGTATCTTAAGACTGTTGCAAAACCAACTAAGAACCGAACAGATCAAACGAAAATAATGGGGAAGAAACAAAGACAAACCTCATATGCAGCTGCTATTTCACGAAACTTGTTTTCGGCTTCTTCTCTGTTTTCAACGTTCTTGTCAGGATGCCATTGCAGAGCAAGCTTTTTGTATGCCCTTTTAATCTCTGATACAGATGCTGTCTTTGACACTCCCAAGATCTTGTACCAATCCTTCCTTTGACTCAATTTCAATGATCTCTCAGCCCTCATCAGCGCTTCACGAATATTCCTATCCTATAGAAGTGTACTTCGGGATTATTTGATTACCAGATTAAGGCTAAAAAGATAACCTCGAAAGAAAGGGCCACATACATACATATATATACGTACATACATACATACATACATACATATATGGATTCATATACAAAAATCAGCAGATAAGCAACAACAATCGCTTGAACAAAAACCATACGAACTTAGTTTAAGTCAAAAGGAACGACTTTACTTTACTTGGAGGCGCACTGAATCATGTATCTTTTTCTTTTCCTTTTCATATGCCGACTTTTTGGTCATATTATTACTCCCTCCGTCCCAATTTATGCAACACTCTTTCCTTTTTAGTCAGTTCCAAAAAGAATGACGCATCTATTTTAGTAACATTTTCACTTTTAATTTTCTATTTTAGCCTTAATGAGATGATTTATAGTCACAAAATTTCTACGGCGTATTTCAGACCGAAAGTTTGAAAAGTCTTCCTTTTCTCTTAAACTCCGTGCCCAGTCAAATACCTTCACATAAACTTCACATAAATTGGAACAGAGGGAGCACAAAACTTGCAAAATCTAATCCTTGTTATGAGAAAAACACATATCATATCATATATCTACCAGGTGTTGGGCAAGATTGAGTTGTCCTGCCAACGTTTTGTCTCATCTTAGATGTAGTATACTACATTAAGAAACATTACGCTGAGGAGAAGAGGTTTAAAAAGGGAAAAAGAAAACCACAGCAAAATGTTGCCAACAAACCTGAGGAGATTTTTCAGCTGCTTCTTTCAGATCTGCAACAGCTCCCTCCCAATCTTCTGTTAGAAGCTTGGCTTCACCCCTCTGCAAAAATATGTCCAACCCAAAGATTCAGCATTTTTTATGGTGGAAACTAGATATTTCTAAGCAAACAACTTGGTCTAATACAATTCGGTCATCCTAATGTCATTGACTGTATTTGTTTAAAGGTTGAAAATAGTAAAAATCGGATAAAGAAAGAACCTGCACTAGAGCATCAATAAGCTCTCCATCAAGCTCAAGGGCTTCTGAACAGCTTGATATAGCATCCTTCCCCCTTCCCAGCTTCACCAAGACTTTACACAAACCAAGATGAAGATTTACATTATGTGCAGAATGGTTGGGGTCCATTGCCAAGGCTGCTTTGTACTCCTCCACGGCAAGACGAAGCTTACCCTTACTTGCATTATCTTCTGCCTGCATGAAAGCTTAGGGTTTGAGAATTTCACATTGTAGCACCTCTTGGAGACATGGACCTGTTTGGCCATAAAAGTCATTCACTTTTTTTCCGGAATACTTTTTCACTTTACTTGAAAATCAGTGTTTGGCCATGAAAATTCCAAGTCCAACTTGAAGTTGTATTTCAAATTTGGAAAGCAGGTTACTATTTTCCAACTTAAATTTCACTTTTGAAGTTGTATTTAAATACATTCAAGCATGAACATCGCTCCAAACATACTTTGCAAAAAGTATAACCAAACACAACTCCAACTGAACATGAACATGGCTTCAAATATTCTTTGCAAAAAGTATAACCAAACACAACTCCATCTTCAACTCCAATTCCAACTCCATAAATTCCAAATAAATTGAGAAATATTTGAAATCTATGGCCAAACGCCTAGAAACAGGATAAAGGGAAGATAAGGAGGCTTACACTTTTAGTCTTTTTCAGCAAGTTTTTCAAGCCAAAATACGTTTTCTTCAATTCCCCATGCTCTGGGTCTGAACGGAGACCTTTTTGGTAGTGCCTGAAGAAGGGTGTAAAAAGCTTCTTTAGAAATCTCCATAGCATAACGTTAGGTTTTTTCCAAATATTCCCTCCATTTTTTAAAGGGAAGTTATAAATTTGGCCACTTGTCCAAAATAATTACAGCCACTAGCCAAATATATAAAAATTATACATTAGCTATGTATAAAATATGTATATTATATGTAAATATACATTAATATACAAAAGATATACATTTGCCGGCTATTAGATGGCAATACAATGTAAAAATTCCTTTTTTGGGGTTCTCTCTTTCACCTTTATGCTGAATTCCCTTTTCTTGGATTGGTGTAGTGGGAGGCAGGACAGAGTGGACCAAATTGATAGTTTGTCAGGCATACCTTAAGGCAACATCATGATCGGCTAGATAGTAGTAGGCACGGCCTCTTAACAGCAAAGCCTCCAGATTATCTTCATCCTCTTTAAGCATGTATCCTGCCTCCAATATGACACCAGAATAATCTTTATCTGCTAGCAATAGCTTCACCTTAAGGAGTTTGGCCTAGAAATTCATAAGTAGAAGACATTATTATTGGTACATCAATAATACAATACAACCACATCCTTAAAGATGACAAAAACCTCAAATTGTTAGAATGAATACCTTGGAGCATGCTGGAGAGAAAACGAGTACGACTTTATCAATATATTCCAATGCTTTTTTAATGTCACCTGTGTCCAACAGGCTGGTAGCTGAATCAAAAGCGCTCTTGGCTTGGAGCAACTGAGAAAGCTCCTTCTCTGCAGCTGAGTCTCTTGGTTTCATCTCCAGAAACTTTTTGTAGCTTTTTTCTGATTCCTCATATCTACATTAGCCAAAAAGAGATCTCCAAAATCATAGATGCTTGAATGCTAACTAATCAGAAACAAGGCTTGAGGGATCATAGAAACATTTATGCACCATTCAAAAGTAAGTAGCCCACAATTTGAGATATTTAGGTAACTTGAGGAAGATGCCAATGAATGAAGAGGTACAGGAGTTGACTCTGGGAACAGTAGTTTTGAGGATATACTGGTATATTCAAGCATGGGCGGATTTAGGTAGAAGGAAGGGGATCCAAACACCCTTTGTCGGTAAGTTACACTTTATATATAGGGTCAAATCTGTCTTTTATGTATTATATTAAATGTTGAATCTCCCTGACTCAAGCCAGAAGCTCAGCTCAGTGGTAAAGGGGAATTCAAATTCTCTTAGAGGACACAAGTTCAAGTCTTGCTAACCACAGTGAAGCATCTTTTTAGCTTTAGGTGATTTTTTTTTTTTTTGAATTCCCTTGGCAAAAATCCTACCTCCGCCACATTCAAGCTCCGGAGTCCGGACATAATACAAACGGGTGTTCCATATCCACACAGCTAGCAACATAGATATCTCGAACCTACATTTATTCTAGACTAGCTGAAACAACAACAACAACATCATACCCAGTGAAATCCCACAATACGCACAATACGCTGAATGGATACCCTACTAAACATGGTTCAATTATTGTATTATTTGTTGTTACTATTCTTTTCTACGTTATTTGCAACATGGTTTTTTCACTACTGTATTTACTTTTCAAACCTGCTGGCTTTTCTTGAGCCGAGGGTCTATCAGAAACAACCTCTCTACCTTCACAAGGTAGGGGTAAGGTCTACATACACATCACCCTCCCTAGACCCCACTTGTGGGATTACACTGGGTATGTTGTTGTTGCCCACCCTACTAAACAAACACTATCATCGTAATTCTTTGCTGTCTAGAAGCTGCAAATCTACCCAGCATTAAATGGAAGATGATAGGAAGCGTCTAAAATATATGTCCACATACATCAAGCAAGCTATTATCAGGAAGACCCCACTTCTAATATGCTAGTGAATTGATCTCTAGAATCAAAGGCATACATGAGTTTTGAGCTGGCATAAGAAAAATAAATAAATAAATTATTGATTTCAACCTGCACAATTGACGAAGGAGAGATGCACGGTGCCAATACGCCTCTGAAAGCGCTGGGTCTGCCTCTATGGCTGCATTTAGATCATTAAGTGCCTCACTGTATTTCTTAACTTTTACATTTTTTGTAACTCTCTCAAACAATGCAGCAGCATCACCAGGTTTGGTGTCTACACGTCAAGAGTAGCAAAAATATCAGAGAACAATATGCGCCACTTCAATTACGAGACAAAAAATCTGTAAAGCATGCTCCTTTGTGTTTCCTAACTAGATGGATAAATAAACCCTGATGTTTCATCCCTTACATGAAGATTATCTCCTTGATCCTAACAGCAATAATTGGAGAGGGGAGCTTAGACACATAACGAGTAGGCATGAAACTCCCTTCCCATTAAGTATTAAAACCGCCCCTCGATAAGATGCAACTTACATTACTTGATGCTAGCAGGAGCTTGAATAATAAGAAATAATCATTCTCATCAAGAGCCTCCCCATTTCAACCAAGAAAAATGAGCTTTGACAAATATGAGCAAAAAAATATTGAAGTATTTTTTTTTATCAAGTAAACGTATTTTCATTCATAAACATGGCCAAAAATTGACCGCATACAACGGGTACACCAACAGGTAAATCATCTACAACAGGATATGATTCTCTACAAACTCCACCCAATCATCTATACAACCAGGAAATCTATGGGTGCGCCAAAAGAAAATAAGAGATCGGACACTACTCCTCAACTGAAAAAAGATCGACTCTACTCCCTCAAAAGCTCTCCTACGTCTCTCCAAACCACCCACATTAAACCAAGTGGGACACATTCCTAGCCTTACGTCTTCAAGTTTTTAGTTCAAGCTCCAAACGTGATAATTTGAATCACGCTAAAGATATTAAGAGGCACATGATCTCGTCGGTTCATCCTTATCGCAAATACAAACTGCTGGTCTCACTCAAGACAACATCGAACAACAATTTAATTCCCTTCCCCAACCCAATAGCTCCTTCCCCCCATTTTAAGTACCAATGGCCCACATTTTCATCACTGCAGCAATATAATCACCCCTTTTTCATCAGTTTTCCCAATATAGTTTCACTCACTACTGCATAACCTAAGATTGGCACAGTTGAACTTTCTGTCTAACCTTTTTTTTTCACTAACATCCTTATCTAAAATGATGCCTCACATCCTCATTATCAACATTAAAGAGAAGAAAAATAAAGCAAATTGCCTAAACAATATACATTTTAATCGAGTAAAAATTTATCCTTTTTCACTACTACTTTCTTTAACAATTAAATTTATGATTTTTATACTTTCCAAGTAGAAATTACATAAGTGGATAGACTCTAATACTCAATAGTCATTCTAATCATAAGATTTTTTGCTCAAATCTTGAAAGTTAAATCTCCAAATGAACTGTCACTATTATAATCACATATATTCATTCAAAAATGCACAAATCTTGGTATCCAAATTTACAGCTAAAAAAAATAAAGAAACCCCAAATCAAGAATCAAACAATATAATCATAAAAATTTGATCTTTACCTAATGCAGATACAAGGGGTTGAAGAAAAAAAAGTTGGCAAGCAAATATAAAGTTGAGTATTAATGCTGTAAATAGAAAGCTCCATAGTTTCATCAATGGCTCCATTATTTAGATTTTTAATTGGCTATAGATACATACAATACATATAACATATATATGTATATATGTGTGTGTGTGTGTGTAATTTCAAAGAAAGATATATATAGATTTGTGTTTTTTTGAAACAATGTGAAGTTTATTTGTTTGTGTTACAAGTGATGACAAAAGAGTTCAAAGGTTAAAAGGATTATCGTGTCATACCACGTTAGATTAGCCTATCAGTAATCTCCACGTGTCTTTGATTTAGTTGGTGTCTGTGGGTTTGTCCATTGAGATCTTCACACGTCGGATTTGCTATGTGCTTTTTCTCTCGTTAGGGGAATTAAATTTAATTTGTTTCGATTAATACATAATTATTAATAACATTTTATTTTAATTAATAATAATAATAAATAATATAACTTTTATCGGTTTTTGACCATTTCTGGTACGTATTGGATAACAATATTATATGATACATTCTTTCTCTCATAACTTCTTACCTTTTATGATCAGACTCGCAAAAAATTTATTTACTATTCAGGAAGATTAGTCGTATTCTTTCTTTTCTTTTTTTTTCAAAAAAAAAGGAAAAAGAAGCGTTTTAAATACTCGTGAAATTTTCGATTATTCTTCCACAAAATCAACTTGGTGGAAGTGATTGTTTTTGCTTGAAAGCCATGGTGGTGGTTATGGCCCCACGAGAGAACGGAGAGAGAAAGTTTTTAGGGTTTTGAGAGAAAAATATATGTATTTGTGTGTGTTCTATGATATAACTACAATTATTGTGGTTGGTGGTGTATTTTTGTTTTTTCTATATATTTGTGTATTTTGTTCAAATTAATTCCATCGATTCATCTAGTTTCAAATACACGGTGTAGCTAAAAACATGGTAAGTTTTCTATATATTTATGTATTTTGTTCAAATTAATCCCATCAAATACATGGGTGATGCAAATTGTTACTCACACAAATACATGAGATTTAATATAAAATTGTTTGGAAACTTCAAATACATTAGTTATGCTATCAAATATATAAAATGAAATCAATATTGATAAAACATACCGCTAAATACATGGGTGATGCAAATTAATCAAATATTATATTAATATAAAATACATTTTGATTGGAAAGAAATACATTAGTTATGCTTTCAAATACATAGGTAAATAAAAAACGAAATCAATATTGAAAACTTCAAATACATTGGCTGTTGATTGATCGTGTTGTTTTGTTAATGTATTTTCAGAGCTGTTGAAGATTTAATTTGAAATTTGAATTTTTACGTTTGAATGTTGAAGAATGCATGGAAGAAGAGAAACGTGTAAGGAAAGGGAATATTACACTGTGGAAAAGAAGGTTAAAAATATATTAATATACTCATTTAATACCACTACGATTCGAGGCTAAAATCAAGGAGCCTTTTTTTTTTTTTACCGTACTTTGGCAACAAATACACGCGAAAACATCGACAAATCGCTTGAACGAATGGTAATAATTAAAGGAGTAGTTACAAATGGTAGGAAAGTTCATAGTTTTGAGAAATTTTACCTTAAATTTAATTTGTTTCGATTAGAAGAAATTACATTTTTTTTTTCTATTTCCTATCCGGTGTCTGGTACCCGTATTGGAGCGCGATTATATTGAATTCACGCCTCATAGGGACTCATTCGGGAAAAGCTCTCCCTATTAAGGATTTTTTCATACTCAGGACTCGAATCCGAGACCTCAGCAGCCTCATCCTCTGCACCACATACTTTAGTGGTAGAAATTAGTTTTTTTTGTCTTCACATGAAGTCTTTTTGTTTTTTCTCAAAATCTGAACATGTAAAATATTTTTGTTTAAAAAATTAATAAATATAAAATTTATATAAAATATTAGCAGTAATTAATCAAATATTATATAAATAAAATATTTTTAAAGAAAAATTATAATGATAGCCGGGGATAAATGAGCGAGGTTGGTGGTGGTTTGAATGATGGCAGGGTCTTTTTGTAGGGGTGACAAATTTAGCCCACGAAATCATAACCCGCCAACTCACTCAAGCTTGAACGGGTTATTGATCCACTCATTTTTTAGCTCAGTCTATTGAAATTTGGGTTGATATATAGGGGCAATTCCTTGAAATACCCTTCTTGGGATAATTTTATGTTTCGCTTAAAATTCATGTTAGCCTGAACCCCCACTAAAAATCTTTTAAAAGTGTGCCTCATGAACTTTTAGTTATGTTAACTAAAAGTCTACCGGATGCGTACTTTGCCTTCGAGGCATATATTTTATTTTTTTGCTTTTCGAGGCAAACTTTTAGTTATGCCTTAGGAAAAGTTTTGCCTTATGGGGCATACTTTTAGTTACTTAACTAAAGTGTGCTTGTGGATAGGCATAACAAAGTATGCCCGATAGAGCAACTTTTCCTTAGGGCATAACTAAAAATTTGTCTCATAAGGCAAACTGCCTTGAAAAAGTTGCGCCTTTTAAAGGACTTTTCCTGTAACTTTTTGGTTTTTCCTTAAGGCATGTATGCCGGATCCAGCATACACGGCCCCCTGCCCTGCCTTGCGAAATTATTTTTTTATTTTATGCCTGAGCGGGAGTTCGAACCCAGAACCTCAGGTATTTGCCGATCTTTCCAAGCGAAGGGCAAAACTTAAAGACCACAACTATGAAGGGCAAAATTTAAAGACCACCCCAAAAGAAGGACAATCCGTGCAAAAAAATGATATCTAACCCAAATTGATCCATGAAAAATTTTGTGAAAATGTGTTCAATTTTTTTTATTTATTTGATATGTTATATATAACCATAATAAAGAAAAATAATAATTTATTAGGTATTAAAGAATTATAAAAGAACAATAAGGTAATTAAAGCTTAGTAAGAATTGGGCGGGTTAGGTTTTGACCCGCTTTTAACCCATTTCAGCCCGAGTAACATTTGGGCAGGGCAATAAGCCAATAACCCGCTCATTTCTTAACTTAATCCATTTTGACCTGCCCAAATTCAGTCCAACTTGCCCATTTGCCACCCCTAGTCTTTTGGTAGCTGGTTTGGAGGTGAGTTTTGCATAAATCAAACCTTGCATAAGTAATACCATGTTTGGTAGTTTGTTAAGAGCTAAGTTATTCATGTATAAAATTAATACGATGTTTGATTTGCAACTTAGAAACTCCACATATAACTCATAAATGTATAAGTTATGAGGTAATCGATGTGTTATTTTATGCCGGCTAGAAGGTAAAATAACTAATACACGAATAACTAAACCCTACATAACTAATTCTCGCATAATGTAATACATAAATCCTCCAATAACTTATGCAGGTATTAACAATACCTGCATAACGCCTAACCAGCTACCAAACGACCCATGGTTACCGTCTGTGGAAATGTAATAGCTAGTGGTGATGGTGGTTGATAATGGTTAATGATTGTGGTTGGTAGTAGTTACTGGTGGTGAAAACTAATAGTGTGGTTGGTGGTACACAATGGTGGTTGATGGTGCTAATTGCTAGTAGTAATTAGTGGATGAAGTGGTAATGGATGTTAGCAGTGACAATTGTAAATTCTGGCTAGTAATGGTGATGATTGATTGTGGTGGTGATTTACGGTGATGGTAATTGAGTTGAAGATGGTGGTTATAGGTGGTGATTGGTAGTAGTTTTATAATAGTGAGATGGAATTTCTTCTCTAGAAAATCATATATCGATACTATTTTAGTGATATTAAAAACTTTGTTATAGATCTTATCATTTAGACTTATTAAATCATTGTAAAATTTTAAAAACAAACGCACTTTATGATTGAGAGAGGTTTTTATGTGTGTTCTTCAAGAGAAATATGGACTTTTATATATCCATAGATGACAATTTATGGGAGGTAAAGGTGAAGACCAAAAACGCGTCTTAACGTTCGAAAAATGTAGATCGCAATTAAACTAACTAATGTACGAAAATATAGGTTGTCATTGTAAGCATTTATTTTGATATATTTCGGCGTTTCGGGTTAGCTCAAAATAATATTTGCAAAATCGGATTTGGATTTGACATCAAGTATATCTCACGTGCAGTGAAAATTGATCCGTTTCACCTTGCCAACCCATTTCTCAAGGGTACAAGGCCACTCCTTTTTACTAACTCTTTACAAGCCCAATAACACACAATTCAATGTCAGGAGCAAGAAAGTTTTTTTCACAACAATGAGGGACAATGGCCTTTCATATAAGACAACTACGAATAAATAAAAGTGGGCGACACAAGAATAAAGAGAGGAGAGAGGACAATATTTTTATTCTTTGTATTACACAGAGTTTATTTCCAACAGTTCTATTAGATGTAGTCATGAAGCAAATGAAAAAGAAGAATTTAAGGTTTTGATAAAATCATTAGTTTCAAATGCATATGATATTCTGACCTAAGCTCCAGTTTGAAGTTAAAATTTGAAAATTTGAGTTCTTGAGGTTGTGTTTGGACATACATTTTACTTGGAAAAAACTTAAAGTTTTGCGAGTGAAAGTGAAATTTCACCCAAAAACTGGTCGACGGGACCAGTTTTTGGAACTTGAAAATATTTTGAAGAGAAGGCAGCCATCGAGGCTATATGCAAATCCGTCCATCTTCTCAGTGGTTGTTCGAACATTATCGTTGATGTTATAAAGGCGAGATTACTACCCTATAATTGCCAGTTTTTGCTGATCATTAGCACGTATATTGGTTCCGAAAACTAATTCCATGGCGGATGCATGGGTAATTGTATGGTGGGAGAAAGATAGGAGACAAATTAAGGGGTTATTTTCAGCTTCTTGCCAGCTAGTTAACCAGAACTAGTTAATATAATTCTTCGTTTAGCTTCTTTAGCTAAGTCTGCATTGATCCCAAAGATTAGTAGGTCTTTCGAGACAACTTTCTTCCATGTGATTTTAGGTCTACCCATCTCCTTTTAACACCTTAACTCACTATCATTTTACACCTATGGACAGATGCATCTATAGGTCAATACAACGCAGGACATGACCAAACCATCTCAAGCGACTTTCTTTCATTTTATCTTCAATGTGTGCTACTTGCACCATCTGGCAAATGTGATCATTTTTAATTTTATCTAATCTTGTGTAATCGCACATTCATTTTAGCATCCGCGTCGCCGCAACATTCATCTTTTAAATATGCTGAACTTTAGAAGCCCAACATTCACTACTATATGACATAGTCGCTCTTATAACTCTTCTATAAAACTTACATTTCAAGTAGGCATCCTTCTGTGAGTAACATCTTCAATCGTAAAAATTATTTGCTTGATATCTATGTGAAATAAAAGGAGGTGGATACTGTTGGGGGCGAAAGGCAAATGGGAAGGAAAAGCTCAAAATCAGCAACTAACTCTTGC
Organism: Lycium ferocissimum; assembly: GCF_029784015.1. Lineage (NCBI taxonomy): Eukaryota > Viridiplantae > Streptophyta > Magnoliopsida > Solanales > Solanaceae > Lycium > Lycium ferocissimum. Next base: position 70,832,096 of record NC_081346.1, on the reverse strand, counting down.
AGAATAGGAAATTTACAAAGAAAAAAGAAAGACAGTAATCTGAAATGACAGTTTATTTAGTGAATTTAATCCACTTCAATCTGTTGACAAACAAGAGTATAGGTGACATGTTGCAGATAATCCCAAAGCTTAATAGTTAACAGACATTTGAAATGAAATAGAGGGGGGTTTCAATCACTTCTTAGCAAAGAGATGGCTCCTCCGAGGACACTAAATAAGTAAGCTGACAGCTTTGGTAAATACATTCAAAACCCAAAATTTAGCAGCAATGGATAAATTTAATAGAATAAGAGATTGTTACATGATCTTCGAGAAAAGAAAAAGGGAAAAAGCTTCATGATCATACATAGGCACACTAAGAAAGTAATTTAGGTGAGATCAAGCTCTCCGTATAAACAATTCCTTGCTTAGCGGTGGTACGTTGAGGCCAAAATCCAAACGGTCCTCCAGATGTCCTGAATACAGAACTAAGACGTCCGCTACTTTTGCAGCACAGCAGCACTTCACCATCCGCAAACATATGTTTCGGTCTGGCGGAATGAAAAAGATTAGCCTCTTGTATTGTAATTAATTTAGTCCAAGATTCCTTGATACCATAGTCTTTCGTTACCCACAACTTAAAAGTGACCTCCCACGTATCACTGTATGTAGAGTAAAAGCAAAGCATTCCTCTCAATACTGAAACACCATGCTCGATGAACTGCATGTGGAATCTATTTAACATTCGCTCCAACAACGGTATCTCTCCATATACCTCAGTTGAATTATTAAATGAAATGATAGTATGATATTGTGAAATGATAGTAGGATATCGTAACATACCAAGCCAATGAAATGCTCCATGTACAAATGGCAAATCATCTGTACCACAATCCCTAAAACCCCTAACACGATGAACGCTAGTAGGATATTTACCGATTCTTCTCCAGGAACCACTTTTAGCGCGAGAATTTCAATCAAAACATTGTCACAATAACTTGCATTCAGGTTAATCGTAAGGATCTTATAGTCATCACTAGTTGTGTCATATCCCAATCCGCATACACAATCAGCCAGTGCAGATTCTGGATGGTGAAGTAGTATTGATTCTCTTGTGCAGATTTTGGTAATCCTTGGCATGAATGTGATGCTTCATCTTAAAGTAAGGATCAGTGATTAATGCCTTGCAAAATTTTGAAAGACATTTGAACCGAAGAAGAGATCGCACAGGTAACCTGATGAGGATGTCCATCATTATTTCCTCTTGGAAGTGAATTCCCATGACCTAGACAGGACAAGTAGAGTGCTTTAGAAGTTCATTTGTTGAAGATGTTAAATCTTTCAGGCACACACATATACATGGAGTGGAGTATATGAAAACCAAGAAGAAAGCTACAACACCTAGAGTTACAAACAAATTTGCGAGCAAACTTGTACAACTTACCTTGAATTGGTTGTGTTTTATAACTTAGCTCGTGCAATTGTTGACCAAATAAAGAATACTAAATTTCAAAGTAACGTTTTAGGGATAATCAATTGATTGTGTTTTATAACTTAGTCGTCGAAGGACAATAACTATCTAAAGATTGTTAGATATTCTAGTAAATCATTGGCATTTTTCTTTTTCAACGAGATAAGAGAAGAATATATCTTGAACTTTTTCTTTAATGTCCGGCATGATTATACAAAAGATTGAACTTTTCTTCTCCATTGCTAATCGTATTTACAATGGATTCTTTCTTCTTTTGTGTCATTTCTTCTCCTAGGGTTTCTCAGTCCTACTGCTAAACTTTGTTTAAAATGAAATGATGATTTAACTTAGGTTGACACTCAGGAGTTCAAATTACTGTAGGCGGCATGTGGGGACCGCTCCAATCCAAAATCCAATTAAATTTGGGGAAAATTGAGGTCTAAAACGTATATTTTAAAATTTCTTAATTTTTACAAAATATAAAAATATCTAATTTAATCCCAAAAAATTCACCAACCCCTCCTCCTGCTCCTTCTCCCGCCCCCGGTTTTTTTTAAAAAAACGTTTCGCCTTTTTTTACCTACCCCCTCTTCCCACCTATCTCGATTTTTTTAAAAAAAAATTTTTTGAATCTTTTTTCTTTTTGTTTTGTTTTTTTTCAGAAGTTTCCCCCTCCTCTCGCCTTTCACCTCACCCTCCCACCCCACCAATTTTTGTTTTTTAAGTTTTGATGTTTTTTTTTAATTTTTTCACCAGCCCCCTCCTCCGCACCCTCACCCCCTTCCCTACACCCCCTCCCAAAAAATTAAAATATTTTAATTTTTTTAATTTTTCACCGGTCCCCCTCCTCCCCCACACCTCACCCCCCCCCACGTACTCCCGTGACCCGAACAACCCCACCACCTCCACCCTCGAAAAAAAAAAAAAAATTTTGATTTAAAAAAAAAAGTTTTGAACCCCCCCCCCTAAAAAAAAAAAAGCTTAAAAAGAAGTTTTGAATTTATTTTTTTGTTTCTTACTCTACCCACCCACGCCAAAAAAATTAGTTTTGTTTTAAAAAAAAGTTTTTGATTTTGATTTTTTGCACCACCCGCCCCAAAAAAAAAATTCTTGAAAACAAGTTTTGATTTTTTTTTTTTGTTTCTTACTCCACCCTCCACCCCCTCCTCCTCCTCTTTTGCTGCTGCTGCTTTCTTCTTTTATTTAGAAAAACGTTGCTCAAGAAAGGAAAAAAAAAACTCACCCGATTTACGTAATTTTCGGAAGGATTTCATTGGTGTAGCACTAGGCATTACTTCATGGTTTATTTCCATTCATTTGGTAAGTAAAATAATGTTGTTTTATTTTAATTATTCATCTGGGTATAGCTCCTGATTTTTTAATAATTTACAGTAGCAGTTATAATTATGTACTACAAAAAAACGGCTAAATATTAGCTGCAATAAATATGAGTTTTAGTGGCAATACAAATGGCCGCTAAAACCTTTACCGGCAATTGCAAATTGGCCGCTGAAGCTGCCGCCGGCAAAGGCTTCACCGGCCATTCAAGTGATCGCTGGTAAAGGACCATATAATGGCCGGAAAAAGTCCTGTATTTTAGCGGCAATTCTCAACTGCAATTTAAATAGCTAAAAATTCCCAAGGTTTTCTTAGTCAATACTTTTTGTGGCTTTTGTCATTGCCCTCTAATACACTATTTAATTTATTGTAAAAGGGATCCGTTTGGCAGCAAATATGGTAGCCTAGGGGTGGGCATTAACACCGAAAACTAAAAAATCGGACCGAACCGAATTAATTCATTTTTTCGATTCGGTTTCGATTTTTTTAATAGAAAATTTGGTCGGTTCCGGTTCACCGGTTTTCGGTTCTTCGGTTAAACCGAAAATTTACTAAATAATTTTTACAACCCTCATATCACTCAGCCCACTCCACTCTCTCAGGCCCAAATTAATATATCCAACTATCCAAGCCCTGAAGCCCATCCCTAAGACTCAAATTAATATGTCCAACTATCCTAATTCCTAAGCCCACTCCACTCGCTGCCTTGCTACTGCTTGTTAGCTACTGATTTTTTTAAGGCTACTGCCTACTCTAAATGCACACTTGGAGATGCATGTTAGTTAGTATTAATTGAGAAGGGAAGGCTAGTTTTTGAATTTGGAAAATGCTGCTATACTCTTTTGTGTATCATATTCAAACAGGGAATCTTAGCTCCAAATCAAAAGGGGAGCAGTCTTAATTAGTTACTTCTTAGTTGGATAAAATTGAAAGTTCAGCCAGATATTTACTTATTTCAATTGCTATGATGTAGTAATTTTTTTATTATATAATGATGGTGCATAATATAACTGGGGTTAACTATATCACAGAAGGAATATAAAGGATTAATGTGGGCAACCCAACTACCGTGGGATTGAAGGTAGTTGTCCCTTATATCACAGAAAGTTTCTGCTACTTCTTGTTGGATGCTTGGCTAGACCTCTCTATCCACTTCCTGGTAGAAGAAAAGATAGCAATAAACAGCCTTTACAAACATTTCAAGCGTACAACATTGCACACCGAGGTTCAAATGGAGAAATTCCTGAATCGAAATAGCTCATTTTTAATTAAAAAGAAAGTCCATTTTACAAGCAGAAAACCGAATTAGAAAAACCGAAACCGAACCGAACCGAACTTCAAAAAATCGAACCGAACCGAATTAATTCGGTGCGGTGTTCGGTGTCCACTTTCAAAAACCGAAACTGAAAAAACCGAATCGAAGAACCGAACGCCCACACCTACAAGTTAGGAGTGTTTGACATTCTACAATCTCCAACTTGAGGGGGAGTATTGACTAGTCAAGTTAGTTATATTTTAGTCAACTAGAATAGTTAACTTAACCTGCACAGTTAATCTGTAGTTACCACAGGTTGTTAGCTAGTTAGTTACATTATTCATTAATCGGTTACGTAGCTATATAGGCTTGTACTTGGACTCATTTCTCTCAGTTGTTGACTACAAGAAATTCCACCATTTCTCTCTCGAAATTCCACAATATCTAGGGACGCATAGATAATTATAGTAATGAATCTATAATGTAATCCTAATCAATATCTATAGCAAAAGAGATCACTATCTGAAGACGCTAGTGGTATATCTACTTGAAGTTTCGAGGGCTAAATTGATGCTTTAATTCCAATATCTAAAATTAGGGCTGCTACTCTGTCATGGTGCCATCCGTCTCCATAAACACTTCTGGAAAAAGAAAAAAAAAGGATATAAACAACCCAGACTAAGATCATATTAACATTCAACCTTTTTCTAATTTATGGGATATATTTGAAAGAAATCAATCTTCTTAATTAACTCTCAAACCCTTAATAAATACTAATACAAAAAGAAATTCAAGGGGAAGGAGGGGAGTTGGAGGGTTTTTGGAGCTACTAGAGAAAATCCCAACTATTGAGTTAGATAAGGTACTTGTCATTCATGGAAAGAAAAAAAAATGTAGTAGAACTGATATTCATGCATATTTCCAAAAATTTCAGGGTACATAGCAATTGTTCCTTACGAAGGCAACTTAACTAATGAGGCTGCCAACTTTCCATACTTATGTATAGATATATTCTCTTTATTTGACTGTTTCAAGCAATTAAAGAAAAGATCTTACATATTTACTTACTTATAGTATCATACTCCTCTAAATTCGCCTAAAATTTAAGGGCATTTACGGAGTAGAAGATTTTCTTATAGAAAATTGAAGGAAAAATCGAAAGATTTTGGGATGAACGAGTAAATAGCTATTAGATACGACACGTTTAGAACAATTCACATGCATGTGTTTACCTATAAAGATGCAGTAACAAACATATACATTTATGCGTACGCATAGAAAGCACAGTTCTGGAAACTAAGATAATAAATTCAACAATTATATCACATCCTAAATGAAGCAGCACCTTATAAAGAGGTAGTCAAAAAATTCATAAAATTTTGCAATGCATGTGTGTACCTAATATTATGAAGTTGTTACACATCTATGCATATTAATATTAATAAGTTGGGCAAACAATCCAGTGCACATAACTAGTAAACTATATAATATAGATCAATAATTATATCAACAACTAAATGAAGCACCACCACCAAAGAGGTATCCAAAACTTGCAGTAAATATCGATTAAGAACCAAATTTGTTTGATATCAGCCAGACAAACCAATATGAGTACTAATCTGATTAGCTTCGAAGTTAGGTAAATCTTATTATCATCGAAAAGCAAGAGAACACATCAAACTTACTAAAGCAGAAAAACTAAAAGACCATTGTTTTCCGGAAACTGAGAACGGTTCCTTATTTATCAAGTTTCACTCAACTCTCTTGAGCTCTGTCAAACAACCAGATGCAGAACAACGCCACCAGTCAGTTCACCCAGCCAAACTAAACTGATTAGTTGAAGCCAAGTGTACATGGAATGCACGAATTCTCAAGGTAGCATAGCCGAGATTCTCCTCTTGCACACAGGGAAAGTGTTCTCAAGCTTGTTCCACTCTTTGATGCAACCAACATGGTATAAATGGCCACAATCAATTTTTGCAAGGTTTTCTCCGTCGAAATACTCATCCTAAGAGACACGACCAAAAAGAAAGAAATGATTTCAGAATCAAACTTAAGTACCCCTTACCAAGCATATGCAGCAGCGCTCTTTGCTCTCAAGACATGTTGAATTGGCTGCATCGTACTTATGCAAATTAATGTTTAAATAAGGATCTCTTGCTCTGAATCAAGCATAAGCATTTCTCATATGCTCATGGAGTTCAAATAAGGCCTAAAATATTATTTTTAAAAACATTACGTGGATATCACCCATTCAAAGAAGATTCTAATATGTTGTATAAAGTACTAAAAAATAGTACGTTGTGTCAAACACTAAATTATCTGTTACCACAACATTACCTCATCAAAGCCCTACTTTGCTCAACAAGATCCTGCATATCCACTCCAGCTTCTCCCAATTCACCTTCATTTTCTTGAAATATTGAACTCGCTTAGAAGCAGACTCATCGAACACCATACAGACTAAAAAGTTGCATGACAAATATACAAGAATAAAGGATCTAGCCGTAGCTTTGGATTATACCAAAGTGAGAAGGAAATCTGTGACAAGCTTCTTTTTTTCTTTCTATTTTTTACCAAGTAACGATCTCTTTAATGTGTTAAATAACCCTTATGAGTTGCTCTTATCCTGCTTCTAACAGAAGGTGGAAAATAGATAGAGAATGGAACTGCTCTTACACAATCAAGAGAAAGTAGTTACTCATGTAAGCATAACGAGTGGAGATGGTAATCCAACACTAATTCCATACAAATTAGGTTGAAAGACGTAATTAAATAAACAAAAGTGTGCTCTCTCTAAGAGCTTAAGCTTTTAGATGAGATGATCACATATTTCAACATGGTATCAGAGCAAGTAGAGGTCATGTTTTGAGTGCAAGTTCTTACCCATTATAAAAAAAAATCACATGCTTGGTCCATGAAAAAAAACTAGGCCGCGCATAAAATAAACATGTTATGTGCAACTAAACACGTGCACATAAAATAAACCTCAATTGAAAAGTCACATCATTCCAATTCATATTCATATCGACAAAAATCCACATAAAAAATTGGTGTTGGCATTCGAGTTGCTGAGCCAAGTCAGGTTAGAACGCTAACTTCGTCTATTATTTATTAGTTTTCAATGAAATGATGCTCTGTCTTTTGTTTGGCACAATATGTGAAATTTAGGCCATTGGAAACGTACAAAAAGCTACTATTCGGATTAAAGGAGTGCACAACCTGGTGGGAACATTTTCATGAAAAATACAGCAATTAAGCTTTGTAAATTAATCATATGTAAATACCCAAAAAGGAAAAAGAAAAAGAACTAAAATGGAAAAAACTTACAAGTTAGCAAGACTTTAAAGAGTCATCAACTAATACCGTAATACATATATTTATGATTAATGCAATTTAACGAGAAATTATTGGACAATAACAATAAAAGTTTTCTAAGCGACAAATATATAAACTTCTTAATTAGTGTACGATTACCAAGAAATATTCTAGAAAAATTTGATCATCTCTAAATCCTTTCCAAAACTCAATAGCCACAATGAGCCCAATTTTGTTAAGGTATAGATGGCTAAATAATGTAGAACAACCAAATTAGAAAAGAGAAGTGCAACTGAAACCTTAGTAAAGTGAAAAAACTTAACTGGAATAATCGTTTGCATAAATGGGTTGATCACATTTGTCGTTCTTTCTCCACTGCCAATATTAGAAGAAATGAGAGCATGAGTATTTTCAAGCAATGAGGTCGACATCAGACTCCCAATCGCCTGACAGAATAAGCAAAATTCACCATGAGAACAATGGTTTACATCCTCTTGGTTAGACAGGAATTCAGCAGTGCCCTCGACTAATGCAAAATCATTATGTCCAAGTTCACGGATATGATTGTGAGAGTTATGTATCGCTATTCTAGTCAATTCTTTATTGGTAATGCAAAGCCAAAGTTTCTTTGTGGTTCCTTTTTTCTTACTTATCTTTTCTCCTATATGAAGTGCAAATGTCCCACATAGGTGGAGGAAAGTCTTTCCTTCCTCCTTATATTGAATTGTGTGTTGTTGGGTTAGTAAATAGGCTAGAACAAGAGATGGCCTCGTGCACATGAGAATTGGGCTCCATAGGCAAAAGTGATGAATTTGCCCCCCTAGTTAAATTCTAAAAGAACCTATGATCTCTATGTTGGAGTTTTGACTCTGGAAAACTACACTTTCCAATAATTTGATTATGAATAGGATTGCAACTAATGAAGTATTTACATTTTTGTATATTAACATATAGAAAAGAAATAGGATTAAAGCTTATTAAGGGTATAAAGTCGTTTAATATCATAAGGGTATTTTGGCCAACCAATATTGAGACGGTTTACTATGTACCTTATTATCTTTGCAAATCATAATTTTTTAAAACGAAGTTAAATGGTATGTAGAAAATTTCACCTTTAGTTAATCCTTCCCCCGTTCTTCTTAAAGTCAATATGAAGTAACATTTATAAGTGAGGCCTAAATCCATTTTAGTTTTGCAAAATATTATTTTTTGATATTTTAGGCTTATCCGAAATTGTCCAAATACATCCTTACGGAGATTACCCTAATATGTCCGATTCATTACATGCACTTTATTGTGCGGATTGTAACCTCGAGAATTAAGTGACCCATTATTCAAGAGTTAATGCCAATAATTATATTCCTCTATTATTGATTTATTGGCATAATTATTTTCTCTTCTACACAAAAGTTAATATTTTCTACTTTACGGGCAATAGTTTGTGCAAGCTCCATACTTCCACCCCCGGTGCAGGTGTTCGAGAGTTGTTGTGGAACCTTGGGGAGCATACCGAGCTAAACGATTTGCACTGTGGTCGGTCCGGAAATCACTTTCAAGGCAGTGGCTTTCCACAACACACAACAGTGGTTTTAAGATTTGTTTTCTTGTTTTACTTGTTACTGATATATATTGTTCTCAATTTTTACTAACAGATATCATCCCTTCTTTGGGTAGAACTTCCATCTCTTGGCATATTAGCAGGAGTTGAATTAGTAGTAGCATTAAGAGTTCCACTAAAGGTCAAGCTGTCAGCATTAGATCTCGGATCAACCAATCCAGCTCGCCATGGTTTGTTGCATGCCTTCATCCCAAGGACCAGTTGGAGGAATATTTATTCTAGAACGATTATAATTTGGTGCGACTCATTCTTTTGATTTTTCTACTGAAATTCAATATCTAAGATGGATAAAAAGATAAAGTGATCAATATTATCTACTGCTACACCCAACATTGAATAATAAAGCTTTTGATCTACCCATCTTCCAGATCCTTGAATTCATCACTTCTTGCATTGGAAATTTCAGGTGACCTTGGCAGGGGACTGGAAGTTACCAATTCCTGAGTGAAAAGGTGAGGCTAGCATCACTTGGAAAAGAAAGTGATTCAGAATAAGATGAAAGACAAACAAACTTCACTACAAGTCAATTACTCAACAAAAATTAGCCAGATTTTACTCTTCGTAGAAGAACGTCTTAACACATTTATTGTTGCCAGTAGATATTTTAATCAAAGTCTATGCGCTCTCTTTTTTAGAGTAAACCAAGTTCAATATCCTGATTATAGTCTACTTCACGCCATATAGAAGGCCACTCCATCATACCCAAGATTTCCTGGCCATGTTAAACTGATAGCCGAAGCTAGCAACATTTCACTTTTTTTAGCATACACCCTAATTGTTTTTTGTTGTTCGAAATATCAACAGTAACATGCTAAGTATAAGATGTCAGTCGAATAGGAAGACCCATAATTGCATTTAAGCAAGATAGGAACAGGACACAGTAGTACCACGATAGTCTACTTATGCATTGCTCCAATGGTATGCCCAAAGGGCTTTGGTGAAAGGTAATCCTTCTTGACAGTGAAATTTATAAATAGACTGTTATATGTTGCAGATCATTTTATAAGAATTATTACATAGTGAACACATTTACAAACCAAACAATTCGTTGAAAAGTACCTTAAGAGTTGAGTCTGCTCTGACATGATCACTTGTACTGCTTTCATTGGAATAGATTAAAGCGAATCAAGGAACCTAGCAAAGCCTTCAGGATTATTGCACTGATCATTATTCTCACTAAACTTCATCCCAAGTAGCACGCACATGTGCTGATCATTATATAGATCCAAAGTTCCACCTACGTTAAACAAGGCAAGTGCAAATTTAGTTTTTATTGCATAGCAGCTTCACTGATAATGAACTTCAAACGTGGTCTAGCCATTTTCGGAAAAGTCAAAGAGCAAAGTTGCAGCAGAGGAGCTAAATGATGCATAATATCAAAAGAATAAATAGACGTTTTAGTACAGATTCACAAAAGAATGAACAATCACATCAACAAAGCACACTAGTTTCACTGCTTACCTGAACTCTGACAAATGCTATCAGGTAGAGCCTGGAGAAGCTCGTGTTCATATTCATGGATGCCTCTTGAACCCAGAAGGTACACTAATTGTTAACATTAATGTTCTCAGATAGATATAAACATCCAAACTGCTGCGCTTTCCTTCAACCTGAGACCGAAGATATTGTAGTCATTAGCATTCCCGTAGGTGAGCCCAAAAATGCATGCAAGGATAGCTTTCATATTCCCTCGGGCTTTCATTCAGATGGAGGTAGTCTTAATTCATCAACCAAACATAAAAGTAAGAGAGGCAATTCTTGAGGACACTGCATAACAATTTCATAAATTTCATCTACTTCTCAGCAAATATTTCATAAATTTCATCTACTTCTCAGCAAATATTAATGCCCACAATTCATGCAGATATAACACCGCCGAAATAGAGTGCTAATACAGTTAAATTGACTGAGTGGACATAGCATGTATTATAGAAGCAATCATTCATTTACTTTGTAGGTAAAGAAACTAAAGACTAATTAGTTATCCCAAGGGGCTCAAAAAACGTAGATGTTCAAAGGAACAGATAAAGATTCATTCTGCATTTTGAATAATTTTTAATGATCGTAAATCCAAGAATAGAAAGAAGTTCACAGCAGAAACTTAGGGTAATGATAATGATAAAGGAAGTTTTTATGATAGTAGTCTCTTGGGATAAGACAGAGCAATTGCAAGATCTTTGAAAATCTAGCCTTATAAAAAAAAATTGTTCTAGAGAGACAGTAAATTATGACATCTATTACATGTTAACACATCCACATAAAATAAACACCAAAGTATTCCATGATTCCATCTAGAGATTTCAACTTGATGGATTTAATGACCCCCTTCAACTCAGAATATCAATATCCCAATGGAACATGCAGCTCAACAAAAGGAACCACACAATGGTAAAAGTAAAATAGCAAAGTATGTAATAATATATGCACTTCAACTTACTTGGAAATAGATAAAAGAATGAATAAGAACCAAAAAAAGTACTAACATCCTTGTTGTTCACAATTAAAAGTAGCAGGTTTGTTGTTCATAGTTAATACCTGGACAATCCTAGATATAATATGTAACCAATATTGACTAATTCATATTCATCCAAGCTCATCATAAGAGACAACTACATCTTCATTAGAATTAATCTCTTATTGGTATTAATATGTCCTTGCGCAAATAAAAGGATAGAAAACAATTCTTGAGTAGTGGAACAAAAAATAGACCAGATATGTATGCGTAGCATAAGTGTACTATTAAATTTTTAGTAAAGACAAACTTGTACCAACAAAATCTATGACAGACTGACAACGATTCCTTAAAACAAAAATCAACTAAAATTTATTTTAAAACTACATAAAAGACACCAAAATTAAAATTTTAGAAGAATTTCTGAAGATTTCACGGTAAAAGAAAAAATTGTTGGAAGTTGATAAAGCATACACAATATCAACATGCACTTAGTTCATCCATTGCCGTGAGCGATGAGATAAGCTACTGATATCCATGTATGGAATTGGTGTAATTAAATCCTGAATCCGCCTCTTGACGTGTTTGTTTGTCATAACTTGCAATTATAGTGTAATTACAAGCATACTTACGATTGGTTACAAGCATAAAGAGGTGTAAAATGGGTTAGGGGCGTTGGTTGCCACATGTAATTACATTGTTAGATTAGTTTTAAAATTAATATTTGACAAATATGTGCCTTTATAAATGATATATTAAAATTAAGTATTTAAGATACATATTGTTTCTTGAAAATAATTAATAATCACATATTTGTAAAATATTGTAAAAATAGTTCTATATATTTTTCAAATTAATAATGTTTTAATTTAATTAATTATAAAAATTAAAAGCACACATTTTGTATGAGCATCATGGGCTGGATGTTTGACAAAAAGATTAATATTTATACAAATAATGTCATAACATTATTCAGTTATTTGACAAAAAAATAATCTATCAATCGTAAGTGGAAAATGAATAAGATGCAATGTAAAACAACAAGTGAATTGTACTAAAGCAAATAAATTGAAATCGAAAATATAACCTAAATTCAAAATCCACAAAAAAAAAAGAAAAAAAGAAAATTAACATGATACTTTTTATGTCAAATCCCTTTAATTTATTGCATAACATAAAATAAGTTCGACGTGATTTAAGTAAATATAATTCAAAAGAAAGTCAAAGTATGTATAAGTCTATATCCTTATTCAATAACGGAATTTTACTTTAATAAGATCACTCGTTATTTGTCAAGTTTGTTAATGACACATTCTTTCTAATATTAAAAAGTGTAGTTTCAAAAACTAGAATAATAAAATAGTTACGTTAAATAAAGAAAATAAAAGATAATAATATTAAAATATTAAAATAAAAAAGAAATTAAATAATAGAAATAAATATAAATTAAAAAGAAAAGAAATTATATCTTAATTACCTTTAAATAGGGCAGCGACCCAAGACTAGCACGCACCTCAATTGTTTTGGTTTGTCCGCTGAGCAAGAAAAGTAGCAGTGATATTGAAGAAAGCTTTGCTTGCCCTAATCATCAGTTCTAAGAAGTGATATGGCGTCAGTGGATATTGAGAGGAGTGGTATGATGATGGAGACGGAGGATAGGTCCTGTTCAGCAGCAGCAGCAAAAGGGAGGAAGCAAGCTGCTGGTGAAGGTCTGAAACAATATTATATGCAGCATATTCACGATCTTCAGCTTCAAGTCAGACAAAAGACACACAATCTCAATCGACTTGAAGCACAACGTAATGAAACCAATTCCAAAGGTCCGTCCCTCTTAACCCTAGATCTGTCTCTCTCTCTTTTTTTTTTTGCTTTTTACTTATATGCAGGGGCGGCGAAATAGCCTATGCTTGTAAAATTACCCTAAATGGCCCAATTTTTACCCCTCACTTCACAAGCCTATTGTATATTTGTACTCTCACTGTATATTGTTGTATACAATTGAATTTTCTTGGATATAAACACCTCTTATAGATTATTATACACTTTTATACAAGATTGATACATTATCTACTCCAGATGTATAAAGTTGTATATTGTGAAAAAGTGGCTATGCGGGGTGTAATTTTAAAAATATGGCTATGCAAATGTAATTTTGTATGCTAGATTGTATATTATTGAAATTTCCCCTTTTATAGATAAACTTTTGCCTCAATTGAAAGAAGTTTTTCAAAATTAAGATTAAATCTTATCTGAGATTAATGATGTCTCCAGAGAGATTGAATGGATTAGCTATATTATCAATTGAAAAAAGAATTGTCAGAACAAATCGATTATAAAACAGTAATTAATGATTTCTGATTGAAAGAAGCTATAAAAGTAGACTTTAAAGAGAAATATATATGATGATTTTTTTCTTTAAAAAAATTAGGGCTTCTGTTTGAAGTTTGGCTTTAGGCCCCCAATATTGTTGAGAGGGCTTTGCTTATATGATTTTGATGTAGAGCTCATTTACTCTCTCCATTTCAATTTGTTTCTCTGGTTTTGTCTTAGACACGGAGTTTAAACAAGTAAAGTAGACTTTTGAATCATGTAGTCAATGTACCAAAAATGCCTTTTAATCTTGTGGTCTTATGTGGAAAGTTGGAATCAAAGAGTTTCCAAAAAAAGAAGGAAGTTTCATCATCTGACACAATGATGAAAGGCTTATTAAAATTGGGCAATGCAAGTGTTGGTGTAGTCATGATTTGAGCTCTTGACAAGAACTTCTGCTTGATTGCTGCATACAAGTGTTGGTGTAGTCACCTCATTGGAGACTTTGTCGTGTAGCTTTCTTTTGTCTAGCTAATTGTTCATCCTACATTCAACCCAAGCTAATCGCCTCCTTTAAGGACTTTGGTTTGAACATTATGCCATCTGCAATATCTGGTTTAAGTTCGCCCATGAATGTGCCTACCAGGGCCTTTTGAGTCAATGCTTGCGCTCTATTGCCCAACCTTTCAAACTCATTTTGATAATCTTATAAGGAGCCAAGTTTCCATATTTTTGACAGAGATTCATCAAAGTCCTCACAATACGAAGGACCAAACCGTGACCATAACTCCTCAACCAAAATTTCCCATGGACTTCTTCCCCGTCCTCCTGGTAAGCCCGCCGCAACCATTGCCACCACTAGTTGGCTTCCCCTATCATATGAAACGAAGCCAATGACACCTTATGTTCGGCTAAAGTGCCATGGTATTCAAAAAATTGATCCACTCTAGTGAACCATTCTGTGGGATCATCACCAAATACTTTGGAGATTCAAGTTTGACCAACTTAGAAGAGAACATTGGCCTCCCTCCCTATCTTCTTCTCAGTTAATGCGGAAGTGGCTTATACAGTCGCTGGGGTTGCTGCTAGTTCCATCTTTGCTGTAAAGCATGACCTCAGAAAGTTTTGTATAGCATCCTCCAAATGACGGAACTTCTCGACAATGCCAAGTTCCATCCATCCCATGTTATCTTGAAGTTGTCCCAGCCCTGCCTCCAAGTTTTAAATGCGTTCCTTGTTAGCTGTCATAGCTATGATCCTGATGATAGGTCCCACTCAGAACTTCAAAATTCTTAATGGAAATAGTATTATGCTTATGAGAATGAACCAGTAAGTTTAACTGGAATAAAGCTTGCCCCTTCATTGATGACTAAACAAAGATCTAAATACAACAGAAAGTTGACAACTTTCCTACTTCTCAGGCCACATCTCTAATAAGTAGGACATCTTCTACATGAACTGAAAGATGTACTTGAAGTCAAATAACTACTTGACCTATTTGAAGCAAGCAAATATGACCACGTCCAACAACTAAGACCCATTCTCTTTAGCAGCCAATAATTCACCATGGTGCTTTGACATAACAGGATATTAGTGGACATACTTTTGGTTCTTCTTGGACACTCTTTGGAATCTTCTACCTTATCAGGTAGGGGTTATGTGAAACGTTGGAGAAGCGGAGTGAAATCGTTATCTTTTTATGAATTTTCTAATATGGAAAATGACAGAAGAACTTGGTAAAGCCAAGAATTTCTATCTTTTAGCATGGAACTTCTTCTATTGTTTTATTGGACCCCAACAACTTCCAGTTAATTCTGATAAACAAGAAAAATGATAAGTCATTGGTTCCTCTTTTTTCAGTATCCTTTTTTCTATTTTATCTGTTTGATAATTTATTTTGAATTGCCTCATATTTTCAGAAAATGTGAGGCTTTTTTTTTTTTGGCTTTTATTCTTGGTTTTTTGGAAGGATTTGCTTGACTTGTGTGATTTGATGCCTGTCATTTTGTCTAAGCTTTGTCTTTTTGCTGTCATTTGGGTCTTAATTTGGCACTTTTCAGTCTGTATCAAATGATGTTCTGCTTGGCTCATCAAATGTGTTCTCTTGTATGTGTATGTGCAGTGAGAATGCTTAAGGAAGAATTACAGTTGCTTCAGGAGCCTGGATCATATGTTGGTGAAGTTGTTAAGGTGATGGGGAAGTCAAAAGTTTTAGTCAAAGTAAGTAAGCCATCTAAACATTGTTTTTTTCTAACCTATACCAAAAAAAAAAAGAAGAAAGGAAAATCTTTTCGTTATCTATGAAATTTGAAGTGTTTCCCTACCATATTAAATCCATCAAACGCATGCTTTCCTATTAGGTTATTACAAAAGCTTCTGTGAGTTTTTCCTTGTAAATGGATGCATTTGGTTCAAGTAGCGTCTACTATTCCTGTCAATATTTCAGAAAACTATTCCCATCAATGTTTTTTTTCCTAATGCATATCCACAACCATTTATGGTTCATGTGTTTTTGGTTCACTTCTGTGAGTTTTCCTTGGCAAAGGATGCATTTGGTTCATTTAGCGTGTACTATTCACGATAATGTCTACGTTACTAATGCATGTAGCCACGACCATTTATGTGTCACGTGCTTGGTTGAGTTGTTTGCCAGCAATAGTACTCCCTTAGCAATTGCTTTTGCAGATGAATGGAATAACTCTTGTTTAGTCGAATTGATTTGCGTTCTTTTTTCTGCTTAAAGGAATAGTTTTTGCTCCGGAATAGCTTCCTTTGGCAGGGATGAGGAGATATTCTGTGATGACGCGCTAAAATTTATGAAATCGTTGACTTGAAATGATATGCTTTTAGTAAGTGCACACACATGCACATACACTTATACATATATACTCACACATATACATTATACACAGACATACACATGTACACGCCTATTTACTGACCAAAACAAAAAAGAATGTATCTACACAATGTGCATTTGGAGCATTTTGTGGGATGCCTGCCTTCTGCAAATGTGGTTATATCAAAACTTTTGAAGTGCTTACGTGGTTGTAATGACAGATGATAATCCAAATTAATACAAGAAGGTAAAAGCAACTTTTATTATGCTTTTGAAGAGTATCGTCACAAATGAAAGGTTATAATGGTTTGTTGAGTTGACGGGGACAATCAACTGTCATGTAGGCTGAAAGTTTCATGTTGATATGTTATTATGACTTGTTCCCAGTGTTCGTTTTTTGATAACCTCGTTCAGTGGTTTTTTCTGTTGAGAATGGTAAGATTTTATATACAGAAGCATAAAGTTTGTGCCAAAATATATTTAAATCAGTTCCTTTACATCACTGTAGGAAACTGAGAAAGTCTAACATCCTATTTGCTATATTAACATCTTCTAGTGTACACCAAAAAGCCAAAAAAGATATACATCAATATTTTCATATTTGCTTTCAAAACATCGTTGATTCCTTTCCTTCTGAATCACCCACCATATGCAAGAAGGAATGGTCTCCCATATTCTTCTTTTCTCCTTCCCAATACCCTTACCAGTCCAATAATGTAGTAAGGGGTCGTTTGGTTTGGAAGCAAGCTATGTGTTTGTGGGTTGGGGGGGGGGGGGGGTGTAATACATAGATTAGTAATGCAGGGATTGTAAGAGGGAGATTATTTCTTTTCAGTTGTTTGGTTCATTGTATTAAAAATTGGATATACCCCAAGCATAATCTAAAACCTGTGTTTGGTATTAAGTGGGATAGAATTTTGTTCACAATTCTACCCTTGGCCTTTAAGTACCAGTGTACAACAAATTCCTAACTGACTAAGAAAAGATCAGGTACACCATTTCCTATACAGATGAATCTACAAACAAAAGGTAATACAAAGACAACTGATTAAAACAAAATACGAAGGCAATAATACAAAAGTGTAGAACATATTTTCATAGCACGGGGAACGTAAGAACAAACTAAAACGAAGAGAACTAGAATGAAGACATTTTCGTAAATGGGATTAAACTTGGGCAGTTCGAGCAGGACTTTCTTCCAAAATAATAGACCTCCATGTTCTCTTGCTTTCTATCTACATAAAAAAATATAGAAAGATGAAGATTTTTCTAAAAACACTCATAAAGATTTTATTCTCTCTGGTGGTTAAAGATGATAGAATAAATAAACTTGAAGAATACCAAGAGATCGCCAAATGCTCGGGAGTTCCTCTATTCAATCCTTTTCCTTCTTGTTGTTGGATATCTCGTTCGTACAAATCTTCTCTTCGAGCCTCTAGTGAATCCCAAGTGTTCTTCCACCTCAACAGAATGGCAGCACCATGAAGCACCAAAGCCATTTCCTAATCACATTCTCAATGGTGTTATTAAAGGCGGAAAGCACAAAAAACTCTAAGGTCCGTTGGGGCTTTAAGCGTAAAGCGCAAATAAAGCGTGGACTTTGATGAAGAAAAACGCATATGGAAAAAATAAATAAATACAAATATATATGTTTAGTCCACGCTTAACAATTTTAAGCTTGGAGAATGAATATATGGTCAAAGAAGCTGGAAAAAAAAATTATGATAAAGTGAAATATCAATATTACATGTCGCCTGTTCAAGATTACACTCATTGGCAAGGAAAAGTATGTCTTAGAGCCTTGATGGCGACACTGCAGCGCCCACTAGGCGATGCGAAGCGCTCAACATATTTGGCGCTAAGCTTTAGGGTTAAGCGTGCCTTTGACTACACTGTTGTAAGTTTGGAGAGGAAGAACCATATTAAGACCACCATTCAACTGTAGAACAAATATTCTAAAAACCTATAAGGATGAGGAATTAACTTAAAAGATAAAATTGAAAAGTTAGAATCTCCTGGTGACTTTATCTTTCTTTGTCTAATAGCCATTGGAATCCCAAAGGGTCCATTGGCTTTCTTGTATTTACTAAACTCATCCAAGATAACATCTTGGTCAATAATATCAGGGACCAACTTAGCAAGACACATAAATAATCCCTCCCACACTTCTCTACCAACTTCTTCCAACTCAGAGTTATCATAAAAGAGTGCCGGGTCTAACACTTCTCCAAGTTGAACCGGCCACCTTTGATCAATGATCTCAAAAGCTCTTCTATATTTATCCTCACTAGTAAATGCCGCTTGAATAGCTTCCTTAGCCCTATCCAATGCTTCATAAATGTAGCACATTGGTGGTTTTTTCTCCCCATCTACCAAATAAAGTACTTTAATCAGATGGCCACCAACTTTAAGTGCATGAACAACATTGTTCCAAAAGGCAGGCATCAAAACAATTCTTGCATTTTATTTCCCTCAGCTTTGTTTGCAAATTTATTATTGTTGTATTCAGAAGAAGTGAACATCTTTTTCATGTTGTGCTTTTGTTTGTGGTTTTTCTGTAAGGTCAATAAAGCAATTGCAAATCTTGTCTTGGCAAGTTTCACCAAATTTTTTTGATTTGTGACATTTGGCTAATGTAAGCAAGCAACTTAACTGCTTGATCAAAAACTTGATTTAATAGCTGTTCTAGAATTGTAAAAAGCGCTCTCTTCATCGCTTTAAGCGAAGGGAGGCTAGGGTCTTCTGGTTCATATGCGGAGGCGAGGCAAGATGTATGAAGCGCTCGCTTCTTCGACTGAAGCGTGAAGCGAGGCGAGCGCCTCTTTAAAAAAGCGGTGATTTTAGAAGAAAAAAGAAACCTGGGGACTCCTTTTAATAAATAAATAAAAATAGAAATATAAAGGAGAAGAGTCCAGGTTGAGGACTCTTTCAGAAGAAGTCAATCGCTGATTTGGGCTCGAATTGGCTGCTTCTTCTCGCTGAACAGGATCTACTGGGTTCTTTCTGCTTCTGGTGCCATGTCAGCATGTTATATTTAATAGAGATAGTTTGAGCACAGAATAAGTGTTCAGTTGGATATAGGCTTAATTTAAGTGTTTAAATGAAAAATGCAAATAGGTTTAAGGGGCTATCGATGTATTCGACCATTTTAATCCATTTTTTGATGTGAAATATAGGATGATCCATTTATATTTTGGTTTTGATTTTGCTCGTCCTATGGAGGATTTTTAGCTATCTACTTTTTTATTTTAAATTGAAACATTTGCTTACATATATTATTTTGGTTGAGTTCTTTTTTATTTGGCAATTTATTTATTATCTGTGCAAGCTTTATTTTTTTAATTATTAAAGAATTGCGCTTCATTTTTTAAGCAAAGCAAGCCCCTATTGCTTTTTGGCGCTACGCGCTCTCAAGAACACTGAGTCGTTCCTTGAAAATGAACATCAAATTTATACGATGAGCTGCACATTTGGGGGGGGGGGGGGCACATTTGGGGGGGGGGGGGGGGCACATTGCCCGCATCATCTCATCCACTTCAAGTATTTTCTCTAGTATTGTAGGTAATAATTGAACAACTGTATTGCTCAGATACTCTGTAATCTTCTTGAATGAGGAGAATATTTTGGTAAATCAGTAGAAGAGTCACTGACATCAATGGATTCAAGAAACAGACTTCCTTTGGGAAAATTCGCGAACACAACGATGATCATTTTTCCATTTCTTGCTGTTCGCTTATCCATCATAATAGAACATCAAAACTTCTTCTAGTTTACTTTATTTTCTCTACAATTTTGTTTGTCTCCTCCCTTTTTTAAGATAAGACATTAACTTCGTGATAGGTGGGGGCTTTATTCTGGTCCACATTGGCCTACGACCCCAACGAGAGCTGAAAAAACCATCCGTATAATTTACACAATAGAAAGGGAGCCCTGCATCAAACATGCATCGTGCAAACATTTTAATTGCACAATCCCTCAAAGTCTCTTGGTAGCTTCTATCGGATATTCACCTTTTTTCGTTGCCCTAGCTACATCCTTTGGATTCTGCATGAAAATAAAAATCTGTAGGACCTTTAGTCCTACCAGTAGGATCTACAACTTGAAGAGACACTTTCCCTTTTTGTAGTTTTGCGGGAAGTGGCATTGATGAATCATCGGCTTCATTTTCGTCCATTTCATCATCTTCATCATCAAGACCAGTCACAAATAATTGATGGTTCATTTAATGTCTTATTTTTTATGAAACTGGTAACTTGTATTCCTCAGCATTAAGGATATGCTGGCCACCTCCATAAAAGATCTTACAAGGAGAATATTAATTTCAAAATTCCTAGGAAGTCCACTATCTGTACTTCATCTTCTATACATTGCTCTTTACACCAAAAACATGAAGTTGTGATACAATTCCCTTTGATCTTTTGTATGGAGCTCGATCTGTCTTAAAAAATTCTTTCATTTCTCTCCTTCCATATGTTCCACCAAATACAGGTTGATACTGTTCTCCACCACTTTTTTTGACTCTTACTCCCACCACTTCTTATCCAGCAGCTTAGTAAATCTGCAGTGTGCTCTGGCATTATCCATTCCTCCTTGGCCAAACAGATAAAGAGTCAGTGCCCAAACTTGTGCAGTCACCTTACAATGAAGGAACAAGTGACTATTTGTTTCTGCTGCTTCCATACATAAAGGGCATCTAGAGTCTTCTGAAGTGCTTCATGGGTCAGGCATGCTTTCTTCACCACCTAGCCATGTAAAACATTTCACCTCAGTCGGTGCCATGCTTTTCCAAGTAGCTGTCCATGGACCCTTGGGATTTCTTGCCATCTCAAATAAGCTCCTTTTGTCCACTTTATTCACTGAGAACCGATCATCTTCATTGTGTTTCCATCTAATTGTGTTTGGTTCAGTGGTCGTTCCAGTGAAATTTCCCACTCTTCCTAGCAATTCAGCCACCCTTTGTACTTCCCAGTCGTTCAACAGTCTTCTGAAGACTAGATTCCATCCTTTTGCTGTCCATATCTCTTCAATTGTGATGTCTGGATTTGTGCAAATAGCAACTAGATCAGGGAAAGTTCCTTGCAACGAGCCTTGCCCAGAAGAATATCTTTCTTCCATTGCCCACATGATAGCTGATATTCCTACTAAAAGGTGCCCATAAGGACCTATTATTCCTCCACACTCCAACTCCTTTTTGTCTGTGACTTCATCAGTGCACCATTGCTCATTCTGCCCATACTTTTGTTGAATGGCCCTCTTCCAAAGAGCTTGGCCCCCTTCCAAAGAGCTTGACCCTCCTCATTATATCTCCAGAGCCATTCCATGAGTAAACTGTTGTTTTGCAGCTTCAAGTTTTTGGCCCCCATACCTCCTTGATCTTTGTTCAGTTGTACTACCTCCCACTTCACCAGATTAAACCCCTTTGTCCTCTTTGTTGCCATGCCAAAGAAAGTTCCTTCTCAATATGTCCAGAGTTTTGATTACCTTACTTGGCATGGAAAATAATGACATCACATATGTTGGCAAAGAGTCCAAAACAGAGTTGATCAGAATTAATCTGCCTCCTAGAGAGAGATACTGAGACTTCCACAATGCCAGCTTCTTTTCAGTCTTCTCAATAATACATCCCAAATTTCAAGTGCCTTGTGTTTTGAACCCAAAGGCATCCGAAGATATACAGTAGGTAGCTTTTCCACTCTACAGCCCAAAATGTTTGCCAACACCTGAATCTGTGCAACATCATTGATGGGAAAGATGTTGCTTTTCCTCCAGTTTACTTTCAATCCTTATGTAGCTTGGAAAATGATTAGTATCATGATATCATCCTGAGATAACTGATTTGCTCAGGCTTAGCATCACAAAAAAACTATTGTGTCATCTGCATAAAGTGCTTGGCAGATTTCCCGTGTTTCGTCAACCCTATTTCCAATTCTAAAGCCTTGTCCCCATCTATTCTCTGTGGCAATCCTCATCATGCTGTTGAAACCCTCCATGGCTATGATAAATAGAAAGGGTGACAGAGGATCTCCCTGTCTAAGACCCCTCTCTGCCGGGAAAAAAAAACAACTGGTTCTGCATTAAATAAAATTGAAAACCTGGTAGTTTTGATGCAGAATTCTATCCATTTCAACCATCTGTTGCCAAGTCCATTTGTTTGAGGATACTGAGTAGGAAGTTCCAATTGAGGTGGTCATAAGCCTTCTCAATATCTAATTTGCACATTACTCCAGGCTCAAGGCTGCATCCATAATTTGTCTTCCCTTTATGAAAGCCATCTGATGAGTACTGATCAACTTGTCAATCACCTTCTTTAGTCTTTCTGCCAACACTTCGGCTATAATTTTGTACGTTCCAGTTAGGAGACTGTTGGGTCTGAAATCCCTCAACTCAATAGCTCTTACCTTCTTTGGAATCAAAGCCACAAAGGTTCCATTAAAACTCTTCTCAAAAACCTGTTGAGAATGAAAATTCTGCAGTATTTGAAGTATATCATCCTTCAACATCTCCCCGAAAGCTTGAAAAAAGGACATTGGGAAGTCATCTGGTCCAGGTGCTTTGTCAATTGGACATAGTATTTGAAGTATATCATCCTTTAACATCTCCCAGAAAGCTTGAAAAAAGGACATTGGGAAGCCATCTGGTCCAGGTGCTTTGTCAATTGGACATAATTTGATACCATTGAAGATCTCCTCCTCTTCAAACTGCCTTTCCAGCCAACCTTCTTCTTCTATGGTAATACCAATATTTCCTTGAATGCTGAAATCAGGCCTCCAGTTCTCTGATTCCTTGTAGAGTTCTTGATAGAAGCTCATTATGGAGTTTTTGATTAATGTCTTATCTCAATTATTTCCTCAACATACTTTTTAAATTCTTCCTTAACATGTTCTGGGCATTTGGACAAAATTTGACATTTCTATTACCAACAACGAGATGCTGCCTGTGGCGATAAATTCCACCTTTGTAACTTTGTCCCAAAACATACATTGAATGGAGGTCCTGTCTTTTTCATTGACTTCGCTTCCATAAGCCCAATCTGGGTCTCTCCTTCGGTCGGATTTATTGGTTGACATCATTTAAATTGCTGTTATTAGAAAAAACGAAGAAGTCGTTTATCAAATTTATATGCTGACTTTTTATTATTAAACATGAGATTAGCCAAATACATAGAAACTAATTTTGGGCTTCCTTTTTAGTTATACAACTTGGAAAATAGAGAAAGAAGGAATAAAAAAAGCTGCAGCAATTAATCAATTTATAAGCTGACTTTCTTATAATTAAACAAAATATTAGCTGAATAAGTTGAAACTAATATAACTTGAAACTGAAAAAAAAAAAGATTATGTCCAGCTGAATTATGTGAAAAAAGGAAGAAAGGATTAAATAAATTAACAATCTGGAAAAAAAGACGAACAAAGAAAAATAAAATAAAAGCTGAAGAATCAACAAAACAGAGAGAAGAACAAGAAAAGAAGCTGCAGCAATGACAGAGAAGAGGAGGAGGAGGAGGTAAAGCCCTAAAAGAAAGCGTGGTACATTTATTCTGAATATAAAGAATTACTCCTCCCGTTCCAAATTATATGAAGGGTTTGATTTGATAAAAAGTTTAAGAAAGGGAGACTCTTCAAACTTGTGGTTTCAAGCATGCCATAAGCCCATAACACGGGTGTGTAAGATTTTTGAAACTCGTGGATTTGAACATGACATGACATTTGTGTGGCTAACTGGCTATAAAAGCCTCTCATTAAGGGTAAAATGAGAACTTGAAAGTTAAACTGTTTCCAAATATAGAAATGTATCATTCTCCATGAAACGGACTAAAAAGAAATGCGTCAAATGAAATAGAACAGGAGTAATTTAGGTTATGTTGCTCGGACATTTCAAAAATGTCGACAGGTGCGTGTAGGATCTTCTGAAAGTAGTGTATTTTGGAGGATCTGACACTGGTGCAGGAATAACTTTGGAGAGTCAGAGCAACATAGATTTTAGGGTGTACAGTTATTCTATCATGTCACCTTGGAAGGCTAGGTCTTGAGGTGATGATCAGTGGCAATTGCTGAAGGTGAAATTTTCCTTCTATTGGGTCTCTATGGAGAAACAAGTAAAATTAGGACATGATAATCTGGAAAGAGGCTTGTCTGCTGTGCCAGTATCTAATTTTGGTCTAAATAAGCATTATCTGTTGCTTGAATGCTTTCTATATGATTCCCTAGAAAAGGATGATTATGAGAAGCTTCTACTATTTTTTACTCGTTCATATGGTAATGATTTTGCTTCATTGTGTTTAACAATCTGCTCTATGTATTAGTAGCCCAAAGTTGTCTTCCTACTGCTATTTTTGTTTATGCAAAAATGAAGGATGAAAAAAAGGATTTAAAAGCTGGGTTGAGGAGCAAAGATGCTAGGCTACAGGCAGAATATTCTCCCATGCTAAAAATCTGAAATTAATTGACTTAAAGCCTGTTAATTTCTACTCAACTTTAAATGTTGATCGGATATAAGTTTTCATATCCTTCATACATTTCTTGTTAATTGCGGTATGCTTATTCTTCTTATCTTGTGTAATGCTCCAGGTTCATCCTGAAGGAAAATATGTTGTTGACATTGATAAGACTATTGACATTACAAAGATTACTCCATCAACTAGAGTAGCGCTCCGCAATGACAGCTATGTTCTCCATCTAATTTTGCCCAGCAAAGTGGATCCATTGGTCAACCTAATGAAAGTTGAGAAAGTGCCTGATTCCACTTATGACATGATTGGTGGCCTTGACCAGCAAATTAAAGAGATTAAAGAGGTTTTTCTTTCTTTCTGTTATTGCATTTAGTAGTTTAGCCGATCTATCCTGAGACCTTGGTCTAGATTCGCGTAATCTTTTTGTCCTTTGGCCTTTTCATGCACTAGGTTATTGAGCTTCCCATTAAACATCCTGAGCTGTTTGAGTCTCTTGGAATAGCTCAGCCTAAGGTATATTCACAATTTACCATGTTTTCTCTATTTGTTCAGTCTGTATTTCAAGCATAACAGTGGTTGGACAATTTTCTGTGTGCTTATTGTCTCTTCCTTTTCAAATGACAGGGAGTGCTTCTTTACGGGCCTCCAGGAACAGGAAAAACATTGTTGGCGAGGGCAGTTGCACATCATACTGATTGTACCTTCATTCGGGTCTCTGGTTCTGAACTGGTGCAGAAATATATTGGAGAAGGTTCTCGTATGGTGAGAGAACTCTTTGTCATGGCCAGGTTAGATCTTCATTTTAGTTTTGGTACTCAGCACATTTATCTCTGATGTCCATGAGTTTTATTCCCAAATCAATTCCGTCTGTGTATCTTTCTGATCTTATTACCCTCAAATTCATTGGACTGCCATTTTTTAGGCTATGCGAAGTTTATAGAAAGCAAGGATGAGGTGGAGAAGTGGACGAACAGAGAACTTTATAAGATGGCGAAGAAGGAGGCGAAGTTGGCGGTTTCGATGGCAAAAACGGCAGCTTTTGAACGCCTTTATGCGGAACTAGAGGAAAAAGGCGGGGATAAGAAATTGTTCGAGCTAGCCAAGGCGAGGAGAGGAGGGCACGTGATTTGGATCAATAAGTGCATCGGGACTGGCAAAGTATTGGTAGAAAAGGCTCACGTTAGACGGAGATGTATTTCCACAAACTCTTGAATGAAGAAGGGGACTTGTGTTGGGAGATTTAGAACTTACGGGGAGGCGTCGCGATTTTGGGTATTGCGGGATTATTAAGGTTGAGGAGGTTAAGGGTGCTGTTCGTAGGATGCGCAAGAAGAAATTCGACGGGACTTTGTCGACAAAATTCATACAGAATTTTGGAAGTTTGCGGGCTCGGCGAGGTTTGGAGTGGACTAGGTTGTTTAATGTCATCTTTAAGGACAATGATGCCGAAGAATGGAGGTCGAGTGTAATGATCCTCATTATTAACAAGGGCGATATCCGGAGTTGCAACAACTATAGAGGTATCAAGTTTTTAGCTAAGCCATACTTGAAAGTGTGGGAAAGGGTGGTGGAGATGAGGGTGAGGAGGTGTAGCTATTTCGGAGAACCGTTCATGCGGACGCTCGGCTACGAGAGGCCATCCATCTTGTAAGTTGAGCTGAATATAGGGAGAGGAAGAGAGACTTACATATGGTATTCATCGACCAGAAAAGGCTTACGACAAAGTTCCCCGTCTAGTGGAGATGTTCAACATTAGGGTGATCAAGGACATGTATGAGGGAGCCAAGACCGGGGGGACATTTAGACTCGAGCACTTGTGATGGGGTTGCATCAAGGATCGGCTCTTAGTCCATTTTTATTTGCCTTGGCGATGGATGAATTGACGCGACATATTCGAGGCGAGGTGCCATGTGTGTATGCTTTTCGCGGATGACATAGTCTTGATCGACGAGACTCGTATAGTCAACGCTACCAGGGTTGGCGTCAAACTTTGGAGTCTAAAGGATTCAAGGGCGAGTAGACCAAGATAGAGTACTTGGAGTGCGAGTTCGGTGAAGCACCTCGAAGGCCGGCGCGTGGAAGTGAGGCTTGGTACCCGTGTCATTCGAAAGACAAGTAGTTTCAATATCTTGGGTCTATTATACAAGACGGTGGGGAGATTGACGATGATGTCACACATCGTATTAGGGCGAGGGTGGATGAAATGGAGGCTGGGTGCTATGTGATAAGAAAGTGCCACCACAACTTAAGGGCAAGTTCTACAAAGTGGTGGTTAGACCGACCATGTTGTATGGGGGCGGAGTGTTAGCCGATTAAGATCTCTCACGTTCAAAAGATGAAAGTTGCCGAGACGAGAATGTTGAGATGGATGTGTGGGCACGCAAGAGTGACTTCCTTACTGATTAGGAATGAGGCTATCGGGACAAGGTGGGAGTGGCCTCGGTGGAAGACAAGATGCGGGAAAATCGAGATTAAGATGGTTTGGACATGTGAAAAGGAGAGACACGGATACCCCCGGTTGAGAGGTTGGCTGGATGGTTTCGAAAGAGGTAGGGGTAGGCCGAAGAAGTATTGGGGAGAGGTGATTAGACGGATATAGCGCAATGATTCTGATTGACATGACCTTAGATAGAGGGTATGGAGGACTCGATTAGGGTAGAAGACCAGCTAGTAGATAGTAACGTTTATCCTTTCATATTAGTAGTCACATTTGTGCTTTGGTTTTTACGCTACTATTTGTTATCCCGTACTTTGATTATCTTATTTTATCTGTGATAGCTCAGCCTAAGCTCCTTTACAAATAAAAAATGGCTTAGTCGCTTTAGTTATTTGCATTTCCATATCGCTTTGAATCTCTTGGCCTTATCTGACCTCTTGTTATGCTTTTATGCTTTTATGCTTTCTATTGAGCCGAGTCTTTCGGAAACAGACCTTGGTAGGAGTCAGTCCAGCGTACACTCTACCCTCTCCTAGACCTCACGTTGTGGGATTTCACTGGGTTGTTGTTGTTGTTGTTGTTACCATTTTTTAGGCTCAATATGTTAAGCTGCTAAGGTCAAGTTTGATCCTTACATTGGGTTAGCCTACAATATGGTACTGCAATTTGTTCATGTTTCATTCTTCGGTATTAATAATTGATATGAAGGTAGCATACATCATGGGATGAGTGGTAGGTGCGTGTCACGAGTTCAAGTACTTCTGTGAACCAAGTTTGGTATTTAAGTAGGGATGAGTAGAGGGGTGAGCTCATTATCCACCAAGTTCCAAAGTTGAAAATAATGGATTTCGTAGTTGTTCAAAAAGGAAGGGGGGGTGGGGGTGGTGGTGGGGGTCGGTGATATGAAGTAAATGTTCTTTTGATCAGTTAAAAAGTGATTATATAAAAATATATTAAATCAAACTCTTGGGGCACATATACATTAGCCACTTACATTAGTATTTAAATTCTCTTAGTTCTTTTTCATCTTCCTTTTGCTGACATGTGTTCCATGAATAAAAAATTCGTTGTTTTCTCTCTTGCTTGTTGTACAATTAGCTCAGTTCTAGAAATGGCTAATGTTGAATTTATTATCAGGGAACATGCTCCTTCTATCATTTTTATGGATGAAATAGACAGTATTGGATCTGCGAGAATGGAATCAGGAAGTGGCAATGGTGATAGTGAAGTGCAGAGAACAATGTTGGAGCTTCTTAATCAACTTGATGGATTTGAGGCATCAAACAAAATTAAGGCATGTTTAGCTATCTGCATCGCTTGCATATATATGTATATATATATATATTGCCTAGTTTACATGTATATCTTTCGGAGATGGTAAAGCTGAGAAAAAAAATTCTTGTCCTGGCTTTCAGGTTTTGATGGCTACAAACCGCATTGATATTCTGGATCAAGCACTCCTGAGGCCTGGAAGAATTGACAGGAAGATTGAATTTCCAAATCCCAATGAAGAGGTGTGGTTTCTCATAGTTTAGAAGATATAAGATGTTAACATGAGTATCGATTGTTTCAATATATTGTTACCAGCTTCTTGGATCTTAGCTCTCTCCTTCTTGGTCGCGTGCTTCTCTGGTTTTGTTTATTACTCCCTGTCTTTTTAGCCCAAAATTTTTTTGGTTTGAAATATTACCAGTAAGGAATTTTTTTTTTGGTTTGAAATATTACCAGTAAGGAATTAATTATCTTTTTCCAAATCCACCCTTATTACTCCAAAACGGCAGTCATTAATTACTCACTTAAGGAAGAGATAAAGGTAATCTAGTCAAAATACCCCTAAAGATTAATGCTATTAAATGGTTTTCTTAATGGGTTGTGCCATAAACACAGATGAATAGGACCAGAAGGAGTATAGTACCAGAGGTGTTTAAACATGTATGAAAGGATACAGCAATATCTATGCATTCCTCTATGCTTCTTCACATTGCTGCATGCTTTTTGTCGTTATTTCTAGAACCCTCTGATGATTCACCTTAATCAATTATCTGTTCATTGTTCTGCAGTCCCGTTTCGACATTTTGAAGATTCATTCTAGGAAGATGAACTTGATGCGAGGGATTGACTTGAAGAAAATTGCTGAGAAGATGAATGGTGCTTCCGGGGCAGAACTTAAGGTATTTACTGATAGCATGTCCATTTGGCTTTATTGATATTTAACGTACCCTTTCATGTGCAACTTGGTTGCTTGAGAGCCTACTTATTTAGCCTGTTAAAACTTGTGATCTAACATCTGAGGGACTTCTGTGGCCTTTACCTTGTGAGAGATCTTTACTTGCCTTATAGTTTCCATGCTCTTATGTGTCTTATGATCTATCTGCAGGCTGTCTGTACAGAAGCAGGAATGTTTGCACTAAGGGAGAGGAGGGTACACGTGACACAAGAAGATTTTGAGATGGCAGTTGCCAAGGTAATGAAGAAAGAGACTGAGAAGAATATGTCTCTGCGAAAGCTGTGGAAATAAATGACGGGGGGAACACCAAAATGGCAAACAATATTCTACTCGTGGATGTTAGTGCATTTACTGTGTCAACTTTTCTATTCGTGGATATTGAACGTATAAATTCCGTGCTCAAGGAATGCCTAAACATATGGAACCACTAGCTTCTTGAGCCAGCAAATATAGAAGCTTAGCTTCTTGTTCTTGGCTGATTTATGGAGCTTTGGTCTTGCATTTGATTTAATCATGAGTCGAGTTGGATATTGTACTTATTGCCTGTCCGTAGCTGTTTTCTCATGCGTTTCTGTTAAGATCATGAAATTCAGACCACTTAAGTGTTTTTTACGTATCTATAGTAGTAAGTATAAGTTGGTACTTTCTGTTTTGGACATAATTTTACATTTCTTTTCTTTTATGTGGATATTTGCATCTGAAATGTCTATAACCATCCGGTGCCTTGATGCACTCGCACGAACCAGATGGTTTAAATGCACATAAAACAACACAACACATGCTTTTAGGGTATCTTTGGAAAGCCACCTGGTAATTGGAATTGGTGCAATTACTAGGATAGTAATTACACAATATTATAATTACAATGGCCTGTTTGTTTATCATCACGTAATTATAGTGTAATTACAAGCGTACTATTTGGTTAGATAAGTGTAATTTCACAGTTAGTTTACTTTAAAAATAAAATTTAATTATCATTGATAATTAATATTTAATATGTTCCTTTATAAATGATGTTAAATTATGTATTTAACAACACATTATTCTTGAAAATATATTAATTAATAATCATATATTTGTAACTAATATTGTAAAAAAAAAAAAATTGATATATATTTTTCAAATTAATAATATTTTTATTTTAATTAATTATAAAAAATAAAATAATTTTTTTGTGAGAACATCACGGATTGGATGTTTGACAAAAAAAATTAATATTCATAAATTTAATGTTATAACATTATTTAAATGTTTGTCAAAAATTAATCTATCAACTGTAAGTGAAAAATAAATTGTATGCAATGTGAAATAGTAAATCAATAGTACTAAAGCAAATAAATTAAAATCGAAAATATAACGTAAATTCAAAATCCAAAAAAAGTTTAATATAATACTCTTATGTCAAATTCCAACATTAGATAAGTAAGTTTCAACGTAACTTAAGTACATATAATTTAAAAGAAAGGTAAAACATAAGTCTATAACTTTATTCACAACGAAATTCTATTTTAATAACACCACTCATTATATGCTAAGTTTGCTAATGGCTCATTCTTTCTAATAATAAGAGGTGTAGTTCATTCTTTCTAATAATAAGACGTGTAGTTCATTCTTTCTAATAATAAGAGGTGTAGTTTCAAAAATTAAAATAATAACAGAGTTATGCTAAATGAATAAAATTAAAAAAAAAAATACGAGTAATTACATGAAATCACAAGAAGAAGGTTAGGCATGAGAAAAAGGAAATGAACAATAAATAATATATAGAAAAATATACTTAAAAATAAAAATAAAAAAGAAGTTAAAAAAATAAAAATAAAAATAAATTAAAAAAAGAAAAGAAATTATGTAATTTTATTTTTTTAAGAATTTATCCATGCAAATTAACAAATTTAGTAATTTATTAGTTTTGACAAAAAATATTTAACCAACATAAAATCTTATAACTTTCTCAAACTTGATATTTATCTTCAAAAATATCTGTACACACTATTACAAATTTTTAAACTTACATATTATTATACAGTATCATACAGTCAATCAAACAATAAAAATGTTATTAAACCACAACAAATGATAACATCTATGCAAATATTGTATTCATTAATAAGTTACAATACAATACAATAGGATACTGTACATTATGAAACAATGGGTAACGACCATCCAAACAAGAGTGTAAGCAATACTTGGTGAATATTGGTGTACTAAGGCTTTCACAGTCAATTAATTGGGCCGGGCTTTAGCATTTCGGGCCAGTAATTGAACTGAATGGGCCGGAATTTCAGCATTGTGGAAAGCATATTTTTTGCGCGGAATGTTCATCAAAGGCACTGGTCACTAATTTTTGCCCAGTCTTTAATTTTTACATTTCGCCTAAATCCTTAGGTTTCGGGTTCGAACCCACTCAGTCAAATATTAAAAATAAAAAATAAAAAAAATTGCAAGATAGAGTTTTGGATTCAAACCCTACTTTGAATTAGAGTTTTCACCTTATGAGGCGGAGTTTGGACAAAACTCTGCATTAAGGCCTAACTTTCGCCCGAATGGGCTTAATTTTGGGCAAAAATTAGGCCTTAAGGCAGAAGTTTACCTTAAAAGCCTAATTTTGTTGTAAAAGTTTGCCTTAAGTCTGACCGAATAGGCCTACTTTTGCTATAAACCTCTATTTTGCAATTTCTTTTTTGACTGGATTCGAACCCAGAACCTCGAATATTAGGCGAAGGCCAAAAATTAAAGACTAGTGCTTTTGAAGGACAATCGTGCAAATGACCCTGTGGAAAGAGGAGGCCGAGGAGTGAAGATGATGCCATTGAGTTGCAGATTGGAACTTTTAGCTTCGTGGTCAACGATATTTTTTTTTTTTGGGTGTAAAATGGCTAAATAGGATAACGATTTTCTTTGTGGTTAAGTTTGTGAGGACGCTTGAGTGTGGTTCACCTAAGTTTACCTCCGAAGTTATTTTTGCACAGATTCCTTAAATTTGGATAAAATTTAAACAGCGTTAAAAAGTGTCCCTGTTTGTGCAAATTTTCCCTAAAGAAAAATGGGCAATTTGCAAGATTGTCTTTCGCTGGGGGTGATCTTTAATTTTTGTCCCTTAAAATGGTGGTTTTAACTTTTGTCATCCAAACAAATTTCTACCTTGCGATTTTTTTTTTATTGAGTTGGGTTCGAACCCGAAAACAAAATTTAAAGACTACCAATTTGAAAGAGAAAAATTAAAGACCACCCCAAATGAAGGCCAATCCACACACACACACAAAAAAAAAAAAAAAAAAAAGAAGAAGAAAAACAATTGGGGTCCATTAGCTTGGAATATATACATATATAGAGGGTGTATTTACAAAAAATACCAATACTTTCAAGTTTGCAAAAAATAAGATTAGAAAACTTACAAACCCTATACAAAGTAAATAAATACAGTAAAAGCAGTTAAGATACGGTACAAGAAAACCCAAAGATCACGGTACATGAATCCCCATAAATTTCTCTCCCCTTTTTTTCTCCCAGATTTCAGCAATCCACGACAATTTAAAGTAGAAACCATATTTTCACCATCACGATCCAAGAGTCTTGAAACTTCAGTTAACTGGAGTTGATAATTTCATAATTCATAGAACATTCAAAATCAAAGTTCTGGATCAAAAATTTAGTATGTTTCAATGGCAGATGATAAAATTCATTCAATAATGATACGGACAATGGAAGATGGGACGCATCAGGTGTTGTTAATGCCGAGTTTCTTATAAATTTTGTTTTTTTCCATGTTTTTTATATTTTTAATTTTTTTGCCGTTTAAAACCATATGATATGTTTAGTTGTGAAAAAATATGTATGAATGATGAATCTAGTATGTATATATTTGCTTATGTAATGTGTCGTTGCTGTGTATGAACTTTGTATTAAATTTGCATCATTGTCGTCGTTCTTATAATGTGTATTTTGTTTTACTTTTTTTTGACAGGTAGATACGTAAACTTTGAAGTTGAAGGAATATTATACGATTCCAAATCAAAGTTTAGTGGTTTGGTCACAGTGATTGCTGCTCAACTAGGAATAGATACAACAATTCAAGGATTGGAGATAAAATACATTGTTAGTGACAGATGCCCGCCAATGACCATACACAACGATATGGGTGTCCATGTATATTTAGACCAAAAAAGGGAAAACAAAAACTTCTTCAGTCAGTATCCTTTATGTATTACATTGAGGGATGTAGCTTTGGATTTAATTCAAATCCAAGACGATGGAGGCAGCAGTTCGAATTCTATACAATCCGCACCTTCACACAATGGAAAAACTGATCAGTTGAATGCCATGGTTCCAAGTGTTGATTTTGAGGATGTGGAATGTGAACGAAATGGAATTATAAGCGACAATCAATATGAATTTGTTGCTGAAAAACAGATTTATACAGACAAGGAAACAATTGTTGCGGTTATGAAGAACTACGCCTTTTCGAAACAATTCCAATTTCGGGTTAGAAGATCTAGTTCTAAAAGGTATGATATTAATGTTATTTCAATATGTTGAATAATATGTCAGATATAATTTTTAAACAATCCTTCCAATTATTTATGTTTTGGATTGTTGTATGATAAATGTATGAAAACTGTATATAGACATCTGTTTCTGATTTTTTCCTTTCTTCCAACAATAGCTATTGTCTTGAGTGCCCTGCGGACGACTGCTCTTGGTGTTTTAAATCGTCAAGTTTGAATGATTCAGGGCTTTTCAAAATTAGATCATTTTGTGAACAACATTCATGCTCGTTAAAGGATAGGATTTATTCAAGACGTCAAGCAACTACAGCGGTTGTTGGATATATGATAATGGATAAGTATGAAGATCCAAAAAGAATATACACACCGAAGGATATAGCATCAGATATGAGGAAACAACATGGTTTAACAATGACTTACATGCAAGCTTATAGAGCCAAGGAAAAGGCATTAAACATGTTGCGAGGGGATCCAACTGAATCATACAATAAGTTACCGAGCTACTTTTACATCCTGGAAAAGACATATCCAGGGTCAGTTGTTAGTTTGGAAAAAACAGCAGAAGACCGTTTCTTGTATGCATTTGTAGCATTGG
This sequence comes from Lycium ferocissimum, assembly GCF_029784015.1. NCBI lineage: Eukaryota > Viridiplantae > Streptophyta > Magnoliopsida > Solanales > Solanaceae > Lycium > Lycium ferocissimum. The sequence goes on along the minus strand of NC_081346.1, from coordinate 70,797,300 downwards.
AACCTTGCATTAGAGGATGGGAGTATTGTAGGCCTATAGTAGTTGTTGACGGCACACATCTAAAATCAACATACGAAGGAACTATGCTAATAGCAAGCACACTAGATCCAGGAGGTTTGTAATATTTTTTTAAAATTTATGTTTAAATTTCAATTATAAATGACCGTATTGATTGCATATTTTTTTTATACAAAAACAGGTAGTATACTGCCACTAGCATATGCAATAGTTGATTCAGAGAATGATGCATCTTGGACATGGTTCTTTGAAAAATTTAGGATAGCTTTTGGTGAAAGGGAGAATATGTGCATTGTATCGATAGACATGATAGCATATGGAAAGCTTCGCATTAGTATATCCGGGATGACTCATTATGCATGTATTTGGCATTTGTGGAATAATTTACTTAAGAAATGCGGGGAAATAAAGAACGAGTCGAGAAACTATACTTTGCATTAGCTAAAGCATACACTCTTCAAGAATTTAGTGAACTCATGGGAAGGTGGACACAATAGATAAGAAGTTGGGTGTATACTTATTTGATAGTGGGTATCATAAATGGTCTCGGGTACATGCAACAGTGAAGAGGACATGGACGTTGACTTCAAACATTCTTTGAATCTATAAACGAAGAAAGCATTGCCAAAGCTAGAGAATTTCCAGTCTGTAAGTTAATGGATTACATGAGACAATTGATTGAAACTTGGAATGAAAAACACAGTGAAGAAGGGAGAAATACATTCACTGATCTTACTAATGAGTACAATAAAGCTTATGAGGATAACAAGGAATTATCACACCGCATGACTGTAAGTATTTAATCTGTATGAATAGGGTATGATAAACGTATAAACTTGGTATGTTATTTGTTAAATTTCTGAATTTAAATTGTGATCCAACTTTTTTATGGTAGGTAAGGGCTTCCACTGAATTCCTACATACAGTGACAGATGGTATGAAGAGATTTAGTGTGTGTCTTCGAAATAAGATTTGTAGCTGTGGAAGGTTTCAACTTGATGAGATACCATGTGGACATGCTTTGGCTGCTATAATGTACAGGCACCAACATGGAGAGGACTACTTTGCTCTCCGCCTACTACGGCAGAATAAAAATTTCAAAGATACATATGCCATACCAAAGTGGAACCTCTTCCATGCGAGAGTACATGGGACATACCATTTGATGTGTTGGAACAAATTGTTTTACCACCGATTCTAAAAGACCTCCGGGGAGGCCATCGTTAAAGAGAATGAAACCATTTTATGAGGTGAAATTTAAGAGGGCAAAGATGACATGTAGCAAGTGTGGCATAGAAGGGCACAACAAGAAGACATGTAGCAATTTGCCCAAATGAAATTAAATTCCATATAGACATTTTCATATTTTTTTATTTTCATACATATTTTTATATGCACTGTTAGTAGAAACTCATTACTTTATAAATTCTAAATTTATTTTGATGCAAAGATTGTCTATTGTAATATGGCTAGCAAGAATTTATTTTTTACTTCATAGTTGAATTTTTTTTTTTGTTCCATGTTGGTGTGATAATAAACTTGTTTTTCAAAGTAATTCATTGTCTTTTTTTTTTTTCCGGCATAACTTTGATAATTCATTCAAAAGTTTATGCCGGATCCGGTTAAAATATTGCCCATTAAAAGTATGCCCAATATTGTATAAACCGTACATAACTTTGTGAAGGAATTACCAAATGTTATGCAGGACCCGGTATACTTTATGCCTTGTATCAATATTGGCGATATTGGCATAAGTATTAGTTTAGGTTTAGTCCGTATAAATAACATTTTAATAACTTTGATAATTCCTTCACAAAGTTATGCCGGGTCCGGATTAATACTTATTAGCCGAGTACATGGGACATACCATTTGATGTGTTGGAACAAATTGTTTTACCACCAGATTCTAAAAGACCTCCAGGGAGGCCATCGTTAAAGAGAATGAAACCATTTTATGAGGTGAAATTTAAGAGGGCAAAGATGACATGTAGCAAGTGTGGCATAGAAGGGCACAACAAGAAGACATGTAGCAATTTGCCCAAATGAAATTAAATTCCATATAGACATTTTCATATTTTTTTATTTTCATACATATTTTTATATGCACTGTTAGTAGAAACTCATTACTTTATAAATTCTAAATTTATTTTGATGCAGCATTGTCTATTGTAATATGGCTAGCAAGAATTTATTTTTTACTTCATAATTGAATTTTTCTTTTTGTTCCATGTTGTTGTGATAATAAACTTGTTTTTCAAAGTAATTCATTGTCTTTTTTGTATGCCGGGTCCGCGAAATAACTTTGATAATTCATTCAAAAGTTTATGCCGGATCCGGCATAAAAGTATATGCCCCCACCGGCATAACTTTGTGAAGGAATACATATATATATGGTCCGGATAACTTTGATAATTCCTTCACAAAGTTATGCCGGGTCAATAAAAGTTTATTAAAAGTATGCCCCCACCATAACTTTGTGAAGGAATATATATATATGACGTTTCATTTTATATAAATCCTACAGTGTTTAATGTTTCAATAATGTATGAAAATGTAGTTGGTAGAATTTTATTTGTTTACATGGCATTATTCAATAAATACATATATTAAATATGTATGGAAATTGTAGCATTAGTGTATCATTATTGTATAAACAACGCATGAAACACAACAATTTTCATATCTTTTTCGTGATGAATATATAGTGCATGATCAAAATTCTTTTAAGTGTATCAATATTGTATAAATAATGTATGTACCATAGATGTATATATGACGTTTTATTTTGTATAAATCTTACAGTGTTTAGTGTTTCTTTAATGTATGAAAATGTACTTGGTAGAATTTTATATGAAGATGTACTTGGTAATATTGTATTTGTTTAATGTAGCATTATTCTATAAATAAATGTATGAAATATGTATGGAAATTGTATCATTATTGTATACATTATTGTATAAATAATGTATGAAACATATGTAAATGTAATGTATGCAACATATGTGTATATATATATCTATATAACAAGTTTCACGATGTATAAGTTAGTAATTGATCAAAATTCTTTTAAGTGTATCAATATTGTATAAATAATGTATGTACCATAGATGTGTATATGACGTTTTATTTTGTGTAAATCTTACACTGTTTAGTGTTTCTTTAAGGTTTGATCATGTAGTTGGTAGAATTTTATATGAAGATGTACTTGGTAGAATTTTATTTGTTTAATGTAGCATTATTCTAAAAATAAATGTATGAAATATGTATGGAAATTGTATCATTATTGTATACATTATTGTATAAATAATGTATGCAACATCATGTATGGATATAAAACATCATTTACTGTATCATTATTGTATATATAACGTATGAAACACAACAAATAGTCAACTATGAGAAAAAAATTAAAAACTAATAATATAAAGTATAAGAATAATAAAAGTATGAGAAATAGTAGCACTTTCTCATATCACATTGGGAAACTTATTAAAAACTAATAATATAAAGTATAAGAATAATAAAAGTATCATATTATAAAAACTTAATTCACCAACAAAAACAGTCAACTACTTATGCCAACACCAACAAAAATCATCTTTCTTACACCAACAAACTAATAACTAGTCACTAATTCTATGAATTCTAAACTTTTCGTTTCAGTCTCGGTAATTTCTCCCTTTCAGGAACTGGTTCCTTGCAAATTTTTGGACCACCCATTCTGCTGGTAACATTTCCTGTTACTTCACTCTCACTAATAGCTCCATCAGCCTGCTTTTTTCTTGCATAATCCCACAGCAGGGCACCATACCTCCGACGATGAAGAGCAGCATCAAAATCTTCTTCAGAAATTTCAAATACACCTTGGGTGATATATTCAGCAAATGCGCACGTGTATAACCCACAGTCACTGTAAATAATCACAAACATAATGAAACAGTTAATATTTAATATGTATGACCATTAAAATATGTTAAAAACATTACATAAAGTAAAGATACATACTTAGACTCTGGATGTTGTTCTGGCAAATGATCCACAAAGACATATTCCAAAGGATCATCAAAACTCTTCCCAACATATGCTGGTTCAGTTATCCAGTTTATGTCATTCCTTTTCCCATAAAATCCAGTGCAATTGAAAAACAGAGGTATCATGGTGGCCAGTCTTTCAACAACTTCTCGAATTGAATTAGTATGCATAGCCCCACCCGGGAAAGAATCATACACGTAGAGACACCTTCTTTTCATACATAATACAACCAATACCCAATGGTATTCTTCGCTTATATTGACTGGGATGAGCACATTATCAACTCTATCCCAAGCAATATTTGCATTCAGTTTAAACCCACGAATAATTTTGGCCACATTATGATCAGCAGTAATAAAACGCTTATCATTTTTGTATTCCTTGTACTGCTTGTGAATAGCCTCAACCCACTTTATGAAAAAACAATCTGTTGTTGTGTATCTCACTGGGTTATTTGGACCATACTTTGCTTTTTTCCTCAAGTAATACATAATGACATCAACATGCTGAAAAAAGAATGTCAATCAAAATTTAATTAGGGTAGTAAAGAATTTCTGATATTAAATATTCAGTTTAACAGTCATATATCAGTTTTTATAATATGCATACCAATATATGCACATTTCTACACATATGGATATCTCAAAACAACATTCCACACAAATTTCATACATATAAACATCATAAAATCCACATAGCACTTGTGCAAAAAAATTGCCACACACATATCCTAATGCCAAAATAACATAAACCACAATTCTTGCAACACCCAATAATTCTAAAGTATTTTTCATGCAAAGATATAAAAAATGAAATAAAATAATCAAAAGTTTGGATACAACATACCGAGTCTTCCCACGCTTTCCCAGTTTGAATGACATTGTAGAACCACTCCATTTTGTCAACTTTCTTAACTCCCAAATCATAAGGATTGACAATCTTGTTGTCCTTTAAAGTGTATGCTGAAATTCTGGAAGCCAACATAAAACCATAAATGTTTGCAAGAAAACTAGTTAAATAAATAATATATTTTATACATACCTGTTCTTTCGTTTAGAGACTTTAGCATATACCCAAGATGTAAATTCATTGAGCAGTGCATCATCAACTTCGAATCCATTGTAATTTGCAAAAGGATGTTTTATGTTGAAAAATAGAGGTGATTTACCCGAACTGCTGCCAGCTGAACTAAAACCAACATACGGAGATGATTTGTATTTTCCAGTCTTTCTGAGTCTTGGCTGTTGTTCAGGAGTGACATTGTTAGAATAGTAACTGTTTTCAATCGCAACAATCTGGGTCTCGCTGTATGCAGGCAATTCAATGTCATCTAGAGTAGGGGTTTTGGAAACAGAATTGCAGAAACCACCCATTTTATCAATACCAACAACCACATCCTCTAAAGAAGTATCTGCAATTTCAAAATCTCAAAAAATTTAATACAATATATTTCCTAAATCTTTAGAAACTGTATGAAACTAACAGATTTACCATCTATACAATTTAACATATCCATCATGCACAAAATGGACTACACTCGAAAAAGTCAACTAAAACTCTATTTAGACCATACATTCATACAAAGTAATTTCAATTATCATGTAATTAGAATGAAAAAACCTAGAGAAATGATGCCAATATAATCTACTAAATAGAAGCTATGTTAATACAGTTTATCTATAGTTTTCATTTATCATTATTTAAATGTAAGTATGGCAGATTCTAAGAATTTATATCAAGCAAAAGAATGACCTTGAATCTTCAATTCTTCTGGATCATGTAGACTCTTCAATGCTTCAAGATCATCTCTTTCAATATCACATGCTTCACCAATTACAGCATGCATACCAGCTACATGTTTCATACAAAAATGTGAATGATAATTAAGTTTACAAAATTTTAACTGAAAAAAAAAATTTAAGCACATTTGAATACATCTATGATATATCTATTTAAGGATGTGAAATATGAACATTAATATAAATTACTTGAATTTAAAAGATTACTTTGGGACTTCAAACCTACTGCAGCTTGACCAGATATTGGCAAACTTCCATCAAGCCCACCAACCACACCCTTAGCCGCTTGTTCATCAACCTCAGCTTGTATGTCATGATACTTGTCATTCTGGTCACCACTATAGGTTCTTTTTCCATCTACAACCTTAACACCTCCAGTACGCTGTATATTAATTATGCTTTATTAATTTAAAATTGAATTAATAATATAAAAAACCACCATCAAAGTTTTTTTTTTTTTTTTTTTTTTTTTTTAAAAAAAAAAACCTCATATTCATTATTTTTCATCTGCCTGCCATGTAAGAACTTGATCTCCGTAAGTATGTCCAATATTGATTTATCCAAGTGTTGCTTCAACTGTTTAAATTCATCATCTACCTGAAATAAGCAGTAAACAATAAATTTTTATCATTTGTTTATTTCAATAGAAAAAAAATAAAGAAGTTATAATTTATAATTTTCGACAAATACCTTCTTCTGAAATACTTTCAAATCTTCCCGAACCTATAAAGAATTAGAAATTATGAGCCATATATGTGTTAACCAATCATAATAATTCCATACCTTTAAAAAAAAATAGTTAATTCAATACGTACATTTACAACCTCGTTCTTCAATGCCTCAAACTCACAACCATGTACAGATGGTGTATCACTTGTGGTAGTACGTGGTCCGGGCACATCAGGTAACTCAATGAGAAGTGGCAATTCATCGTTTGCTGGTGTGATATTAGAAAAAACCACCTAACAAAACAAAAAATTACATGTGTATTCAAACAAGTTAGCAAGTCTATCAAAACATACAAATTTAAAAATGTATTAAAAGTGAATGAAAAATGTATGTATGATGTTGAAAGTGTTCTTGTTTACCTGATTCCCATAAGTTTTGAACATCCCCCTCTTCAGATAGTCAAAGTACAATATATCTTGGGATGTTTGCCAATTAAGAATACGAGGAATGTGGTTTCGAATACGAGTAGCAACAAAAGGATCAACCTTCGAGCAACATTCATAAAACCAAACTTGCAAAGCAAGTGGAAAGCCCCCAACCCTATAATACGATGGATCACCACTCAATTGGTGACTAACAGAAGCAAGTGTTTCGTTAAAACAATCGTTTCCCCATGGATAGTTCCTATATTCACCACTCTCAACTAAGTCAAAGTGCAGCCTAGATACGTAAGATTTTGAAGGCTCAGTTGAGAATAGAAATGTGCTAATAAAATACAAAATGGAGATTTTTACAAGATCATCATCACCCACACAAATGCCTCTTTCATAAAAACTTATCAACTCACTCTTTAGTACTCTTTGTTGATTGGGAAAGTAACTATTCATTAACCTATTTGGTGAATTATGGTCCGAGACAAATTCACTCGGCATGCCGCATTTCAAACCACTAATAATGGCAAACTCTCTTATCCCAAAGTGGAGCTGTTGTCCATTCAACTTGATGATAAACATATCATCTCTATCATTATCAGTCTCCGCATACATCAAGCTGCGAATGAGTTGTGGGTGAACCTTGATATTCGGTAAATCAAGAAAATATCCAAATGGGGACTCCCTAAACATCTGCAATTGCTTCTTACACTTTAATCGCAACTTTATATGCTCAATAGCTTTGATGTTGGTGTAAGTACAAAATCTGGTTTGCACCTTCTTTACCTAAATATATAATAAATAACAATTACTAAACAAACTCAAACTATGAGAAAATCTGATCAATGAAAAAGGTCTTGAAGGCTCAATTGAGAATAGGAATTAGTAGCATTTTATTCCTTTTCATAGGCATGTTATTCTACTCACATTCACAGAATATCGATGCATAACTATCCAAGAAACAATTAAATAAAACACAATTAAACTTAGAACTTTATATTTATTTAGATATTACAACAGTGAATGTATATTAAATGTGTATGACAAGAATATGTATTACCACAAGAGAACAAATACTGAAAATATATTAAAAATTAATTGTTATATATGGCTCAAGTTTAAATACAAAAAAAATACCTAAATTATACAACATTGATACACAAATATGTATTTTAAGCTTAGTACAGTATATGTATTTTAAGCTTATAACAGTGAATGTATTATTGCTGTATAAAAAGTGTATGTGTTAACCGCAGATAAACAATAATCTCAAGAAATTAACAAAATTATGACTACCATATATGGCTCAAGTTTATATACATAAATTACCTAAATTATACAACATTCATACACCAAAAATAAAACCCAAATATAAACATGATACATACCATATTCTATCCAATTTCATACCAATTAATTTGGACAAAAACAACAATTAAAGTAAAAACACTTGCTTTTTACCTTCAATTTCGGTTTTGCAAGGTTTCTCTTTGATGTTTGACCTTTTTTAACATGTTTTTGTAAAACAATATGAACCTCATTTTCTTTCTTCAATATTGATGTTTTACCACTATCAACCTTATTTTTCTTAGAAGAAGGAGAAGCGATTTCATCTTCAAAATCAGAATCAGAAGCAATTTCGTTTGACATTCCAAGCGAAATTTCTTTCCCCTTCCGTTTGCCTTTGCTTCGGGTAACCATTTTTTGTTGAACAACTTTGGGGGTAACAATAAGTTGTTTTCCATCAACCTTAACAGGAGATTGAGTGAATGCATGCAAGTCGAAAGATGGCTCCGGACCAATCTTCGGGCTGGAAGAAGCAAAAAGCCGATTGATTTTAGGAGTTGAAGTCCCCATTTGAATCTTTTTACTGTGTGCTTCAAACAACGAAGACGAATAAACAAACTAGAAAACAATGAAAGTTTTAGAAAATTTCATATGAGCAAACAAACACAAAAAAGTGTATAATTTTACATCTGGAAGTTGAAATCGATATTTACTAGGAAACAAAATGGAATTTAGATTTTTTAAAATTTTTTATAAACACGATAAAAATGGAAGAGAGGAGAGTTTGAGAGGGAGTTTGTGAGAGAGAGAGAGAGAGAGAGAGACAAAAAAGGCCTTTTTGATAAATGTGAAAAGCCGAACGTATGAGAGAGAAATTTTTTTGATAAGTGTATCGTATTAACAATAAAGTCAAAATTATTAAATGCCTTTTTGATAAATGTGAAAAACTAAAATCGAACGTATGAGAGAGAAATTTTTTATATATAAGTGTAAAAAATCTGATCGTATCTAACAATAAAGTCAAAATTATTAAATGCAGATTTTTCCTTATTAAAAGCCTAAAATCAAGGCACTACACATTAAACTAAAATCTGGGTATATGTAGTAATTAAAATTGCATATTGGCAGCCTAAATGTGTTGTCGCAATCCAAATGTCAGTCAAGACCATACAGTCTATAAATCTAACCAGATTACTTTCATTACTTACACATTTACTAATTATATAAGGATATAAAATATTAGTTGGATGAAAATGTCAGATAGACAAAATAGGAAGTCAATGAATGATCAAGAAAACTGATCCAATATAATGTTGCAATTGTCTTTGGATTCCTACTTCAACCTATGAGAAAATGGCATCTTTTGTTGTACATTTTCAAGAAATTAAAGTTAGCCTTTTTTGTACTTTGGCTCTAGGAAGAGAGAAGAAGATTATATATTAATCTTTACCGTTGACTTCAAACTCGTATAAAAGTACCAATTCTATAATGTTTTCTATATCAACTATAAAGTTTCAATTACATTGATTTATTAAATAAGTATATTTTCTCAATTCTCAAGCCTAGTTGAAAAAGTTGTACCTTGGGAAAAACCACTACTGTTCCATGAAAAAGGGCCTAAATTTATACTTTTAACAGGGATAGAACTCGGGTAGTGGTATCTCCTTTCGAGTGAAAAAATTGATGATTCCTGATATTCTTTTTTTTGGTTTATCTCATCCAGTGTTCGGTACACGTATTGTAACTAGACTAAATTCAAATTCACGGGGGGAGGTGCCACATTGGTGTAAAGCGCTCTTTAAATCATGGCTGAAACTCAAGACTTCTAATTAAAGATGTAGAAGTACTTTAACACCCCACCACAATCCTTGTTAGTAATCTTGCTAGGTATCGATCGTTCGTATACTGATCACTCTAAAAAGATAGAGCTTAAGAAAAATGTAAAGAACTTTTAACATTATTAATGTATTTTAATTAACCTATTATAGTATGTAAATTTCTTTATTTTCAAATTATTCATAATAATTCTATGAATATTTACCTGTAATTATCATTTTGCCCTATCAAGGAGTAAAATTGTTTAAAAAAAAAAATCAAGAACCAACAAGAATTGATGTGTGGTAAGTGATACTTCTCTCTTAACCAAAAGTCACGGATTTATTCTTGTGTATGGACTCACATTTGTTAGAGATCGTTTATCTCCCCAATATGAAACTTTTCTATGCAAATTCAAATTTAATTGACTCCCAATACGAATACCAGACATCGAGCGAGAAAAAAAATTCCAACAACTTTTTTGGTCTCCTACAATTTGTCTGTCGTAAAATTGAAACATGGAAAAGGACCATGCAGTTTCCAAGGATTATTACCTAACATTTTACCTTAGTTCCAACCAAATGTGGTCAGTGGTACCACTATTTTCTTACTTAAGTGAAAACTAGTCAAGATTATCACTATTTTATCCTTTTATGTATTCCTTATTTTGACACTAAACTTGGACCACTTTTTGGTAGAATTCCTTTTTACTTCGAGTTAGACTTACTTGTCAGTCAATTGATTTGGTAATTAATAATCATAAAAGTAATTAATAATCATAAAAGTACGTACTCCTACATCTAATTGGACTACAAGGACAACAGAAAAGTTAATTTTAAGTACGTCAATTAGTTCAATTTTGTAGCCAAGCAAGGGATTTTCTCATATATTATTTGCTTCTCCCCTTCTTAATTTTGATTTTCTCATATATGCTTCTACCCCTTCTTAATCTTTTTTACTCGGTACTATGTTATGCTATAGTGTTTTTAAGGCTTCCTTTTTCTTTATCTTATGCAACTACCTATAAAGAATTTGATAAAATTCAAAACAAGTAAGGGTAACGAGTGTTTTGAGAACGTCATGGGGAAGAAAGATAACTTATGACATCGAGGAATAGCGCTTTAACTCTAGTTTCAACTTCACGAATGGAAGGAGGGCGAGAGCTTAGCATACACGCTCTATGCTTTTTGCCAGCTTAATTAATTACCTCTAGTACGGGAAAGGCTGCGTTTAAAGAGGACTAGAACAAAAATACTAAAATATTTTAACTTGCTTACAGAAACTTCATTAATAATGTTATAGAATCAAATCCGATAATTGAAGCTACTCATCTTTATTTATGAAAATGATTTTATTTTATTATTTTGAATATTCACTTAGGAAAAAGCAAAATAAAGGTGCCTCTGGCAAGTTGTGATCTGCATGCAGCTAAATAGACTAATCAAATCAAGAGTATCAAAAAGTTTCTGCAAAACCCACCAACGTTGACAACTTCCATTTATCGTTTTGACAACTAGTCAACACTTGCTTCATTGTTTTTTGTGCCCACTTTTTTTTTCTAGATTAAAAGGCTACAATTATATCCTAGCTACAGTACTATAAGTTTGTAGGAAAAAATAAATACATAAAATAATATTTAGGGCCTTCGTAGACTTGAAAGCTGAAATTTAAAGTAACCAACACGTAGTTAAAAAAATACATGCATGCCCATTTTTTATCACCAACTCCAGACACAAAGGCCCCACACTAATTTTGAAAGGTCCCTCATCTTGAATTTGCAAAATATTTAAATATTTATCTTATTCTTACGTATAGAAATTAGGCCTAAGATTGAGTAGTTGAGATTTATTCTGCCTTTTCTCTAATATATCCAATAATTGGAGCAAATTAGGTTAGTTTCAATCTCTATTGAATTTTATACATTCTTAAAAACGGTCATCATGTTTGTTCTTACTGTTAAGAAAACAGAATCAAGTATGAAATTCGTGGTTAAATAGTGTATAGCTAATCAAATTTTCTGACAATCACTCGCTCATTCATCATAAAGAAAGATCATTCATCATAAAGAAAGATTAGCGATGATATATTTTACAGTTTAGCAACAGATAACCGCTATCACATATAACCGCAATCACTAATTCCTATTTTGTTTTAATGTTATATTACTTTTTCTTTTGTACATATATGACTAACAATAACTTGTTATATATACTATATGGTTCGATTTATAACTCCTTACATATTTATAAAAAGTTACTATATGTTTAATAAATATTACAGTAAATTTTAACTTCATAGTTTCAAAGTGTAATAAGTTCAATAGTTAGAAGATAGAGATTAAACTATCAAGGTTTATCTTAAAGCAATCTCTGATAAATGTGTTCACCTCTTTAACATCAATACGACATAACTTGGACCTTATTGTCGTAGTCCGTCCCATCGTTCCATATTTTTGTTTCGGGTCAGCATGAAGAAAAAATAACAGTAAAAACAACAACAAAAGGTAACTTTCTTTTCTCCTATAATTTACTTGATTTTTTTCCATAGTACTAACTTTTAGAGATATAGAGGAAGGATTAGCATATATAGCCATGCACTCTTTCCATCCCTCAAAAGTAGAGAATTAAATGAAAGTATGCAGCCAATATTTCTGCAGCTATAAGAAATTTTATACTAAATTCATAACAACTCCCGCAAGAAAACAAAAGAATAATCAACATAACAGTATTTCACATCAATTAATTAAAATTCTGAATATGGTTGGTCCCTAAGTCACATATACTCCCACCATTCTTTTTTATCTGGTCCTTGTTGACTTGACACTCTAACCAATGACAACAACAACAAGAAGATACTCATTATAATTTCACCAAGTGTGGTCGGGAAAGATAGAGTGTACACATGCCTTTATCCTATCTTGAAGGTAGAGAGGTTAATAAAAGAGTTTGGAAAAGAAAGTAACGGTGATGAATGACTTGAGACTGTATCCTTACAACATTACTAATGTGTGACTTGACACTGTATCCTTACAAAATTACTAATGTAAAGGGTTTGTTTTAATATATTACCCTTGGCCTTAATAACAGTGGCTCTGCCACATGCACCCAAGGGGTGTTGAACACCCCTTTGCCGACAAAATTACACTGTGTAAACACGTAAAAAGAACTTTTTTATGTATATATACTATGTGTTGAACCCCTTAATTTCGTCGTATATTTACTTTTTATATTTTGACAACCCTTAGTAAAAATCCTAGTTCCGCCACTGCTTAATAATTTGCATGTTTTAAAAATCTAATTTTCACTATTACTACTTTATGCAATTATTAACAATAAAGGTAATATTACAAAAAAACTCTTGATTTAATAAAATAGACAAATAAAAAAAAGATTTATTTTTTAACATAAGAACTAAGTAAAAAGGAACAGAGACAATATATATTTTGTGAACGTTTTATTAAATATAGCCAAATTAATGCAAAGTGAAAATGAAATGCCAGCTTGATAACAAGATAAGATTCAAATTTTACATTATTGTATTTTTGTGATACAAAAAGATAAATGAAAAGACATATTGCTTGCTAGTGACCACCACTACTGTAATGGCTTAATCCCATAGCTGAACTCATTGAAGCAAACTTAGCTAACTCTTGTGACAAAAATGGCCCACCCCCTTCATTTCCCATGCCCAAAAAATCTCTAGTAAGACTATTATCCAAGTTGAAATGAACACCTTGAGTATGCATTCCAAATGCACCATCCATATTGATTGCCTTAGAATTAGCATTATTTGAACTCATATTTGGACACCCATTAAGCCCATTGTCTGTTTGCTGGTTGTAATTTTGGGTCATAGTGTTGAACATTTGTGTGTTTGATGAGGGTGAAGTTGATGAAGTAGAGTTCATTACACCAAAAGTGTTGGTAAAGAAATTTGGGCTGCTTTTGGTTGAGCCCATTTGTGCTGCTTTTTGTAAAAGGGCTGTAGCTGACATTGGTGTTGAAGATTTTGGTTGGTTATTTTGGTTATTATTATCAGAGTACATAGAAGATAAAGTTGAGGAATTTGATGGTGCAGGGGTATTCTTGTCAATTGATGATGTCCAAGGCATTTGGTTACCAATTGATGATGCACCAAAGACACTTGAGATTTGATGATCTGGTAATGCAGTTGAACTGGGAGAACCAAAAAGATTTGAACTTGTTGCTGACATATTGTTATGAAGTTGATTAGCTTGATGATTTAACCAAAGTGATAATCTTGGTTTTTGCTGTTGAGGATGCATAGAATTATTCCCACTAAAATCTTGTGAAAAACTTGTCCCAATTTGGGAAATTCCACTAGGCAAATTGGGTTGTAATTGCTGGTTGAAGTTCAAATTGTTAGTAGTTCCCACTGAAGTGATTCTTGCACTCTCTTCAGCTAAAGCATCACAAAAAGCTCTATGTGTAATGAAACTATCTTTCCTGTTTACAATGAACAAAAAACAACAACATTAAGTTAAGGTATAACAAACACATGCACTACAACAAAAATTGGAATTAGCTACGAACTACGTTGTTAAATTGCTCGTAGCTAACATAACTTTTTGATAATCCGTGCATCGTTAATCCGTTGCCAAATAAAAATAGTTACGGATTTTGCTATTTGAAAATTTGTCTTCCCGTTTTTTAGTAGTGAAAAGACACATGGTATCAAACAATTTAATAGCTGATAATTTATGGTCATGAGGAGGAGGCAATAAATTGAACTTCCATGAATGAAGCTAATGAGCATTTATTTCAGTCTGAAACAAATATTCCCAAACAAGAACATATTACATGGTACAAATTAATTACCTGGAAAAGAGAGTTCCACAGTCACATTTATACTCTCTAGTCCCACAAGTCTTTGTATGAGCTTTCCAATCAGACTGAACTGCATATTTCTTTGAACATTTCTCACACTTCCATTTTTTCTCACCATGTTTTCTACTAAAATGTTTCTTTATACCAGTAAGGTCACCAAGTGCTCTAGAAGGATCATGATGAACACAAGTTTTTTCTGGACATATGTATACTTTCTTCTTAACTATTTCTAGTTTGTTCCTTTGCTTTAACTTCCATGGAAGATTGTGTCCTCTTCTATGAAGTTGCAAGTTTTGGTCCCTTTGAAAACCTTTGTTGCAGATTTCACATATGAATCTGTTTGTAGCCATAAGTGTTTTGGGTGAAAGTGCAATAACTTCAGCATCTGGATCTGTCAAACAAACAAACAAACAAACAAAAAAGGTAAGCAAGATTCAATCTTTACATGCAAATGAATATTTATGTAGTAATACTAAGGACTCTTTTGGCCATGTAAATTATTCACTTTTTTCCGAAATAATTTTTTCCTTGGAAATCAGTGTTTGGTCATGAGTTGGATTTCAACTTGAAGTACATTCTTGAATGAATATTATTTCAAATATTCATTGCGAAAACTATAACCAAACACAACTCCATCTTCAACTCAATAAATTCCAAATAAAGTGAAAAAATATGTGGAGTCTATTTGGCCATAAAAATTATTAACTTTTTTCCCGAATAAATTTCACTTTATTTGAAAATCAGTGTTTGGTCATGAAATTCTAAATCCAACTTGAAGTTGTATTTCAAATTTGGAAATCAGCTTATAACTTAGTTTGCCAAGTGACTTTTCACGATGAAGTTGTATTTCAAATTCGAAAAACATGAATATTATTCCAAATATTCTTTGTAAAAAGTATAACCAAGAACAACTCCAACTCTATAAATTCCAAATAAAGCTAAAAAATATTTGGAATCTATGACCAAATACCTACTAAATGAATTAATTACCTGGTGTACCTGGAAGATTTCTTCTTTTCTTGGAAGAAGCATTAGCTTTAGGGTTAGGGTTTGGTTCAAGTACTTGCTGCTGCTGTTGTTGTTGTTGTTGTTGAGGATGAATTGAAAACAAATCTCCAGACATCATTTGATAATATGGGGTTTTTGTTTTGGTTGTGTGGAGTGCTAGAAAACAAAGCTAACTCTCAAAGAGTTTTAATTTTTCCAACTACAAACAGATAAAAAAAACTTGGTAGTATTCTCAAATCTCAGAAGTTTATTCAGATTGTTCCAAAAGAACAAAGAATAAACC
Source organism: Lycium ferocissimum (assembly GCF_029784015.1). Lineage (NCBI taxonomy): Eukaryota > Viridiplantae > Streptophyta > Magnoliopsida > Solanales > Solanaceae > Lycium > Lycium ferocissimum. The sequence goes on along the minus strand of NC_081346.1, from coordinate 70,781,111 downwards.
ACACATATACACAATAAAAACACAAACTTTTTGAATCTTGAAACACCTAGTAAAAAACAAGAACCTTAAAGACCCTTTTTTTTTTTTTTTCAAACTTGTGTGAAGTATTTTTCTTGGCTTTGCTCACTTCTTGGCTTTGCTTAAAGCTAAGATTTCTGAAGAGAGGAGAGAAAAGGGGTTTGTTTGATTATAAAAGAAAACACCAAAAAAAGACTATGAAAGCAAAAGAGAATATTTCCTTTCTTTTTCTAACCAAAAAAACACACACACACACAAACACAGTACTGTATTTCTCTCTCTTACAAAGTTTTCTTTTTTCAATGTCCTTTCAGGCTTTCACCTTTATGTTGTTATATTTCAAAGTCGGTCAGCCATAGATTTAGCTGCTGGGGTCACCTTTTTGTTTTGATCTCTCTCTGTCATGTAGTAAAATATTTACAGTATTTTTAAAAGAATAGGCTTTTTTAATAGTATGTATATTTTTGTACGTAGTAGTATTGGCTGTATGCTGCTTGTAACCAGAATGTGTAGAGCTCTGTGTCATTTTGTAGTTTTCGAGCTAAATTCCATTTATCAAGACTACTACAACAGATGATAATTTAAGATTGATACTAAAATAGAGTAGAAGATAAAATTGTGACTACGAGATATATATTCAGAAATATTACAGCCACCGAAATTGTCCCCAGTGCCACCCTGTTTGTTTTTTTTTTTTTTTTTTTTTTTCCTTGATTAGCGAAAAAAATACATACTGTATTATGTAGTTTTTCATTTTTTCTTTATTTTCCTGCTATATTTTTTCCAAAACTATGTTGCTAACACTCAAAAGGTCGAATACACCGTTTATTGTACTGGTTCGACATAATCCAATAGCTTTAGCCAAGATTGTATATATGTGTTGAGCAGTCGCATTCTTGCATACTCGCATAGAGTAAAGGATGAGCAGTGAAAACTATTGTATAGGTAGAAAATTATATTGTACTATATATCATTAATTAGTTTTTACACATATATTAAATGTTAAGCACCCTTAACGAAATTTTTTGTTTTGCTTCTAGTGGAACATAAAATAAGTTATGAACCTAGGTAGTAACATAAATGAGTGAGGAGTTTGGTGGCAAGCGAGGGATAATTATCAAAGCTCATAAACTTCAAATCTTAGGCAGTGAAGGAATTGGGTGGAAGAATGGGGGTTTAGCTGAATTCCCTTCATCAAACGATTATTTCGCGATAAAAACAAATAATTTTGGATATATATAGAGTTTTGAATCTCTTTCACATGAGGAAAACTTCTTAATATAATAACAAAAGAAGCTCAAAAGTTGCATTATATGTCACATGCATGCTCAAATATCATATTTAATATTTTTTTAAATCCTCTTACATAAATTTCTGACTTAGCTCACTAATCCTAAGTAATAAAACGGGGATATGGATTAATGTAAAGATTTTTCAATTCATCAAAGCAACTATAGGTTTTATTGGTTTTCCATTTTCCATGCACAGTCATCCTTTGGTCAAATTAAATTGTAGGAATAATGATAACACTGCCATAGTACTATGAGAATATTGGAGAAGATAACGTTTTGGCCTTAGTCCTCAGCAGTAAACTTTGAACACATTTACATAAGCCCAAAATACGCTGTTTTCATCATTGATTCTATTTTTAGATAAATATGACGCCAACTCTCTTGGAGTATATAATCATTTGTACATTTTTATTCGGTGTGTAATGAGCACGCATACTCTTAAATTTTTTATTTTTGGAATTTTATTTAGGCCAAATTGAAGTGAAAGGGAAGGATGCTAAGTCAAAAGTATATCTTCACTTAAATATATTGTCTCAAGAATAATTACTAGAGTATATCTTTTTATCTTATGATACTTACTGGTCAGATCAATTCAAATTCGAGTTTTTTAGGATCCATTAAAGAAATAATCCTACCAATCCTTTTTTTTTCATTTTAAAAACTCAAACTTAAAACTTCTAAATAAAATTGAGGAATCTCTTCCATTCTACCAGATCGGGTGTTATTCACAAAGGAGGATCTACCTTGCCCCGAGCGAAATCATGGGACTCTTCATCAATCTTTTTTCCTTAAACATGTATATGTAGATGATAAGCAAAACGAAAATATTAGGTATAAATAAAAACAATATCACCACTTGGAACTCAAGTACGACCATTTATTTTCAGCAACGAGATTATTGAAACAACTTTAAAACTCTAAATAAAAAAATTAAAAAAAAACTATTAAGATATTAAGGCCACTTATAAACATCCTGGGTATTCGACGGTGATATAACCTTCCTCTCAGGATCAGACTACTCCAAAAAATCAGCAATAAGATTCTAATAATTAGTTTCTTCCTTTGCATATGTGTGTGTGTAAAATTGCTATTAAAATCGGCATGTAGATAATAATGGCTATTTTCCTATCAGACATCTATTATTGGTGGGTTTAATTTCATTTTCAGCCCTGCCAAAAAATACATGTTTGCATAAAATGCAAATGTCATATTTTCTTCCTCCATCCTATGTAGCGAATGAAATTCTCAAATTTTAGGAAACGATTTTGACCAAATTTTCTAAGTGAAAAATCTTTCCACACAAAAATTTAACTTTTCATGTAAATTGCATGTCCAAACTCCAAACATAGCTTTGATTTTCAAATACGTTTTTTCAACTTAACTTCAAATTTTTAATATCATATTTTTTATGTCCAAACGCCTATGTAGTTATTTTTTACTCCCAGTTCCAACTTCAAATTGAATTTAATTTTTTTAAGTTTGAAAAATTGATTAGACACTGATTCTAACCACTTTTTTCACGTAAAAAGAAATCATTTTCACAAAACTCACATATTTTTTGAAGTGATATGCATATTTAAACATAGTTTTCATTTTTAATATCACCAAATCTGTAGCCAAGCCAGCTTAATTACTAGTCCACAATTATAATTCTTTAACAAAGTGGACCAAAAATGAGCAAAAAGGGGTAAATTGTTGGGATTGCGATAAACTTTGTACAAACGTGTGAAGAAAATTACTTTAGAATCTCCTCTTCTTGGAATAACAAACTAATAATAATATTAAAATAAGTTGAAAAAGCTCAAACACATGGAGAGGGTTGAAACTTAAAAAGTTGGGGGCCTTTTTGACCTTTTTCCTTTCTTCTGATCACCATCAGGAATAAAATGATTACACCATAATTAAAACATTTGGACCCACATTTGAGAAAATTTAAAAAAAAATTAAAAATATTAATTTTGCAATTCCCAATGGTCAGTCCGTGAATCTGTTCTTCGTGTTATGCTGTCCCTTTCTGTGTATCACAGTCGACTGAACAATGTGGGGTACGTTTCTGTAATTTTGGGTTTGTACCTTACACAGAATTAATATTGTTTTCTTTTTATTTACTTTATTCAATGCATTTTAAATGACACAAATACAAACCTCTTTAAGGAAAAATATTGAAATATACGTTAATTTAAGAAGCCGTTTGGAGATGAGATGAAATCATATTTAGACATGTAATTTGAATTTTTTAAGTTTTAATTTTTTTATAAATATAAAACCCCACAAGTTGTGAAAACCATCAAAAAAATTTCAATTCTTATACAATCTTACCAAATGAGTAAATCATTCATAATAAAATTAATACGCTCTTTAAAGCCTTTCTAAAAAAATACAACATCAATTGATCAAACTTTGGTTCAATAAAAAGGAAAATTTAACATGAATAATAATGTAACTACTCTTTAATATAATCTTCCCACATGATAGGAACCAACTTGCAGATTAATATTTAATACAAATGGTAGGTAAACATGATATCTACCAACTTATGTGTCTTTTTTTTACAACATATAAACGTATGAGTCAAATTTTACATTTACATTTTTTTAAATGATGGTTTCAAATCCCAAATCATGCCTTTTTGGATGATTTGAGATTTCATATCATGAGATGAAATCAGAAATGAAATCGCATGTCCAAACACTGATTTCATCTCGCGAGATAAATCGCATGTCCAAACGCCTACTATTTATGAAATTCCTTCTCTTTTTTTTTTAGTGTGTTTCAAAGGGATAGAATTTCTATTATTTTTATATTAATAGTAGTTTGATGTTATAGCTATACATTTATATACATGAAGTTATGAAATTCAAAAGTTCTTTTTGTCGTACTACATAACTAACCAATTACTCGGTCAAAACTCACACGCGCCGGATGTTTACACCAAACTAATTGATACATTTTATGTGTATGAATATATAATAACATCAACTAACTAAGGTTAGTAAATGTATATATTTACTACATTAAATTACTTAGCTACATAAATTACACTAATTTGATGTAAACATTTGGTATGGTTAAGTATTTACCCAATTACTCCATGCGTTCTAATTAATGTCGTAGTGTTTTACTGACATTGAATTTAAGAATAAAATTAAAACGTTTAAAACTTGTAATCTTAAATAAATCATAACCATTTGTACAATTTGTCTCATTAAGGGTGTGCTTTGTAATGTTTTTTCATATTTGGTTGGTTAAAATATTTTTTCTAGTAAAACAAGTTCCTTAAAAATGAGGAAAATGATCACTTTTCTAACAGAAGTAAGGAAAACAAAAGTAGGAAAAATAAGTTTCATAAGTGACCTTCATAGTTTATTATCTCATCCCACCCACCCAAAGCCCCTAACCCCCATCCTTACTTTCCCGGCCCCACACCCCGAAATCCCACTCCCCATCCCAATTCTCATCCCACCTCCGTAGTATTTTGCTAGATTAATTACATGCATATGATATAAATGCTCTTGGTATAATTATTTTTTGCTTATTTACCAAACACTAGAAAATAAGTAGTAAGAAATTCACTTGGTTTCCAGAAAAATATTTTCGAGGAAAACATTTTTTCCTTCACACCAAACACCCACTAAGGATAAAATGAAAACTTCAGAGTTAAGTTGTTACCAAATATAAAAAGTGTCCTTTTTTTTAGTGACCAAAAAAAAAAAAAAAAAGTGAATTCACATGAATTTAGACTGAAAAAATATTTTGATCTCAGACCGATCCCCTAAATTTTCTTAGGCCATCGAAAAACTTAGATTCTGTCGAAGAGCTAACACCCGAGAAATGTTTAAAAAGAAACTTAGGGAGTATGTATATGTATGTATATTGTAATTTAAATTATTTATAATCTAGCTATTGGTCATCGAACTGTTATGTGCATATTCTTGAAAAAATTGATGTGAATCTTTTACTTCTGTGCGTTAACTCGTTCGATCATAATCACAAACCAATCGCTATAATATATTTCTCATGTCCTGAGCATAAATAATAAAATTTAAAGGCTCTAAATATAGATCATATGATGTAGTATTTATGCATGCCGTTCTTTAGCACTAGGTTAAAGCGTTACATTATATTGCTTTTTTTTCTAGCATATATGCATATAATTAGCTAGTTAGCATATATGCATATCATTAGCTAGTTAATAACCTAAGTATATAGAAATTCTAGTGAAGAGAAAGTAAAATTTACACTTGAAGAAGTCATCAATTCTATTTCCATTTTAGAGGTCAGTTGAAGAGTCTTTATACTTCTTCCTTTTGGCAAAATATAATAAATAAAAGGTATCCAATTTGTTAGCTATCTCTTTCAAAAACCATTTTGTTTCCGTTATTGGCCTTCTAATTATATATTTTTTGAATTTTGTCACTACACCCTTTTTTAGGTTCTTGATTGCTTAGTTCCTCTATTTCCCAACCGCAGAATTATTCCAAATTTAAGAAGAATATTTGTGGCATCAGTAGTTACCCTTTTTTGATTGAATTTGATTTTAAATCAGATTTTTTTTTTTTTTGCTTTTCACTCGGTATCAAGTATTCATGTTAGAGTCTGACTAAATCCGGACTCGCATCAAGAAATTTCATATTGGGCATAAAGCGCTATTTCTTCTTACCCACGACTCGAAACTAAACCTCTGATTAAGGATGAAAAATTACTTATCACTCTAACATAACTCTTGTATTTGTATAAATGTGCATCTATATAGCTATGTATTCTTTCTCTAGCTATTCTTTCTCCTGTTATTCTTTCCCTAGCTAGACACAATAATTCCATTTCAAAAAACCTCAGATACATATTTTATGTTAGATTGTTCTAATAATATAGCTGTAAAAAATGGATTTTGGGCCTAACTCAACCTCAAAATCTAATTCATGAGGGGAGGATTGTCCAAATCTATATGAGAAGACCACCCATCCCTTTTTCATCCGATGTGAGACTCTTCAACACTCCACCTCACGCCCAGGACTTGACATCTGGTGCGTGGACAATTTAACTTAGGGGTCCAACATCAGTACAAAATAATTACGATGAGTCCTGCTCTGATACCATGTAAAGAAATGGCTTTTGGGTCTAACTTAACTCCAAAAGCTAGCTCATGAGGGGAAGATATTGCATAAGTCCATATAAGGAGACCACTCATCTTGTTTTCATCCCACTTGTGGCTCTTCAATAATAGGAAACCTATTTGTGAGCCTTGTGGTCTTTATTAGGTGGTTAAGCAGAGAGAAACAATTTTTTTAAGAACTATATATTTGCCTAAAGGTTGAAGTATTTTTGTATTTTGTGCATTCATAGTTCACAGTTAAAATGATCATAAAAGGTTGTGACAGGATGAATAAAAAAATTTCACTCTTAACCAAAAGCCTCAAATTTGAGCCTTGAAATGAAAAAAGCTTCCATTTTTAAAGAGTTTTACTCAATACGAAAATTAGGCAGGATCCAAAGAAATTAAATATCTCAAATCATGCGTTGAGTGTAAACAAAAGTACCATTAATCATAAAAAAGGTGGTAATTTTTTTTAAAAGAAAAACAACCTTAATAATTAAACCATATACAATAATTATTTTTCCCTTAACACTTTTCTCTGGTTGTTAGGACTAGGGGTGTCAAATTTGACCCAAAAGATGACTAGGATGGGCTCAAGATGTCAAATTGATTTTAGAACCCAAAGGTGATTTTAAAGTGCTCTCAACTTAGCGCTTTGAAGATTTACTTGAATTTGGGTTTATTGCTTGAGTTTACTTTATTATTTTTGGGAATTTTACATAAATGACTACACTTTGGGGGTTTAAAATTTGCCATAGTTACAGTTTCAATATTTACATTGCGTAGCTACGGATAATTCGAACAATGTATTCAAAAAATGGCTTTTATTCATCGATTTTACAACAACAACAACAACAACAACGTGCCCATTTTAAAGTGATCTCTCCTAAAGGTAGGACCATGAATACGAATACTTAAAAAAATTTCAAAATTCTTTAAGATTTCATATTAAATTTGGGTTTATTCATGTCAAATGTATTCACTTTATTATTTTTTTACATTGTATACACTTTTCTTTTAAAAATCGGTGGTATTCAAACAACATAAATACAAAAAATATTGTATTTAACTTATACAATTTTTTTAGTTTATAAGTCATATACTAAAATTTGAATATGAACACGGTCGGTTTCCCTAAACCCAATATTTTCTTCTCAGATGGCAGTGGACAAAACAAGCTATGAAGAATCTTTAAGTCTATGCTTCTACAAATTGTTCTACTACCACGGGAGAAGAGAGAAAGCGGTCCCTGGAGGACGCTCATGGGAGAAGATGACCAGGAGCTTTCCTCAAAAATGAAGATTAAAAAAATTATAAATAATAATAATAAGAGAGTATTCTAAAATATATATGTCTAGAAATTTATCATTTTCTTGCTATAAATGTAATTAATCTAGAAAAAAATATAAATTTGTACCATAGTTAGTTATGCCATGTAATTTCCCATTATTTTTTATGTATAGAAATATCATGTATCTTAAATAAAAATAGTGTGTTTGACATGAAGGGAAATATTTCTCACAAAAAATATTTTGCTTGAAAATATTTACCACGGAAAATGTTTTCCTCAAAAATATTTTCGAAATATCCGCTAAAATATTTTCTAGAAATATTTTTCGCGAAAAATATATTTCTAGAAAATATTTTCCATGAAAATGTTTTTTAGAAAATAGACCCTTCAAAAAAATAAAAATTGGGTCAAGTTGGGCGAGTCATGACCCGACCCACTTTTAGCCCATATTTCAGTCCACCCAAACTTTTGGGTCAATGTTAGCTCAACCCATTTATCACCTTGGCATTTGACACCCCAAGTTAGGACTTAGGATTAGGATCAACAACGGATCTATATTGTAATTATGGGACCACGTGAATGTAATAATCTTTATTCAAATTTTGTAAATTAAAAATTCACTAAATGTATATAGATATTTGTGAACTCAATAATTATTGTATATTAACTAGAGGTCTGTTTAAATACGCATAAACTTTAAATCATTGATCCATTTCTACGATGGCCGTCAACTTCGAGATTGTGACAATTGTATTTAAATTTCTATAACCGTATGACACAAATTTTAGAAAATTTAGAAATCTATCGGGATAATATATAAGTGTATAACATTCTCTATATATAAGGTCATTCATCTAAAAGAAAATTACGTATAAGTTTTCATAATAAGTGGAGCTAGTTTTCTGAAATATAACCCAAAAACTACAATAATATGTTAAATTATGCTATGTAAATGTTTTCTACATTATCGGTGGAGGTAAATTAAATTCATAATAATATGTAACGATATACTCATCCAATATGTAACCTCCCATTTCTTTTGACATATAGTATATCGTAAAATGGTAAAGAGTTGAAGCATCAATCGATCAATCTACCCATGCAAAAAATATACTATATAATTCCAATCTAACGGACAAACATAATTTACAAGAAAAAGTGTCAAGATCGTTGATGAGTTGAAGGCGGTCCATACCTTAGAATAATTCATCAAATAATAGCGACTAGATGTGACATAATTATACAATATGGTATTATGAGAGCATATTATATATTTATAATTCAACTGCTTTTGGCTCCATGCACTCGGATCCTACTACAAACTGAATTATTCTTTCTTTCTCCCATTATATTATTACCCCCACCACCTTCTTCCTACCCCACCCCACCTCAAGAAGAAGAAAACCCTATACTTGCGTTTGTATCTGACTTCTTGAGCATATTGTACGTCTTTCTCAATTTATATAAACACATCATTTCACATGCACACGCAGGGACATATAGGAACCCAAGTTTCCCCATATTATATGTGCACTATGCATGTTTAGAGTTAACTTCTTACTTTCAACACGGCGAAATCAGGATATTTATTAAGGAAATCCAAAAACAAAGAATTAATTATACAAAAATAGTTTAAGAGATTCAATACTACTCAATATAATACACAAGAAAAAAACTTGACCTTATATACAGTGTAATATCTTAACTAATTAAGGCCGGATTTGGATGAACCCCTTGCCCTGTCGACGGCAGAACTAGGATTTTCACCCTAAGGAAATTCAAAATATAAATAAGGAAACACACAAAAAGGACCAAGAGAATTCAACTTCCTTTTCATATATATATACATAAAAAATAATTTTGACCTTAATGTAAACTTTCCGCGAATGGATTCGGATGAAACCTTGCTCCCCCTAGCTCCAACCCTGCTTACGCTAACAATGTAATAGAATCTTTAATTAAATAATTAGCACATCACCTAAAATATTGTGTTACAAAAGATTAAAATACACTGATACTATTAAAAAAAATTATATTGTAAATATATATGAATTATATCTTATATATAGTATCAAGTTGGTGTTGGTGGGGTGGGTGTGAGGGGTGGGCGGTATGGTATGAGATTTGGTTGTGTCCGACCACATACGACATCACTTGCACCCATCCGTTGCATAGATTCCTTCCTTCACTCCCCAATGCACGTTAACTAATATCAATCATAGAAAAAAAAAAAAAATTCTACAGCTCCTATTATACGGCGGCTCTCAATTATTTTATGTTCACTAGATGTGGTTTTGTTGGCTAAGAATTTAGATTTATTTATATTTATATCCTTATAATATTGATCCTAAGAATTGTATGTTGAAAATCGTAGTCCTTAAAACGCGGTATAGTGTTACATTTTCAAAATACCTATGTAGTCAGAGAATCTGTATCATATAGAGTACTACTTAATCTCTATTAGGAGAAAATTATTTGGTCATTAACAAGTGTGCCAACTCCATTTTAATAATATTTTTACAAGTCTTCGGAGATCAAAATATTTTATTTGTTATTTCTACTATAACCACTTAAATTTTGATGTAGTTACAAAATACTCCATAAATTTTCGATTGTGGAGACAGATTAATCCCTTTAGCCAAACAATTTTTACGAGTTCATAAATATTTCTGTAACAAAAAAAACTAAAGTCCTAGTAAATGAAATTCGATGTGAAAACGTCTTTTGCCAAAAAAATGAGATACTTATCCACGGACCTTTCATGAATGATCTAATACACTTGAAATATCTTATAAACGTACATGTGTTTCATTTTGTGGAGAACACAACCGAACAATTTTTCAAGGAATTTGGAGAAAAAAATAGTAACAAATAAACAAGACTATGAATTTATAATTTTCTTTTTTTTTCATTTTTCAAAGAGAAACAAAAGTATCAAGCTGATTGTTTCCATGAAAATGAAAATATTCTTTCATTTTCTTTGCACCGTCAATGCATATAACTTAAACTCAAGAATAAAATAATCAGCAATTCTGAGAAAATAGTTAATTTTTTCTATATTAGCATTTTTTTTCCTTGCACCCGGGATTTAATTGGTACATGTCTTAGGACTCCGCCTAATCTGTAATCCCTCGTGTAAGACCCGTTAAAAATGGAAGTACTCCGTATTGAAAGTTTTTTCAATCGCAGTGCTCAAATCGAAGACCTCTAGTTAAAGACGTTGAAACTCATATTCATCCCGTATAACTTTTGGTGATGCTTTTCAATTGAATTTTTATTTGATTGTTAATTAAAAATTGTTTTAGGGAAAAGGTGGATGGCTTTTCAAATAACGTAGAAGAATGGGAAAACACAATAGAAGATGCACGTTCCCCCACGGCAAAACATTTCCATTTCTTCGGGACTAAGCACACATGGTCCTGTCTCTCTATAACCTATGGGATCCAATGCTACTAGTTCCTCACAATTTTCTTTATTTTCTTTAAGATAATAATGATAAAAAGAAAAGGATAATATATAGGAGCCTTAAAAACAAAAACAATTAAAACGAAGACTTAGTTATAATTAAAACCCAACTATTGTCAAGCTAGTTAGATATCTTAAAAAGTCTTTACGAATTCAATAGACTAGTAGCATGAAGCCTTAGCTCTTATCTAATACTCCATCCGAATCAAAAAGAGTGTGGATTTGACCTTTTTTTATTGGGTCAAAAAGAGTGTCTACTTATCAAATTAAGAAAAAAACTATCTTATTTTTCCAAATTTGCCTCTACTAAGTCCTATGTGATCAACTCCCAATACATATTCAATTAGGGGCAGTTTAGTCAAAATTACCTATATTTTCATCTAGGAGTTAGTATTTTATTAAGGAATGTACAAATTGCTAAATGAACAGTGCAAATTGCTAAGTGAACACTTTTTTTTATCGGAAGGGAGTATATAGGAGCCTTAAAAGGCTAAAGCAATTCAAAAGAAGACTTAGATAATTAAAACCCAATTATTTTCAAGCTAGCAGCTAGTTAGATATAATATCCCAGAATTAAATGTCTTTACGAATTCAATAGAGTAGTAGCATGAAGCCTTAGCTCTTATGCGGTACTTTCTCTGTTTCAATTTATATGATGCATTAATTTGCTATAAAAATAATTAAAAAAATTATATTTAAAAATAACTTAATTTTAAATTTCATATTTTATCCTTAATGAGATGATTTTTATAGTCATACAAATATAACGTATTTTAGACGACAAATTTAAAGAGGTTCTTTTTTTTAATTACTAAACTCCGTAAGTCAAAGCACACCACACATAAATTGGGGAGGGAGAGTAGGATTTATTTGATTGCATCTTTAACCTAAGGGAGAGTAGGATTTATTTGATTGCATCTTTAACCTAAGTGTAAGAAAATGTTTCTACAATTAATTTTATTCATTGATGGTGCAATGGTAAGGTTCTTTGTGTGGGTTATAGGTTACGAGTTCATGTAGTTGAATTAGACACTAGTACTTAAAGGTACAACGTTGTCGATATTACACTTCCTTGAAGTGCGATCCTTTCTTCGAACCCTACATAAATATATACCGCATATGTTTCATGCACCGAACTACCCTTTTACAGCGATGACACAAAAGATATTTGAACGCTGTAATCTTGACTGTCTCTCTAACAAGTCACTTGTAATTTTTCAAGCTACTATAACTCATGCGTAATGTGGATGCTCATCAGTTAATTTTTTTTTAAAATAATTTTATTGTGCAAATATTTGTTGTCAATGGATAAAATTTAAATTACATAGGAAATAATACTTTCGAACCAAGAAACAAACAAAAAATTACGAAGTTTTTCACGCTTCGGTCATTTTCTTTTATTTCACAAAAAACTTTATATTATGATTTTATTTAATTAACATTTGAGTTGGATAAGAAAAAGGATTGATCGTTCTGCTCAGAAATGATTAAGTTTTTCTCGAGATTCCACAGTATTTTTGCCAGAATCAATGAATATTTGTTACAACTTATGACTCCTAATAATAAAATTATATTGCTTCTTATTAGCTACCAAAAAAGAGAAAAAAAGAAATCTTGATGATAGATGCCGAACTGATGTTCATGCATGGCTAACTTTGGCCTGGAGCTGTCGGTATACTTAAAAAACCAAAGTTTTGTCCACTTGATCTCTATCATGAGATCTCCTTGTGCATATTGTGAAAATTAAATTAAAGATTATTTTGTAAAGTTAAGACTTTTTTTGCATTAAATTAAAGATTAGGTGTTAAACATTCTTTGATAGGACGTGAACGCATTTTCATATACTTTACTTTCTCACAAGTTTGAAAACAAATTTGGAAACAAGGAGAATTTAAGAGAAAATGATAATTAGGAATGGCGCTTGTAGATCAGCAAGGTTGAAGAGAACTATTAGAACTCTCGTCCGGCTCTCTCGTATGCTCTATAATTGAATTGGCTTGGGACAAATCAGGGTATTTAGTATAAATTTATTGAACGTGTGCATCTAGATAACGAATTATTACACGGTAATAAAAAATTAAAATTAATTTTTGATGTGTGCTCATGATCACCCTTTTTTCGATGAACAGCGTGATCTTAACCTATCATTTCATTTGCATTGTGGTTTACTAAACTAGATAAAATATGTATTACATTTTTTCATATTTAGATATATACAGAAAATCTCTTATGTAGTCCGGAACTCACATCTTATAAACTGATATTCTCTGCTGAACCTCACACCTCTACGAGGCATTTTTAAAAAAGAACATTTGTTCTCTTAAGTACAGAAAGATGACGACATTAAGTGCTTTCAATGTATAAATTGTACAAAAAATGATGAGCCAAACAAACTTAGCAATAGAGTTGTGCTGTAGTGACCTATGAACTAACAATATTATTGGCGCCGTCATTATTCAGTCATGTCTTTGGAAAATAGCAACCGTCATGGAGTTTCAAATTATATAGGATTTGTTCAAGAATTTCACCTGTGAAATCTGGAACTCTATAAAATCCTAGAGTTTCACTTGTGAAATTTAAAACTCCATGATAGTGGCTATATTTTACATTACAGATGCTGAAAAGTGGCTATTTGTGAATTTATAACCATAGAGTATTCCAAATACCATATTTATTCAATTAGAAACTGTTACCATGTGAGAGATCATGCAAGATTGTTAGTTTACAGATTTTTAACACGAAAGAATTAGAGCAAGATATCAATGTAAACTAGATGTAAGAAATAGGATGTTTATTTCCGAGTCGTTTACAGAGATGACCTTAACAATGAAAAAAATCAAATAAACTCGTATTTAAATTTTGGGCCAGCCCATGCTTTAGTAATGGGCCTTTAGCCACCATGTTAAAAGTTAGAAAATACGCATTTTCCATAGGGATCTCTTTTCAATACTTGTAATTGAAAAATAACCACAATTTCAAAAGTACTTGAAAAATAGAAAAAGGCTCATAATACTCTCCTTCCACTTTTGGATCTAAAAATATCGTTAAGGTTTGTTTTTGGGTTCAAACTTACCCCTCAAACTAAAAGATCAAGTTTGACTCTGTTAAAAAGCCACGTGACATTTTCTAATTGGCCCTTCTTTTTTTTTTAATTTCCGAATAATTAAAATCCACCCGTTTTTTAAAACTCAAACCTACCCACCCGTTTTCACTCTAAATCAAACGATGGTACAATCTTTTCGGATATTTTAACACAAAACAAAAATCTTTGTGATAAAATGGAGGAGTTTGAAGAGTTATCAAATAAATGACTTTGAATATCGTTATTGACCTTTGAAATGGATAGTTAGTGGGAGAGTGACAGTAATACATATGGTGTTGATGATATATGAAGAAGAAAAAGAAGCAACAGTGACCAAATGTGTACTGCAACTGATGGACAAATATCAAATCTTTATGCAAACTTGAATGGAGGATTTTGAAAACATAAAAGTAGTATAAAGAAGAGGAAGAAGGAAATTAACTTGAATGGAGAAGAAGAGACTCAAAGTAGCTGCAGAACCCTTCTAATTAGGGAGAAAAGATTGCATGTTTAATTTAGAGTGAAAACGGGTCAGGGTGGGTTTGGGTTTTAAAAAGCGGGTGGGTTTTAATTATTCTGAAATTAAAAAAAAGGGGCCAACTAGAAAATGCCATGTGGCTTTTTACTAGAGACAAACTTGATGTGTTAGTTTGAGGGGTGAGTTTGAACCCAAAAACAAACCTTAAGGGTATTTTTAGACTCAAAGGTGGAAGGATGGTATTTATGGGCCTTTTCCCATACGTTAGGGGTATTTATGAGCCTTTTCCCTTGAAAAATAACCGCTCTTTTGAATCCATGACACTACCATGGTTTTCAAAAATTATGATAATATCCTGAAATTTTCACTTTTTTAGTTAGAAATCCATGATATATCCAAATTACTGTCTTGTCCTTTTCCCAATACTAATACTCCCTCTGTTTTGTTTGAACCTATTTCCTTTTTAGTCGGTGCCAAAATGAATGACCTCTTTCCTAATTTGGAAACAAATTCACTTTATGAATGATTTACAGCCACACAAATTTTCAAGGCTTATTTTGAACCACAAGTTTCAAAAGTTTTCCCCATTTCTTAAATGTCGTGCCCAGTCAAATGGGTTCATATAAATTGAAACGGAGGGAGTATAAGATTTGGATTTCAAATCTTTGAAGTTTCAGGATCTTTCGTAAGCAATGTCAACATTTGAAGAAGTGAACAAATGAATAAATTAATATAGTGACAATTAGTGGCGTTATGTGTTATATGACAAGTCCCCTCACACCACTTGGGCAAGGTATATCCGCCAATGTCTCAACACGTTTCCTCGCATGTAAGTTTGATTAATTTTCATAGACAGAGCACATAAAAACAATTTTGATAATGAGCGATGATGAAACGACGATAATCTAAGACATTTATCTGTTTTGTTATCATATTAAAGTATATAAACCATCATCTGACATTTTCAGTCTCAAATGCATGATGATGAATAATCTAACCAGCAACTATTCTACAACAACAATAACATATTCATTGTAATTTCATAAGTGGGTTTGGGAAGGTTAGAGTTTATGCAGACCTTACCCCTACCTCGTGAGGTAGAGAGGCTATATCTGGAAGACTCTCGACTCAAGTGCAGCAAATCAAAACAGTTATGAAAAAGAAAATATGGCAGTGAAGAAAACATGACAACTAATATGGAAAGCATTACAGAGCATACAGAAAAAGAACAACACTAAGGAATAATGCAATAGCAGAAATAAAATAAACAACAGATAGTAACATATATCAAATAGCAACAAACTACATGAATAGGGCTAATACTACAACTAGACACGTTGCGGTAGCTAGCAAAACTAATCAATATGCTAAAAATGCAAAGGTCTAGAAAATGATCGTAAGAGATGTTGAAGTATGAACACGGCTATAACTTTCAACCAGACAATACGGAATAGTTCCGACTAATAATGTATTTTGGAGTATGTTCTTATGTGTCTTACCATTTTAATTCTTAAGAGATGTTGAAGTATGAACACGGCTATAACTTTCAACCAGACAATACGGAATAGTTCCGACTAATAATGTATTTTGGAGTATGTTCTTATGTGTCTTACCATTTTAATTTGTCATGTCCTTTTCTTTGAAATTTGCGGTACTGAATATAGTATGACATATTTCTACTAAGAAACTAGACATATATAACGCACTTGTTACATCCAACTTATGTTCCACTTCTATTAGCTAATAATCAGGAGTACATTCTTTGTTTGTGTGTCCCCTACCATTCTCACTTAGTATTTCAACAACTAGGAAGGCAGTTGCAGTAATGAAACCTGTTGCCACGCCGACCATCAGATACGAGATTGGCCCCTTCTCAAAGATTAGAAGAAGGAAGAAAAAGAAGAAGACGAAAACAACAATTAAACAACCTGAGTAGATTTGAGTCTCTTTAACTAGATAATGTGTGGTGAGTTTGAAGTAAAAATAGAAGAGTGATAAGAAATTATATACTTAGACTTTGTTCCTTGGTGCTGGTACAGCATTTCCTTTAATGTATATAACAGACAACTGTGATCAGCTATGGAGATGCTGCACAGTTGGTCGTTGCTGCTTTAGCTTCAGAAGGAATTTAATATTGTTGTTAAAGTTCATGTAAACAATTTGGTTGTGTATCAGAAAATGTTTATAACATGGGTGCATAAATCTACCGAATGTTAGTATACACTTGCAGCAAGTTATTAGATATTGATTACTATAAGAGATTTTTCACGCTATCAAATCACTTAAAAAGTACGTTTATTTAACCGTAAAAAAATAAAAGAGATTAACAACCTGAACAATAAGCACGTTATCAGCTACAGGAGGTTAAGATAAACTGACAATAAAAACAACATACCCAGTGTAATCCCACAAAATGGGATCTGAGGAGGATAGAGTGTATGCAGATCTTACCCTTACCATGTGAGAGGTGAGAGGATGTTTCCGGTAATCACATACTCAGTTTTATGTGTGTAAGCGTAAATTGTGATTTCCAAAAGAACTTTAGTCGGAAATATTTCATCTGGGCCAATTCAATAACGTTACATTAGAAGTGTTGCAAAAGAGAGATATTCACGATACTTACAGAAAAAACCTTGCCATATCACAAATGCCAACAATCGTCATTACATCAAAAAATGCAACATCGTACACTAGTAACAATGTCTACTACTGCTTAAAAGCACTTACTTTTTCTCTAAAAGCTTGAGCGAACACTTCAACTTTCTAAAATAAATACTTTTGACTTTCCAAAAGCTTAGCCAAACAGGCTATTAATTATAATAATTCACCTAAGTTATTTGAATTATTTACGGGGATGGTCCCACAATTGTAATTTGTGAAAAAATCATTTCAGAATAAAAGATGGTCAGGTTAATGATTTTCCATCATATAACCAATCAGCGTAAGACTAGTTTGAAGATCTTCCGCTGGGGAGAAAGTGGCACGCCCCTCCCACTAGAATCCTAATAAATGATTGACTGGCTTTACGATGCAACAAATTAAATATGAAGAGAAAAAAAAAACAAAAGAAGAGTTCCACATTTCCTTACTTGTATATTCAAAAGCTTAAGGATGCAAACATAGAGTATACATAACTTGCTTTTTCTTTTCTTTTCGTGAGTTAATTAGCCAAAGTTGCAGTCTTTTTTTACCAATTATTACCCAAAATGTAACATAATCTCAATGCAAATTTTACAATTAGAAAAAATATAGAGATTTCAATCACACTATTAAAAACAAATATGAGTACTTACAAATGAATCAAATGCTGCATTTCCATAGCCACCGTGTGTTTTGTTGCTAGCCATGGTATTCAAGCTAACCTGTGTAATTCAATTAATTCTACGAGTACCTATTACCTTCCACCATTCAACTAATTCTACGAGTACCTGTTACTTTCCATCAACACATGTACTATCCACTATCCTTATCACCTAGACATAAACTTTATAGTTAAATTTATTCAAACGAAGCCAACAATTAGAAACAATTGTTCATGCTTTCAAAGTCAATAACATACCCAATGTAATCTACAAGTGAGGTATGGGGAAAGTAGAATGTACGCAAGTTTTAGCCTTGTGCATGTAGAGAGGACACATTTAAAGTCAATAACTAAAATTTTCATTAATCTAATGGACACATTTAAAGTCCATAACTAAATTTTTCATTAATTAATCTGATTCATATTTCGTGGATAACCAAGAAAATTTATAAATTTTCATTAATCTAATGGACACATTTAAAGTCCATAACTAAATTTTTCATTAATTAATCTGATTCATATTTCGCTGGATAACCAAGAAAATTTATAAAGACGTGCTCATATCAACCAAGAAATATACCACAGAAAGTACTTTCATTCAGACGATGCCATCAAAAAAAATAAAGAACGAAAACAATTGTTTGAACACAAGAAACAAAACCAGTGCCATCAAGGCATACACAAAGTCTTAAGTCTTAAGACTTGTTAAACGAAGAGATCCAAGCAAACGCAACAGATGCATGGAATTAACTTCTCAGTAGAGTTGGCTCTCATCCTACATTAATTGCCACTGCATCTCTGGAAAAAAAAATACACAAAAATGTGAAAAAAGACAGAAAAATGGCAGAGAGAATAGAAAATGAAATTACACTTACTTGCACATAATTTTGGGGGAGATCAGAATAATTGGAGCGAAGTTGGTAAGAATTATGACCGACAACATGATTGACTAGACAGTTATAGAATATCTTGACGACAATCTACGGTTGAAAAAATAAACTTGTTCACATTATATTTAATTTAGTTCATGAACTAATAGATTAATGTATTAGGAGATACATGAATTGGTGGAATTAAATTCTAGATTAATAATACAATAATATTACAATTACAATTGAAAGAATAAAATAAAAATATCTTGGTTAAGGACATATTCGAATTTAAGGAGATTCAATTTGGTTTTCCATATACTGTTCATATTATTTTTCGACTTGTCCCCTCAGATACGACGTTTTCTCACGTCGTATAACTCAACAAACTCGGACAAGATGTTGAGTCCAAAGCTTCAGGAATTAGAACACCTTCCTTCAACTAATAAACTCTCTTTATTTTCCTTACTTTTCAAGAACTCTCAAAGTATATATTTTTCTCTACACTCTACAAGTTAAATGGATAACTAATGTGAAAAAAATCATCCTTGAATTGAATGGAGAGAGAGTGGAATAATGGTGTATTAAAATGATGAGAATGTGGAGTAGTAAATAAGATAATGGAGAGAAGAGTTGGTAAGAAGTAATGGCCATATTCACCAAGACAACGTTGGGATAGAATAAAAGGACACCACCATCTACGCCTATTAAGGTCACTTTGGCAACAAAGCGTAAAAATCAATCTGTTGATGCATTATTTAATATTCACATTATATTTAATTTAGGCCTTAAAAAAGCACTTTATGACACATTCATTTTTAATATAAAAATGTCCAAAAGAACCAGATTAGTCTAGTGAGTTCTTATTCATGTACTTGGAGGATGTAAGTGTGAAATTATTAATAGTGATATGTATGCATGTAATGCTAGGCTAGATACATGGATGAATTCACCTATAAATAGTCATGTAATCTAACCATTTGGATCAAGTCAAGTTGAATAGAAAATCATCTTCCCTCCATTTCTCTTCTAGTGAGTTTTGAGTTATAGTTTTGTTGTCTTGCTCTCCCAAATTTCCAACATTGTTTGCCAAAAAGTGTTATATCGGCATTCATGACCAGTTGATCCTCAAGTAATAAAAGCTTATCATTCTGAGGGGTTAATTGTCCATATTATATTCCCTCTCAACGAGGAATTTCTGTTGTTCGACTATCAAGAATAGTTCCTCACTTGCTTTAATAGTCGTCCAAATGAGAACTAAAGTCATACAACCTAGTAAGTCGTTAAACCTTTTTCCAGCTCTTACAAGAGCCTCGGGGGTCGAAACTAGAAGCTTTTCATCTTGAACATCCATGGCAGAAGGGATGAAGGTGCCTAGGGAAGGTTTTGAAATTGAGTTTTGTGGCTAACAGAAGCGTGAAGTCTAACAAGTAACAAGCATCCAAACAAGGTGTAAGAATATGAAAAAACTGACCATATTATTATCGGTTTTACAAGAGAAAATACAGCGTCGGAGATAAGAAAAGGTGGTGGACTGAGCAAGTGATATTCTGTAGAAATTTGGCCCAATATTTTGGGCTTTAATCATGAGCTCAAATTGGGATTATGCTTGAAGAATTGCAGGGTTTGGCCTTCCAATGCGATTATATATTTCGTTAGGAATTCGGCCCAAATATTTCGAAAATTAGGGTCTGTTTGGCAATGAAAATTGTGAGTATTTGAAAAAGATTGTTTTTTTTTCAATTTGAAAATTGGAATTGTTTTTGAATTTTATGAGTGATTTGAGGTGGAAACCAGAATTTTATGAAATTTTACGGCCAAACATGATTACCAGAATTCAACTCCGAAAAAAGTAAATGATATTCATCGCCAAAGTATAACATCTCGTACCTTTAAACTAAGCTATGTTCATGATTCAGGGACTTAGAAACCAAGACGGAAGTGTTGGGATTAGAATTTTCGCATCAGAACGGTAAAAGGACGTGTTACGTCAATTGTACGAGCCGTACTTCACGGGGAAAAATCAGAAGTCACTGGAATGTGACATTCCAGGTACGGCCAACATGTACGGCCATACTTCTAGCCGTACTTTGTGACCATACATTTTATACGGACTGTAGTTTAAAGTATGGGCCATGCTTTTCAAGTCGTATCCCACAAATGAAAATCGTAAGTTTTACGGAAGTTGACATTGAGGTACGGTCACCAAGTACGGGCCGTACGTTATTGTACGGGCTGTGCATGGCGCCCATACATTTTCCCGACTCAGCTATAGTATAAATACGGGAGTTCAGTTATTTTTCTTATTTTTCATATTCTGAAGCCCTAGAATGAAGTGTTTCTCCTCCCATCACTCTTATACGCTAAGGTAAGTCTATTCCAAGCCTTTTAAGTGAATTCTAACCTATATCCATGATTTCTAAATAAGAATTCATTATTCCTAACCTAGGGTTTTCAAGAAAACCCATCACAAGGATTCAAGACTAAGGCTTTTGGACTTCTTCTCAAAGTTCAGACTTTTATACAAGTTTTGGTTACAGGAATGTAGGGTTTCTATCACGTGTGGGAATATCATTATTCTTCCGCACGCCATGTTCTTTCATGATTATACAAAAGTTCACCAAAATTAGGGTTCTATACATGTTCATAATAACCCTAAGTATGTGTACCATGATATACCATGTTTGTATTAGTAGTTCGTTATTGTGTTCTTAACATTCCCTTTTGGTTATTGAGAATCTGTTTGTAATCCATGGAAGCCCATACGTTGCATTCCATGGGTTCTTAAATGCAAAGTTATTAACTATTATGATCAATCCCATGAAAATATATATATATATATATATATATATATATATATATATATATATATATATATATATATATTGCCTCTGCCATTTTCTCTAATGCAAAAATAAAAAAAAAATTGTCTTGTTCTTCTTTGGGATTCGAACTCGCGTGGAGCAAGAGTTTGCACACAACTGCTATCCTTCGTTTCTATGTCAAAGTTGTTCATTACTAGTATATATCCACAAAATTCTATATTTAACATAGGCATCCGATAATTTTTTCTGATGAAGGGTGTTCATATGACCACCCTTGAATAGGTGTGGCTCCGCCCATGGAAACCGCAGTTGGGTGGACGAACACTGCAATTACTTATTGTACCAAAAGCAAAGTGAACAAGACTTCCGAGAGTTGGACCCATCTCTTTACGGATAACACGTGTATTGGTCTGCTTCACATCTTCATCTGCTTTAGTGCTTATTTTTATTAGAGTACACCAACGAGAGTAGAATATTCAAAGGGACCAATTTACAATATGGAGAAGTTCTGTACATGTCATGAATTTTTTTTTAAATCAATTTTCTTATATTTTTTATATTTTATTATATATTATAGTAGTTGGTTTGCCACCTATTCTCTGTACACGTGTATTCCACTTTTACGTTATGATATTTCTTTACTTCTACACTTCATTTTATTACTCTATTATAGAAAGCACATGAAATTGTACTCTAAGCAGGGACTAACATGTGTACATTTCAGAAGTTTAACATTAATTTTACCTCTTGTGTGTTTACTTTTTAGGTTCCCATGTGTCCGCAGTGTCTCAATTGTCCTTTCATTTCCTTCATTTGGCATATACTCCCTCTGTCTCAATTTAAGTGTCTAAATTTGACTAGACACAGAGTATAAAAAATAAAGATAGACTTTTGAATTTTGTGGTTCTAAATTAAAAATGTGTATAATATAAAAAATAAAAATAAAAATCTTTGAATCTTGTGATTATAAACTTGACATGTAGGATATTTAAATTGTCAACTTACTAAATATAAAAAGAGGCGGGAATAACCAAAATAAGACAAATTTTAATAATAAATTCAGAAATTAAGGGGAAAAATAAGAGGAAAAGAAATAAAATATGGAGACTCACTAAGGAGAATCGCGGTATCCTTTGCAAAACATACAAACCATAAAGACTAACTAAAGTGAGTAACCAAATTAATCACAAAATATGAAGACTCGCTAAGGAGAATCGCGGTATCTTTTGCAAAATATACAAACCACAAAGACTAACTAAAGTGAGTAACCAAATTAATCATGTTGGGCCCCATGCATCGCACGGGCAAATAAACATACACTTTTGAATCTTGTGGTTCTAAATCAAAAATGTGTATAATATAATAAACTTGACATGTAAGATATTTGAATTGTCAACTTACTAAATATAAATAGAGACAGACATAACCAAAATAAGATAAATTTTAACAACAATTGAGAAATTAAGGAGGAAAATAAGAGGAAAAGAAACAAAATATAGAGATTCACTAAGGAGAAACCATAAAGACTAACTAAAGTGAGTAACTAAATTAATCATGTTGGGCCCCGTGCATCGCACGGGCATATATATATATATATATATATATATATATATATATATATATATATATATATATATATATCCATTTTCATGTTAAACTATACTTATACACCATATTACAAGTCATGTTTATGTGGTTAATGGGCTTCTAAGCCAACTATATCTATGTTCATGTTTTGGGAGTTGCACAGATTACCCAGAAGGTTTAAACCTGAAACTACGTATGCCAGCATAGGATAAGGACCGCTCCGCCAGGTTAGGACGATTCCTTCATGTTTCCCATTGCGGGATATTGGATCCATTCATGTCATGTTCATGTCTCGTACCCTGGCAAGGTATAAGATAGCTTAGCTGATCGGGCAGAGATCAGACGCCACGTGTTTATGTGGTGGTTACATGTCGGTTATACTAATGCACTCCCACAGATATCTTTACAGACTTAAAATATTTTATTCATGTTATACATATTCATGTCAGATGATATTCATGTTCATGTTCAACTTACAGATATAGTTTCAATTTTAGTTTTACTATTTCATGTGCCATGTTTATTTCGTTCAGTTGCTTTACATACCAGCACAATTCAAGTGTACTGACGTCCCCTTTTATTGTCTGGGGCCTGCATTTCACGATGCAGATTTACAGGATGACGAATCAGTTCATTAGGACTTTGCTCGTATCAGCTTTTGGTGAGCCCCATTATATTCGGGGTGTTATCTTTATTTTACTTTCATGTCATGTTAGCAGTTAAGGTATGCCAGGGGCCTTGTCCCGATAAACAGTTTAGCAGTTCAGACTCATGTCCAGAGGTTTCATAGA
Source organism: Lycium ferocissimum (assembly GCF_029784015.1). NCBI lineage: Eukaryota > Viridiplantae > Streptophyta > Magnoliopsida > Solanales > Solanaceae > Lycium > Lycium ferocissimum. Next base: position 70,757,017 of record NC_081346.1, on the reverse strand, counting down.
CTGGTCTAACATGTCATGTCAGATCTTCAGAGTCGTATAGCCAACATTGGCTCAGTACTTGATATATTTTCAAGTTATTTCCGCATCATGTTGAAACAGTATTTTTATTAGTATTATGATGACTCATGTTATTCAGACTATCTATGTTTTAAAGTGTATTCCGCATCAGTTCATGCCCATGTTGATTCAGCAAGCTATGTGGTTCGCTCGGTCACATGCAGCAAGGCACCAAGTGTCGTGTTACGCCCAGGCCATGGTTCAGAGCCTGACACAAACGCTCACCAAGTGTTTGGTTATAAAATTTTCAAATTCAACTTGGAGTTGAATTTCAAATTTGGAAAATTGCTCCAAACTTGTTTTCCAACTCTATCTTCGACTCCAAGTTGGAAAAATACTCCAAACATGAGAAAAGTGTTCTCTCCTTCGCAAAAAGTCCAAATAGAAGTACACAACTCTAGGGGTGGAGCTAGAGTATAGCTTATGGTTCGGCCGAAAACTCTACATTTATCTTGAGAAATCCATTATACAACTATTAATTTAGAAATCAGTAACTTAAAATACTAAAATCCGGAATCCAAGATTCAAAGGATAGTTCTTAGATAGTTTGTAATATAAAAGGTCTTAAATTGAACAGACACATCTATTTGTGAAAGAGCATCACTATTTATGAAAAGCTATCTCTTAAGTTCTATAAATATAAGGACACTCTTGAAGTAGAATATGAAAATCCTGCAGGTATAAACATGGGTTCTGTTGTATTCTGAAGGGAATTGCTTGTATTTTTCCCAATATGTATATGGACAATATCTCTTTAAGAAAGGTCAGATTTTCACGCCTCAAAGCAGAGGCGGAGCCAGTACGGGGTCAGGGATTTCATCCGAACCCGTTCCGCGAAAATTACACTGTATATATAAGGTTAAAACTAATTTATGTTTATATAGTAGATGTTGAACCCTCTTTGTTTCTTTGTGTGTTTACTTCTTTATACTTTTTAACCCGCTTGATAAAATCTTGGCTCCACTACGGCCTCAAATTCATTTCTTCTTCAATCATGTTTACCTATTTTTCAAACAATAGTGATATTAAAATCCATAAGATAATAGTACAAAATATTTTTTTCTATTTGTACATGTTCCAGTTGTATCATCAATTTTGCTCGACGTATTATATTTGACGAAGAGAGACCTGAAGATCTCATGGTCATGGGCATGTATTAATTAGTCATCCCCGTAAAGAAAAAAATATTGTTTTTAGCTAGCTCACCAATTATTAGAAAGAGCACAATTTTTAATTACTTAAACGCACTTCAAGAGTGCGTTTTATTCGTTTTCATGAATGGATTATGATCAAACCAAGTCTCTGCTATTTAAGAACCTCCCTGTTTGAAGAATAGCATGTTCTCAATGAGCTCTCTTATTGAGAATGCTCGTTATGATATGCCTTGAAGAGGATTCGAACTTCATAAGATTATTTAGCCTCGACCACCAGGACATTGAAGCGCATTTCATGAATATGATATTTATATATCTAGTGTGATGTATGAAATCTATATATATAATAAAGTTAGATATAGACAAGGTGATGTGGCACCTCCTTATGGCCACCATTGTTATTCATCTTTTTTCTCATATTTTGACATTTCTTCAATTTTTATTTTTTTTTAATCTATAAAAATACAAAAGTCACTTCTTAAACAATTAGCTATACTACGTTACTCATTTCTTACAATTGCTCAATATTAACCACCATTTATTGTGTTTCAGTCTCTTTAATACCTATTATCGTTATAACTTTTAATATCAAATGTCACCCAAGAATCACAATCAAATAGCCATTATCTTTCTACTTCACCAATCCTTTTGGCGCCAGTAAGTCTCTTTGGAATCCTCTTCTTCTTTTTCTTTTGGTTCTTTATCTTTTTGTAATTTTTTAGCCTAGAATATTATTAGTGCGGATGTAATTCTATTTAAATTATTTTTTATTTTTAAGTTATTCATTGATCTTTTATTTCTTTGATTAGGTGAATGTAATTTAATTTACCATATTATATTTTTTAGTGATTCACTTATGTCTTTAATGTTGTTGTCTTCTTTTTTGTTTCGTTCTTTTTTTCAATGTATATAAATTCTTGTAGTGAAAACAAATATTTCAAGGTATAATAGTTTATGTTGCCTCTCATTATAACTTTTTATCATCGTATTGCTATATTGATTTTTTTTTTTTTTTAATTTCCTCCGCTCATTCTATGTGTGTGCTTTTAGATAAAATTTGTTCAACAAATAAGGGCCATTTCAAAGGAAAATAACAGGATCACCAATTTTGTTAAATTTGACGCCAGTAAGTCCCTCTGGAATCCTCCTTTTTTTCTGTTCTTTATCTTTTTAGCTAAAATTATTAGTATGGATGTATTCTATTTAACTAATTTTTATTTTTGGGCAATTCATTTTTCTTTTAGTTTTTTTGATTTGATGAATGCAATTTAATTTACCATATTATAGTTTTTTATTGTGGGTAATAAGAGAATAATGTGGCACCTCTCTTTGGCTAGGATCACCAACAAGAGTGATCTCTTTTCTCAAATTTTTGAATTTTTCCCTTAATATTTTGCTGAAAAAATTTGCAGAAAATTAAAGATGACTTATTTCTTTCTTCCATTATTACTATTGTTACTTACGTTACCTTTTACCTTTCCCCCTCCCCTTAATCTCTTCATTATTGCTATTTATTCTCTAAATCCCTTAAGGTTTTTAATCATCTTCAAGAAACGTTAGGCAACATGCAAAATAAGAAGACTAAAAAGCAATGCTGAATCTCAAGAGATTATTAGCTACTGCACCCCAACTAATCCAAATCACATTTGATGAAACCACATTTGAATTTCAGATATAACTTCGAAATATTTGAAGATAATTATGACATGACTCCAGTTTTCAATCAAGGAGCTTTCCAATTAAAAACATTGTTATATTGGAGAGTAGTCCTACAAATCTTGATTTTTGTGTCCAAGATTTCATGCATGTGATTGTGCATTCATGTCATATGAATTTTGGTTGGAGCTATATATCACTATATAAAATCTAGCAAGTTAGCGTTATCTATTAAATTAGTTGAAAATATAAGTGATGCTTGGGGAATCATTAGTATTAATGCTAATGCTTCTTTTGATGTCTTTTTAACATATTAGACCATTATCAATACGAGTAATATGTATATAATCAAGAGTATAATGTTTTGTATGTATGTTACGGCCTTTTTGGGGAAAAATAACCAACTTATTATAGTTTTTGATTCTCACTTCTTTAAAGTTCTCTTCATGCTAATCCTTGAGAGGACCAACAACACTTTTGTCTTTGCCTTACTTTTTATTAGTTTACTTAGTCAGTAGATTTAAAATTTCAGTACAGGAACAAGGAGATGCACACAGAGCTGAAGACTGAAGCAATAGTCAAATACTCGGAGAAAACAAAGATTGTAACTTGATGGCCGGAAGAGAAAAAACTGCTGGAACATTTTGATCTCTATCAAGGAATTTGTTAACATTTTGTTTTAATTTCACTCTCCGTATCTTTCGTGTTATAAATGTCGCTTGTGTAGAATTAGTGATATGAAATGTGTGTGATACTTTTCTATCTTTAGAATTAGTGTTCTATGCGAATTGCATAATAAATTTATCTCATCTATCTTGATTAAAGTTTTTTAAGAAAAGATCATTTTCTTAACGATCGGGCCAAGGGCGGATAAGTTTACTAGTATATGATAAAGTGTGGACATATTTCTCCCAGAAACTAGCTAGACGTATAACGCACTTGTCATATTCAATCAGAAACTTCTGTTCCACTTACTGCCCCACGCTCCCTACCCCCCAACCCCCACCAAAAATAAAGACGAAGAAAACAACAATTATTTTAATAAACACCCTAAGTAGGTTAGTAGATAATGTGTGCTTTATATAGGGATTGGAAGTGTACTGAGTTTGTAGTAAAAATAGAAAAATGATTAGGAATTATATATTAGAGTTTGTTCCTCAGAGCTAGAGCAGCATTTGATATGAATGTTATATAATAGACAACAGTGAATAGTTATAGAGATGCTGCAAATTTGTTTTTGCTGCTTTAGCTTCAGAAGGAATTGAACATTTTTAAGTTCATGTAAACAATTTATTTGGTTGTGTTTTGGAATACTGTTTATACCATGGTACATAAGTTTGCTTTTAGCTTGTTCTTTTGGAAGTTGTGGACAGATGCACCTGATTCCAAATTACCAAATGTTATATATACTTGCATTTTGATTTGAAGAATTTTATACAGAGACTGTGTAAAAGAATTTTGATGCTATCAAATCAGTTAACTTCATGTAACAGTTCATAAAAGTGAGATTTAACAACAAAAAATATAATCTTCTACATGAGGTTAACATACACTGGTACAGTGAAAAAGAAAATTTATAAAGTCAATTACGCGTGCAAGGATAAAATATTTTGCTAATTGAGGTAAGTGTTAAGCCTTTTATTGACTTACACCAAGTCTGATCATTAGGAGCATTAAATGGGTAGATTTGGCTGAATTATATATATATATATATATATATATATATATATATATATATATATATATATATATATATACTATGAGTTGTTAACAGGGCGGAGCCAAATTGGGGCATATATATACATATATTATGGAGTGTTCGTCGGCGAAAATTTACGAGATATATATATATTGTTTAATTTTTTAATACGAGAGGGTTTAATATATATGGGCATAAAATTGAACGATATATATATATATATATATATTAGAGCAGCCCGATATTATTAAGAAAAAAGTCCTGCCTTTTCCACAACTAGGAAAGTAAGCAAAAATTGCTATATAACATCAAAAATTACTAGACTTCTCATGGGTCAATCTGGGCTACTCACTGCGCAAATAAACAACATAAACAAACGTAGTCAAATGTTTCGGTCCCGCAAGTAGAGGGTAGGGAAAGTACACACTCAAAGCAAACTAACTTCTACCTTTATGGGGTAGAGAGGGAAAGTTATTCAAAAATTACGATAGATGCTCAGCTAAAAACAAACATAGTCAAATGCAGAAATGTTAGAGAAATAAGACAGCAAATTATGAAGATACCAGATCTTACGCAATACCAAAATAAAAGCAATACTACTAAGAAAAAGACGAAGGGATGGAAAGGCAAGCCCCACTCCTCCCCCCAAAATCTCCCACACACTCAAAGCGATGAAACTCAACTACCTACTAACCCTCTATCCTAATCCTCAACCTCCAAATCTTAAATAAACACAATTTTAAATGGCGGAATTGAGAAAGCACTGAGTTAATAATAAGTGGATCATTAAGTCGCTTGCATTTGAACGATTTTAACAGGTCAATTGTGATTTCCCACGAGAACCTTAGTAGGAGGTAGTTCATCTGAACCAACTTCAATGATATAACAGAAAAATTAGAGGAGTTGCAAAAGAGAGAGAAGTTCACGATAATTACAGAAAAGACCTTGCCATATTACAAATGTCAACAATCGTCATTTATATCAAAAATGCAACATGGTACACTAGTAACAACATAATTTAACCTCAATAGAACAAACTTCGCTGTAAAAGCTATAGGGGACCAAATGTGTTAAACAATCGAGGGGGTAAAGTCACTTGCTTCCAAAAATGGTGATCTTGGGTACAACAACCTGAAAATACTGCAAATTATAGTGCTTCCATTTGACGTATGAGACGCTCAATATTTTCTTCGAATGATTCCAGTTCTTGCTTGAGGACACCAAGTTTCGATGTATTTTCTTCATGGACGTTAGCCGGAACTTTCTCTTTGTAGCCAGAGGCGCTCATGATTTTGGTTAAGCTTTGATATTGCCTGCAAAAGAAGAAAGAGTTGGTACATCGAAAATTAAACAGCTCTGTAAACTTCACAATATAAACTGACTCAAATTTCATGATATCCACTTGAGTCCAGTTTTGAACGAAGACAGCTGAACGACAAAAGGCCAAATTGCATTTCTGCACTATTCGACAAATGGATGCACTAATTGAACAAAAATTGGTACAATAGGTGATTTCAGACTATCAAGGAACATGCCAGATGTATATTAAGAAGGTGAGTATCTGGAAAAAGATAGTAATATCTAGTGAAAAGATTGGTAAGTAATATCTAGTGAAAAGATTGATCTTTTACACAATTTTTCCTAATTCGCCCAACATGTTTTTTGACATAACTCAATGACTCTACACCTTACCTGATTGATTTTCCTCAGGTTGCAGTAACTCGTAAAACTAAAGACAAACACCAATTTCCTTTTGTTTCAAGCTGAAATATTTTATATACTGATTCAATCTATGTAGTCAGACTCTCCAAAAATGTTGCCGCACACGGGTCGGATCCTCCATGACTGCATTACTTTTGGAGGATCCAACACGCACCCATCGACAAATTTGAAGAGTTTGAGCAACATAGGATTCAACATCTCTTTTACTTCTCTTCTACACAAAAGCTAAATTTCTCCATTCCCTGACAGGACAAAAGAGTCTAGCTAAGCAATTCAAAGGCACTTACCTCTACTAGCCAGAAAACCAAAATTTGTAATAATAGTCTATGAAATTTCACTTACTTCCTCGTCTCTTCTTTCTTCTTTTTGAGCCTTTCAACTTCAGCCTCTGGGTTACTGATAGACCCTTTTTCCTCAAGAAAAACAGTGACAGATTCATCCACAACTTCTGTCAGCCACTGAGTGGGAGCTGCATCACTGTCACTTGAGACCTGATGAGAATTAATGCAAGAAATATAGTTTCGTAAGAAAAATGAGGAAATATAACTTTAAAAAACATGCATATACCATACTTCCAACCCAATAGACACTGAAAAGTCAGGCTCATATACATACTACATAGGATTATTTAAATGCACTCTTTGTTGGTCCCCTCTCATCTAGTTCCACTTTTCCCTCAAAAGACAAAGGCTTCAATTGATTGCGATTGCGTCCTCGACTAAAAACATGTTGGGGCAAGGCTGTTGTTGATCATGACTTGAAGAGTGGCCATTATATTTTAAAGGCCAAGTGAAATATTTAGGACAACATACAGGATATTTTAAGGATGATACATGTCCAGCTTCATATCATGTGGAAAAGGAAAGGTACCAACTAAATAGGGATATTTGTTGTAGATTCTCTATTTTTTGGTATACATCTTGTCTATGGGACATTTTCCCATTATTAATAAAATTATTCACTCTTACCACAAAAAGAGTGAAAACAAGGATGAATAACATGTTTTTGATGCCATTGCAAAACAATAAAACTAGTTTTCACAGCATAGTTGTACAGCTCACATCAAAACATGCATTGATTAGATAAAAAGAATTACCAATATAATCTTTTTTTTTAATCATAAATAAACAGAATTACCAATATGATATTTTTCTTTTTTCCACAAAACGAAGAGATGCCGTAAGGAGGAGATGAAGAAGCCTTGAATCAAAGAGAGCCAAACCAGACAAAGAAAGAGATACCTTCAAAGATGACAGTGTAGCTAGAGTAGAGATCTCGAGTTCGCGGCTTTTTATGATCTCCACAGTATCATTTGTCCGGCAAAGCACAAATGCTTCTCGCCTGAGGACAGCAAGATCACCACCATTAGATTGGAAAGTTAAACGTCCTAATTGTCTTTATAAGAAAGTTTTTTGTCCTTCCCAAACCAAACTATAATATCAAGCCATACAAAGAAAGCCTAACATATCAATCTCTCTTCCTATCATCTATCTGTATCAAGGGTGTATCACTTACTGATTCACAAACACATAATCAAACAGATCACAGCACACGAGCATCCTTCATCCAAGTGCTATACATTATATATCTTGTGGAATTTAGCATAGGCACCCCTAAAGAAATTACAACCTAACTGATAAATATCAATTACAGCAGTATGGAATTTGAAGCAGTGAACTCCAATCTCCTAAAAATGCGCAAGAAAGAGTGATATTACGAACAACTAAGATGAGAGATTGTAATAGGAATGAAGACATTAACTAATTCATTGATTGTCGATTATTTAATGAACAGGCACTTGAACCTTCTTTATTTGTATTATACTCCCACCCCAGTTGTGACAACTTTTAACTCTTTCCACTATAGAGAACGAATTATCTTTCCCACCACTTCAAAGATAAATTCAACCTTCTCACATCTCTAATAATCAAAATGCCACATTGAACAACGGCCTATTCAACGGGCATTAAACACGAGATGGTATTAACATGCTCTTTATTCACCATATTGTTTTTTCACTCAAAAGTAATTCCTACGGTACTTCAAACATTCTCGCGTGGATAGGGTTGCACATGTTTTAAAAAAAAAAAAACCACTTAATGCCCTGTTACAATGAATATAGGCTTCACACGGAGAGAGATTACTGAAGGAAACCAGAAAATGCCATTTAAACTGCTTTTTACATATGAAAAAGATAAGTTCACCCAGGATACACCAAAATGTTTACCTTGCAAATCTCTCCTTTGGAGGCAACAATGCCCTCTTTGATCTAAGGCCTTTAACAATTGATGACACCTTTTCCATCCCAGCTTCCACTATATCATTATTCCAGCTCTGAAAAATTGAACAGACGTAAAGCAACATGGTCAATAAAAAGCAAAAATCATCTAGCATGGAGCCTTTATATTAAGTCCTATTTTCTACTACTAAACGCATCCTGAAAAGCTGCATGTTTCAGATCCTCAAGCAAGTTAACATATTCCACATGCGTATTCTTGCAAAATGAATTGCCTACATGGGTTTCTTTTCACAGATACTTGATGAGAAGTTTGACAAAACATATATGCATGATTCTAAATTGTTTTCTCAGAAATAGATAATATACTTAAGTTCAGCAAAACCATCAAGACTCTACACCATCACCCCAAAACCAAAAGCAAAAAGAAAGAGGAAAAGAAGGAAAAGAAACAACACTTTAACCTCAGTCAAATAAAAGAGACACTATACGTCAAAATTTACTTAACAGACACCAACAGAGGTAACATGTCTATTTGCTAGTTCTGGAACTTAAAAACTGCGCTTAAATCATACCTCTACAATTGAAGGATAATCACTTATCACTATAGATTCTTTCTTTATAGAATCCCCACTAGCAGGAAGGCGCTGCCACAGTTCTTCAGTAACAAATGGCATAAATGGATGGAGTAATCTCAACCCGTTATCTAAACAAAGCCACAAGGTATCTTGAGCAAATCTTCTTGCAGATACAAATTCTGGATTATCACCAGCAAAATATGGCTTGATTACTTCTATAAACACGTCACACAACTGAAACTGCCACCACGAATATACCGTTGTTGCTGCATCGGAGAAATCATAAGCTTCCAGGGATGAGACAGTTTTCCCTATGGCCTTGTTAAGTGCTGAGAGTATCCACTGGCAGCTAAAAGGCATTTCATGAGGAACTATCTTTGTTGGAGGGGTGTAATCTTCACCCAGTTTACTCATGGCAAACCTAATGGCATTCCACAGTTTGTTACACCATTGACGATACCCAACCACTCTCTGGATATCAAGATTGATCTTATCGGACTGGAAGAACAAATTAAGAAAGTTAATAATGTCCAAAGAGAGTCAAAAGAAACAGCTTATAAAATTTTAAGACACAGATGTGAAAAACCTGGGCAGTGTATGAGACAAGGGCAAATCGAAGAGCATCTGCACCGCATTCAGGAATACCATTAGGGAAGTCCTTTGCCTGTCCCTCTTTTGCCCTCTCAAATTCTTTGGCGTCCAGGTTACCCTCCTTTAATCTCTTATGAAGACCATTAAGGGTAATCCCATTAATAACTTCAAGAGGGTCAACAACATTTCCCAACGACTTGGACATCTTACGCCCATGAGCATCGCGGATCATTGGATGCAGATAAACCTGCAAATCATTTTAAACTGAATAAGAATTTGTTGTGATCACAGCAGAAATATCAACTTATATAACTACTTCGTGCAGATAAAATACGAACTATTAAATATAACTTTCATAACCACACTCTATTTAATATTCAATTTTAAGGACTGAAAAAGCCCTGGGTTGAAACAGATCTCGATGAAAATAATTCCTAAAATAGATTCAAAGAACCAAACTTCACTTATAACATAAAGCTCAATAAGAAAAGATGACTTTTCCTATGACCAAGGATAAGGTTTGCTCACCTTTGAAAATGGTACATCACCTCCAAGCTTTATTCCCAGCATCACCATACGTGCAACCCAGAAGAAGAGAATATCATGTCCGGTTTCAAGAACTGAAGTTGGATAAAATGTTTTGAAATCTGGAGTATCATCTGGCCACCCCAATACAGATAACGGAAAAAGACCAGACGAAAACCAGGTATCTAGCACATCTGGATCCTGAGAGAGCTCAACAATCTCCTTCCCCGAAAATTTCCTATGAGCCAAATCTCGAGCTTCTTCTTCATTTCTAGCAACAATCCAATGATCATCACAGACACCAAATTCCTTCTGCTTATCATCACGAAGTGTCACATACCAAGCAGGAATGCGATGACCCCACCAGAGTTGCCTCGAGATGCACCAATCACGAATATTCTCAAGCCATCTGCATGTTCACCACATAAGTCTTCATGACATAAAGGACAACAGATGTTTAAGCAGGTGACGTATCAAGAAATGAGAAAATGGCGCAAGATACCCTATATAAAGTTTTTTATGGAAGTATCCTGTATAAACTTTATGTTTAAAATCCATAACAAAAATCGCAACCAAGTTTTTTGCATGTATGCATCTATGTCTGATGAGATACTTGCACAAAAGTAAAAGATAAAATATCAATTTCCGCAATGAACAGAAGACGATATCGAATAGAAGAACCTAAACCTAAAACACAGTCATTAGACCCACCAAAATGCACTAGTCTACATACGCATAGGGTCATGGAGAGCACAAATTAGCATATCTCATTTGAAACCTGGCTTTTATGTAATGATCAACATGAATCAAAGCATTTTTGGGGCTAGATCCAAAATTACCTTTTCCATTCTGCAGAATATTGCTTTGGGATGATCTCCAGTTTCCGATTATCATCATCCATAACAGCATCCAAAGCCTGCTTGGCCATAATCTGGCAGTTGACAAACCACTGGGGCTTTATAAGCGGTTCCACGACATCATTGCTTCTTGAACAAATCCCAAGGCGCATCTCATTATTCTTAGCACCCCTGTAGAGACCCTGGAACACATAAATCAAAGACAACGCATCTTAGCCACACACAACTCAAATCAACCCAAGTTACTATTTTAGACTGTTTCAAGTATGTCATAAAATCCTTATGCCACAATTGGGTACATCACACATCCATGGATGCTTCTTCTTTTTTTTTTTTTTTTTTTTTTCCTTCGATGAAGACACGTCCATCAATCTTTCAAATGCAAGACCTCATAAATTAGATCAAATACATGCACACAATCTATTAACATTTTATTTCCAGCTAAAGCAGTACAGAAAAGTTATGAAGATACTTTTTCTTTTAAAGCTTCTGTCACAGCGACACGAGCTTTGAAACGAGGCATCCCTTCAAAGGCTGGACCCGCATTGCTATTTATATTCCCATCATCGGTAAAAATACTTATGAATTCAAGCTTGTGACGCTGTCCAACCTCAAAATCATTTGGATCATGGGCTGGAGTTATCTGCAAGGATATTCAAAGAACGGTCCATAAGCAATGACGAGTATTAGGGACACGGCAATCATTTCTACACATTCAGAACTAATGATATAGAATACCTTAACAGCACCAGTCCCAAAGTTCATATCTACAAGTATTTCATCACAAACTATTGGAAGCTTTCTTCCATTGAATGGATGAATAGCAAATTTCCCATGAAGATGACTGTATCTTTTGTCTTCAGGATGTATAGCAATTGCAGTATCACCAAGCATAGTTTCAGTTCTGGTGGTTGCCACAACAATTTCACCAAGACCACCTTCTAAGGGGTAAGCAAATGATGTCAGCAGCCCAAACTCCACAGGCTCTTCATATCCGGGAACATTCAGTAGAGTCCTCTCTTTGATGTCTGTATATTCAACCTACAAACAGCAAGCAGCTTCAACACTGTATAAAGATTTATTTGCCAACCATGTAAACCTTGATTCAGCATGGCGACATGGCTCACCTCAATATCAGATATAGCAGTACGCAAGACACAATCCCAGTGCACCATACGTGGAGCCCTTCATAAATGATAACAAAAGTTTAATATAGAACCAAAAATAGTGCGCACTCAAGAATATGGCTACGTCCTATACATAAGAAAGTAGACATTCACATGCACATAATGAGGAGACAAGACGGACAAAAAAAAGAAAAAAGAAAAAAAAGGGGAACTGCATACCTGTATATAAGACCTTCATTGGAAAGCCTAACAAATGCTTCAGTAACAGCCTTAGACCTCTTCTCATCCATGGTAAAGCACTGATTTGGGAGAATATGTGTTAGAGCACAACAAATAAGAAATGTATAGCTACAACTTCAGGATTTTCCCAACAGGAGGAGGAAAGGGTAAAATATTGACTCATACCTCACGAGACCAATCAAGTGATGCACCCAGGCGGCGTAATTGCTGCAGTATAGTACCCCCATACTCATTCTTCCAATTCCAGACCTACAAAAACCTTAGCGAGTGCAATTAGAATCGTTCAAAATTAGCACTTGGTTTTCTTTATTTAACTCTTCAGCAGAGACCTTGCTCCAGATTGAGAAAGAGGCAACAATTGGAAAGATTTTTTTTTTTTTCCTTTTTTGCTTGCAACAACAATTGGGAGGATATTATAACCATTGAAGTGATTTTTTCACGGGAATGAAATACTAATAATCATAGACTTCAAAGTTCAAAATAAGCTTAAGGCATAAATAATGTGTTAGCACTATATACTCACTTCAGCTACAAAGTTCTCCCGACCAATATCATGTCTAGACAAATTCCTTTCCCGCATGATCTTCTTCTCCACAACAACCTAGATTCAGCATCCACAATGAACAATTAGAAAATAGTATATAAATAGCAGAAAAGACTATGTTATTAAGGTAAACTGGTAAAGATAACCGGATTAACTTAATCCATGCCCTAACCCCTAGCAAAACTTTGAGAAGAAGGTCCAGGAACACTAAGCTTGACCTATGATATTATCTTATAGTTTTACCTTTTAGTAGCAATATCATCCTTAACTCTGATTCATCTTGAAAAAACATTGTAATTTCGACCATCTTCTCTAAGTAACTTTTTTATTCAAGTTGTGGTAATATGAACGTATTTAAGCAATTGTCATTCCGTTTGACCAAAACGAAAACACATTTTTTTTTTCTTCTCAACGAATATAATGCTGATTTAGCGTACGTAATTGGTGCCTTCTAATTTGACTAACTTACGGAAAATATTACTATTACTTTAATCTTTCTTTCTTTTCTGACTATTGACATATGATCCAAAAAGCCTGTCTCTAGCAAATTGCATATCATGGTCAAACTGTGAACTCATTTCATCCCAGGCACCAAAGCAAGTATATATATAGAACATTTCTCTACAGTGACAGCAGTTTGCATAATCCAAAAATGAAACAGCACAGCATCTCCTTATAAGATCTATTTTGTAAAGTAAGTGCATATGTATGAAGATCATGCCCCTCCGATAATAACACAGTTTGCATAATCCAAAAATGAAACAGCACAGCATCTCCTTATAAGATCTATTTTGTAAAGTAAGTGCATATGTATGAAGATCATGCTCCGACACAGTTCCGTATACTGTACAAATAACAAAAAACAAAAAAAAAAATTAAAGTCGTGATTTGAATGTTTGAAACACAACCTGTGTTGCGATCCCAGCATGATCCATCCCGGGGACCCACAAGGTATTGTATCCAGACATTCTACGCCAACGAATAATAGTATCCTGGAAACGAAGGTAAAATATGAAATCTGTATAAAAAGAACACTCAGAACTAGGCTCGCTGATTCTGAATTCTGATACCTCGATGGCAGCAGTGAGTGCATGTCCTATATGAAGAGCACCTGTTACATTTGGTGGGGGCAAGACCTGCACTTAGACAAAGAGATTAGCAGCTCTAGAGAAAGAAGTCCAAGCTAGACCAGGTACACAGTAACAAACAAGACTTTCATTTCAGTTCATTTTCCTTCCAACTTATTGAGTAACACAATTCACCAAGTGATTGCCCAAACGAAAGCAACCAGTTAAGTTCTTCATTATCTTATGTTAAAATGTATACTTTTGCTTTATTATAGGAACAGAATGTCTGTTATAAATGATTTTGACTGCCATGTTTGAATTTGATAGCTCACTGCAGAATCTATAAAGTCTAACTATCTACTTGTTTCCTAAGTGAAATCATCAGCCACATCTGTTTCTGGTCTTAATAAAATTTCACCTAGTCCCAAGAAAAAGGTAATTTAACTGGAATAATAACATCCTCCACTTTTAAATCCTAGAGATATGAGCTATTGGAACTGACAAACTGTCTGAGAACTCAAGGAAAATTAATCAACAGAAACTTCCTTTTATCCTTTCTAACTACTAAAATGTTATTGCTATCCATGAGAAAGGGGATAGAAAATAGGTTTCCAAACGCACACCATAACAAACTGTCAGAGAAATGAATGGTTGAAATTGACTAAATTGTCCGAGAGTACTCCCGGAAAATGAGCAACTGAAACTTTCCATCCTCATTTGTAACTACTAAATTGTACAAGGTGCTTTTAAAGTACTTTTGTAATCCATGAGAAAGAGGGTACGAAATAGGTTTCCAAACCCACTTTATGGCACCAAATCAAGTTAAGATAACAAATGAAGGTGTAGATGTACGAACACATATTCAAACTTAAACCTCCCAACAACAACAACATACCCAGCGAAATTCCACAATCAAACCTTAACCTCACAGTAAGTAAAAATTACTAAACGCCATGAGATACCACCATGTGCTTCTCCTTACTATCCTAAGAACTCGAAGTACACATAATGATAATGCATTTGTAGATGAACCCAGATCCTTTTAGATTCTATATGTCCTACATATTCATTCACACCAAAATCATCAATTAGAACAACATCACAAGAAGTCAGAAGATAAACTCACAATCACAAAAGGTGGTTTAGAGCTGTTTGGGTCTGCAACGAAGAAATTGGACTTTTCCCACCACGAATACCACCTAGTCAGGTTAGCATAAAGTATCATAAAGTGTGCTAACAAGAGAAATCTTTTTTCTGAATTAGTAAATTAGAAAGTAAAGGTAAACCAATTTCAAACTCACGATTTCTCTACAGCACTGGGATTAAAAGTCTTTGCCATTTCACGGGAGAGCCTCTTCTTCTCCCCCAAAGGTGTTTCCGGATCAACAAAATCCTCAGGATTATCTTCTCCACCATCCTTTTTTGAGCTCTTCTTCTTGGCAGTCTTTGACACATTGGAGCTGGCTTGTGCCTTAATTAGATTTAGAGTTGAAACAAAATTATAATTCATCACTGTCTGGACTTGCTGAAAAATATTGGTAGTCGTACCTAGAGTTTGGCAATTCCTTTTGCTCAATCAATATATTGCAAACGGCATAACAGAGATAGCTAATAGCCATTCCACCAAGCCAAGCATTTATGAAGTACACAGGTATCAAACATAACTAGATAAATAAACAAAGTAGTTTTACCTGTTTTGCTGCTTCCGCCTTTTGTGCAGCTTTGAGTTTTTTCAGCTCTTTCTCTCTAGCCTGTCAACCAATTAACACAAAAGGACCACTTAGAATATTTTGAATCAATCAATTATCTCAGTGGTGGATCTTAAGTGTAAACTTTCACGTGAACCAGGGTCATCCATTCTGGTATATAGTGTGCATAATGCTCATGATATTGGTAATATCACTTGCTGGCCCCCATGTTCTAAAAGGTCCGAGATGTGCACTGGTAGGGTAGCTACTTTGTTTCCTAAAGGAGAAGGGATAGAAATCTACTTTTTCTTGTTCCTAGAACTTTTCTTTTTCCTTTTTTCCCTTTTTTCCAATGTATTTCCATTGCCAACTATAAACTAATTAAATACCTACAGAGTATTAATTATTGTGTGCTCATTAAATTATCATCACTACATATTTGAAAGTAGTAGTGTGGTGAAAAGTTAACTGCATCTGGTGTTTATATATACTAACTAAATGGATATACCATATATGTCTTTAAATAGACAAGTATAACTAAATCATAGTGCACAAAGCATCGCGCATTAGCAAGGTCCAGGGTAGGGATGTAGACAACCTTATAACTAAATCATCTTCGTAAAATTCTAGCAGGGTCCGGGGAAGGGTCGCAGCATAAATCATAGTTAATTAATAAATATTGTTAACTTAATTAATAAATTTATCGCTTAATTATGGTAAATTAATATAGTTTAGTAGTATAATACAAGTGCGGGTAAATATTTACCATAATGGTGCACCCATCTACATAAAATTCTATATTTGCCTCTGAATTAACTGCGTCAATCCTAAGTTAGAATCCATATACTTGCATATCACTAAGAATATTGATTTTAACAAGGAAATGATGTTTGAACACCAAAAATATTGTAGAATTACAACATAGTGTTCGAACCTTTTCTTCCTTTTTCTTTTTCTTTTCGAGCTCTTCAGGTGTTAATTGCTTTCCCTCTGCTGCTGTCGCCGCCTGTCAGATACTCAAAGTCAATCCAAAAGCAAGCTCAATAAAGGAAATTCACAATGTGTATCACAAAACTACCTCAAACCACTGCTATAAAACAGGAATTAGCAACGGACAAATTCTGTAGCTAAACATCAGTATTTGTCCTAATCTTATTCGTCAACAGATTATCGACAGATTATCAAAAAGTTCTGTTAGCTACAAGCAATTTAGCTACGTAGTTTGTAGCAAATTCCAATTTTAATATTTGTTTCATACTGAAACAAATGCTCTCGCTCATTTATGGAAGTTCAATTTATTGCCTCCTCCTGACCATATATGAAGTATCAGCTATTAAATTGTTTGATACCCGTTACAAAAAACTGGAACTAGCTATGAACTTCATCGCTAATTGCTCGTAGCTAAATAGGATTAGCGATTTAGCTGCAAAATTTGTCCGTCACTAATTCATGTTTTTTTTAGTAGCGGACACATTCTTACCTCCGGTTTGCAATTTTTCACTGTCTCCTGTGATTTACTCTCCGACTCAGCCTACAATCATTTCAATTCACATTTAAAAAAGTACAGAAAGTCTGAATTTACAGAAACAAAATCAATGAATATACCAAAAATCTCAGCCTACAAACATTACAATTCACATACAAAAAAAAAAAAGTTCGAATTTTCAGAAACGAAATCAATCAATATACGAAAAAACTCAGCCTACAAACATTTCACAATTCACATATTCAAATTTTCAGAAACAAAACCAATGAATATACAAACATTTCAATTCACATAGTTCGGATTTTCAGAAACGAAATCAATGAATATTCGAAAAAGCAAATGAATTCACATTTAGAAAGTACAAAAAAAATTGAATTTTTCAAAAATGAAATCAATGAATATACTACAAAACTCAGCATACAAACATTTCAATTCACACATAAAAAATAAAAAAAAAGTACAGAAAGTTTAAATTTACAGAAACGAAATCAATGAATATCCAAAAAATCTCAGCTTACATATCAATTCACATTTAGAAATAAAAAACTCAGTCTACAAACATTACAATTCACATTAAAAAAGTACAGAAATTTTAAATTTACAGAAACAAAATCAATAAATATAACAAAAAAAAAAAAAAAAAAAAAAACTGAGCTAACAACATTTCAATTCACATTAAAAAAGTAGAAAAAAAAAGAATTTTTAGAATTAATGAGTATAGGGAAAAAGTTGACCATATTATTATGGGATTTAGAAGAGAAAATACGGCGCCGGAGATAATTAAAGTTCGTCGGAGATGGTTGGCGCCGGCGGTGGGCGATGAAGTGAGTAAGTGAAGAGTAATTGGAGGCTTTAACAACAAATAACCTAAGGTAAGCCGTTATGAAAATGTTGGATGAAATTCCAAAAGAAGATGTCTTGCGTGAAAAATATGCGATGTTATATATATTCGGCCCAATATTTTTGGGCTTAATAGTGAGCCCAAATTCTTTTTTTGGATCTAAGTAGACGTTAGGCCATGAAAATAAAATATTTTTCTGTTTTTTTTGCACGGATTGTGCTCTTTTGGGCGGTCTTTAATTTTTGTCATTCGCTTAAAATAAATGACTGAAAATAGCAGGTTTTGAGTTTGAATCTCTGCTCAGTCAAAAAAAAATATCGCAAGGCTTTGGGAAAAGACTCCCTTATGCGGCATAGGTTGCCTTAAGGCATAACTAAAAGCCTGCCTTATAAGGCAACCTCTATCGGATCGGGCAGAACTTTGAGTATGCCTTAAGGCAACCTATGCTGCATAAGGCATCTTGCCTTGCTTTTTTTTTTTTTTTTTTTTTATGTCTGAGTCGGGTTCGAACCCAGAACCTCAGGGTATTCTAAGTGAAGGGCAAAAATTAAAGACCACCCCGAACAAGGGGCATTCCTGTGAATTCCCCAATATTTTTTCACTTTATTTGGAATTTTGAAGTTGGGGTTGAAAATGGAGTTGTGTTTGGTTATATTTTTTGCAAAAGGATATTTGGTTGTTTGAATGTACCGAAAGTGAAAAAAGGTGAAATAGGTTTTTAAGTGTTTTTCAAGTTGTATTTGGAATTTTTGTGGTCTTTCAAATAAAGTGGGAAAAAAGTTCCGGAAAAAAGTAAAAAATTCCCATGGCCAAACGGGTCCTAAGACTATGGATATACTAGTTTCGGTGTAGCGCTTTGCGCGTGACCAAAGTGTGTACCTTATTTGACAACAAACACTACGTAAACAAAATTGGACTTAGTACGGACTTCGTCGTTGACCGTTGCTAAATTGCTTGTAGCTATAAAAAAAAATTATAATTCGTTACTAATCTGTCGCTAAATAGGATTAACGGTCAATTTTACTATCTAACTTTCCATCGATAATTCATTTTTATTTAGGAGTGAAACAACTTAATATATATTAGAAAAATAATTAAATGACAATTTTGTCCAACATGAAATCTATTTTTAAAGAATAAAAAAGCGAACAACATTTCTTTAAGGGGCTTCGTGCCTTTTAATATACAAGGATAAGATGTCTTCACTTTTTTTAGTTACATTAAAAGTTTATTTTTTTTTCTAGAACAACAATAATTATTTTTAATTTGAAAAAAAATTGTTCTAAAAAAGGTATTATCAAAATTAATACTAAAAAATAAAAAATATTAACTTACGGTTACTTAAAGGCTCATAAAGTGACATTAATAGCTGGGTCTTATTTTTCTGTATCCTAAAGTAATTCTGGTAAAACAAAAAATCCTAAACCTAATTAACAATAGTTGCCGGGTTTTTCCCCTTTGTATAGTACGGCCATTTGGTAAAAGAAATCCAAAGTTAGGTCCCGTTTGGATATGGTTTGAAGTTATAGTTTGAAACATGATTTGAAATCATGTTTGGACATGTAATTTGGATATTTTAAGGAGCATTTTCTCTTATAAACATAAAAACCCCACAAGTTGTGAAAACTATCAAAATATTCTCAATTCTTATACAATCTTACTAAATGAGCAAGTCATAGTTCATAACAAAATTAATACGCTAATATATAACAACCTGCTCAAAATTAATACTAGAAGACCTTTTTAAAAATACAACATTAATTGATCAAATTTTAGTTCAATAAATAAAATTAAACTATGGGTCTTTTTTTACAAAATTAAAAGGTTGGTAGATATAAATAAAATTTGGTGGAAGTTAATGGATTGATAAATGATTGATGGGGGTAATTGTTAAAAATATCTACTAACTTATGGGTCTTTTTTTACAAAATATAAAAACATGAGTTAAATTTTATGTTTAAAAAAAATTGAAATATGATTTAAACTTCATGTCAGTAACACTGGTTTTGAAACCATGGTTTCAAACCATGGCATGGCCAAGGGCCTACTTAAAGTGATATGAAAGAATCCGATCTTTTTGCATTATTTTCACAATTTTGTTTTTCCAAAATGAACAAATTTAATTTGTATTGGAGTTTCCAAGTTCTAATAAACTCGATAGTGCTCAAAATGCAAACATGCTAAAATATCATAGAAAGAAAAAGGAGTCCTAAATCTAATAATTATTTTGAAAGTGGGGAAAAATAAAAAAGGACCCCTATTTTATTTTTTAAACTTTTTCATATATATTTAAACTTTGTAAAAAAAAAAAAATTTAAAAGAAAAAATGCCTGTAAAAATATATCTATTTATATTTTTTAAAGAAAAAATATATATTATCATGTTAAAAATTTAGTTTGAATCATAAAATTTAGATTATTGAAAATGATAATTATGGATCATAAAAAGTTAATTCAATAAAGAAAGAAACTACAAATTAACTTCTCAGTCATTAATTATTATATTCTACGAACAATTTTTTCTAGTAATTTAGCCACAATAAAGTATTTTGCCAACTAAAACTTTATGGCTATATAATCACCAATTAGTAGATGAAATAACATAGTGTAGCATGGCGGCATAGACTAAAAATAAAGTACATAAAAAAAAAAAATCAGATCGATTAAAGAGACTTACTGCACCATAGTTCTTTCTGCTATTCATAATAGTTTTTGACCTATCAATTCCACGAAAATATAAAAGATAGATTTGATCATTTATGTATCATAATAACTGCATACATACATAAAGGGGATAGATAAAAACTAATGAAGAAATTTTCCGTGAATGGATGAAACAAAATTAGTTTCAAAGATCTTACTAACCCTCATCTAGGCAGTATTTGCCATGGCAAGACAAATTCTGCTACAAAAAAAATAAAGCAAAGGCAAAAAATAATATGATATTTTATTTTCATGAACACAAACTGATTAAAAGCTTCATGTTTGGACAACAAACCAGCATAAGAGAGCCAATGATGATCTAATTCAACACATATATCTTATGATATTACCTGAAAAATAAGGAAAAAAATAAAAGATCAAGGTATATTTAAGATCGCAAATTGCTTCTATTGTTCCACACCAAGATTGATTTTTGCTATCAACTCCTTGATCAACGGAACTTACAAACAAATTAGTTTAAAACTCTTTTGCTGAAATTTTTCTCAAAAATCCCAACTCACAACAAACGATCTTGATTTGGTCTAATACACTTTCAATAAGTGTTTTTCTCATAATAAAACCTGTTATGAAACTTTTCCATCACCCTTTATATAGGGTCATTTATAAACCTTTCTCTTATTTGGTTAAGGTAGGGTTTACTTGGGGTTCAAGTCTAATTCCATAATTAGAATTTTATGGACAATTTCTATGGAAAAATTGAAACCCATAGACTATGGACTTTCCATAAAGTCCAATGTCATAATTGATGTGGTCTTCCATAATATTTTATTGAAAAAATCAGTATCCAATTCCTTTTTTGCGTAGTCCAGATGGACATACACGAGAAACCAATTCCGAATTGGTTTACTCATTATTAAATTAAAATAATAATTAAGTATTGACGAATATAGTAAATGACGATTTTGTCTATTGTAGAGTCTTTTAATGAAGGGCAAAAAGTTCAATCAACATTTCTAAGGCCCTTCGTACTTTTAATATAGTATAGATAGATTGGGGGTAATTTTTTTTTTTTTTTAAGATTATATATGTTAGAACAGTTACTAATATAAATAAAATAGGTCTAAGATTATTGATATATTAGGGTAGATTTCTTTTTCTTTTCTTTTTTTAAATATCTGTTAGAACAATTACTAATAGAAAATCTTTTTGTTCAACGAAAAAGAACTTGGAAACTCACAAAGATAGCAGATTCAATTTTGTAGTACTTGTTGGACTTCAGCCGTCATGAAGTTTAGATGCAAGTAAAGTGTGTGTGGAAAACAATGTGACTATATATGAGCCTAACTTCGGCCCATATATCGAGGCTTAATAGTGAGCCCAAATTTTCTTTGGATCTATAAGTAGATGTTTGGGGTGGGTTAAGTGCACGAATATCCGTTTTTGGAGCCGCCATTTAACTACATTTTTGTGCGCGGATTGCCCTTCTTTTGAGACGGTCTTTAAATTTCGCCTCTCATATTTATGATCTTTAAATTTTGCCCCTCATATTTGTGATCTTTAAGTTTTGCCCTTCGCTTGAAAAGGTGGACGAATACTTGAGGTTCTAGGTTCGAACCACCGCTCAGACATAAATAAAATAAAAAAATTGCAAGGCAAGGCCTGGCGCGCGTATATGCCGGATTACACTTCTTAAGGAATAACCACGGCATAATTAAAAGTCTGCCCCATAAGACAGAACTTTTCTTTAAGGCATAGTTTAGTTATGCCTTATAGGGTAGACTTTTAGTTAAGGCATGACCAAAAGTATGCCCCATAAGGAAGAACTTTTCCTTAAGGCAAAGACTTTGCCTTATAAGGCAAACTTTTAATTATGCCTTAAGGAAAAGTTCCGCCTTAGGGGCATACTTTTAGTTTAGTTAAGGCATAACTAAAAGTATGCCCCTAAGGTGGAACTTTTCCTTAAGGCATAAACTTTGTCTTATAAGGCGGAACTTATACTTATGCTAGGTTCGGTATAACTATAGTTATTCCTTAAGAAGTGTATGTCGGATCCGGCATACACGCGCCCCAAGCCTTGCCTTGCGATTTTTTTTTTTACATATATATTTTATGCCTGGGCGGGGTTCGAACACAGAACCTCATGATTTATGCGCGAAGCTCAGGGTTGCAATGCGAAGGGCAAAAATTAAAGACCACAAATATGAGGGGAAAAATTTAAAGACCACCCCAAAAGAAGGGCAATCCTGCAAATTGCCCATTTAACTCTTATTTTTTTTAGTATATTAAAGCCTTAGAGGGGCTATTTGATAAATATCGAAAAGCAAAGGGTTCAGCAGCAAAAATAAAGTCTGGAAAATATAAAAAGGAAAGTAAACTAAATGAAACACCTGATTCTGCTATTATCTTCGATTTGTTGTTGGCACAGGCTCCAGTTATGGCAATCTAGTTCTTCGACGTCTTCTATGCCGCATTTTCACGTGAATCCTCGTAGAATCCATTTGTCTCTCGCATGTTTGAACTCCGCATGTTCTTGATCTGATGGTTTCGTGCAGGTATTATCTCTTTTTCCTTCTTTTCTTGTTTGTTGATTGTTGTTGCGAAATTGGTATGTATGTGTTCCTCACAGTGGTTCTGTGTGTTGTTTGCAGACATTAATTCCCTTTTTTAAGATCGAGTCTCTATTGTTTTCAACAAGCTGTGCATGCAACCAGAATTTATTGATGTGTAGATTCGCATCCTCTCTCTTCTGACTACTTGCATGTCGATTTTGTGCCTGTATATCTCCCATTTTTGAAAAGTTCTTGTTGATGTATGTTGTGTGTGTATGAAAACTCTTCTTTGAGTTGCTTGTATTCTTCATTTTTTGCCTATATGCTCAAGTATGGAACTTGTGATTTGTCGCTATTGAGATCCTTCTTAGCTCCACCTCTAAATCCCTAAAATGTTGACATCTAACTGCACCTCTATCCAAAACTTGATTTGCCAGTGCATCTCTTGTTTTGTTTTCCTCTATCAATATGTGTGTAAATCTTCTTTGTATATCTCTATTGATTTTCTAATTTTTTTTTCAAGTTTATCCATTTTGAAAACAACTTCAGACGTACGCGATAGGAAGTTGAAAATTTGCATACGGAGTGTGATCTTGTGAAGGTTAAGCATCAAACATTTTTGCCTGAAGTTTGATATGACTCGCCAGGTCCAATTTCAGTCATATTTTTATTGAAGTTGTGAATTTGACAAGACCAAATTTCGGATATTTTTTATTGAAATTTTATTTGACTTTTCCAAAGCTAACTTCACACATTTCTTACTAAAGTGCGTATAGAATTGCCTAAAATTTCACTTACTTGTGTCTGAATTTTTCACGTATGCTTGCACTACGGTCATACATGTCTGGACTGTATAAAAAAATCATCTAAAATTTCAGTCATGTGTGTCTAAATTTTAGTGACAAAAGAATTCCTCTATGAATTTCAACAATCCAAAACATGATCCAACAACCGAATCTACTCCAAATAAGTTCAAATTCATAGGTGGTAAAGAATAAACCTCAATCATCAGTTTGTCAAAACAACAACAAATCTAACAAACACATCCTTTTTACTTTTTTATCATGCATGTCTTCACTCAGACAGAAGTGCATGTAAAAAGTTGGCTAAAATTTTAGCCATATGTGTCTAGAATTTTTTGCCAAAACAAATTGTTCTTCCAATTTAAAAAATTCAATACACGATTTAACACTCAAATCTACTCCAAACAAGCTCAGATTGGAAACATAAGTTCCATATATCATAAATGGGATAAGGCACCATTACCCTTAGAACTATACACGAAATTTATCTGACACCTTCGCTTTCACCGGCCCTATTACCCCCTAAACTTATTTAAAACGGAATAATTACCCACCAAATGCTGATGTGGCAAAGAGAGTGTGTTTCACTCTCTTTGAGAGAGTGAGAAACATAAAAAAGGGGAAAACTTAATTTTTTTCCTTAAAAATGCATTTTCTTAAAAATTTGAAAATAAATCTTGTCTTCCACATTTAGTTTTAAAAAAAGGGTTTTCCACATGTTAAGAAAATAATTAATTTTTTCAAAATTTTATAAAAATTCAGTTTTTTTCACATTTTGGCAAGAAAAACACTTTTCCGGATTTTATTTGAAAAATAAAAGTGTCCTAAGAAAATGAAATCATGAAAATCAAGATTTTTTAAGACATTTTAAAAAAATAATCAAGTTTTCCATATTTTTAACAAATCCATTTTTCCATATTTAAAAAAAAATCATTTTTCAGTTTTTTTTTTCTTTTTCAAAAACTGGTTTTAAAAAAAAAAACAAATTTTCAATTTTTGTTTTAAAAGGGTTTTAAAAATCCTTTTTTTAAAAGAAAATTCAGTTTTTTAATCCATGTTTTTAGTTTTTTTTTTTTTTTTTTTTTTTTTTTAAATGGGTTTAAAAAAATCAAATTTTCAAATTAAAAAAAAAGACGGGTTTTAAAACTCTTTTTTTTTTAATGAAAATTCAGTTTTTTATTTTTATTTTAAAAAAAATTCACACGTAAGCTGAAAAAATTAAAAAAAAAAGAAGAAAACAAATAAATACACATAGTGTGGAGAGTGTATGTCACTCTCCCATATGAGTGGGCATCGGCGTTTAGGGGGTAATTATTAGTTTTAAATAAGTTTAGAGGGGGGGGTAATAGGACCCTGGGAAAGGTAAGGTGTGTCGTAGCAAATTCGGGTATAGTTCAGGGGGGTAACGGTGCCTTATCCCTATCATAAATAGCAAACCTCAATCATTAAGTCGTCAAAAGAACAACAAATCTAACAAACACATTTTGCAATAATAATGAAAATGATTTAACCTAAACATTCCATTTTACCCTTAATGAATTTTTTTAGCCACAAATGTTAAGTCAAACCATAAATCTGACTTTTTTCATATTTTGACTTAATTTTTCAATTAAATTTTCAATTTTTTCTTATACACCCAAAGTCCACAGTTGAAGGAGTCGATGCCCTCTTTCCTTTCAATTCTTAATAACTTTGCTAGTTTGATTTTCTAAGTATTTTTAATAGCAAAACTTAATCAGTCTCATTGTTTACACAAATTCAATTAATACAAAATATCACTAGTCTTACACATATCTTTTTACTTGAGTCTAGTAATTACATATTCTCTTATCAAGCGATTAATTAATAATAATGAATGAGTGTAGTTATGTGTACAATTAGGATTGACAAGTGTGAATATTATTAGTGTTTGCGAGGAAATAAAATGATAGGCAGGAAAAAAACAATTGTTAATAAACAAAATTTTCCTTGGTTAGCACTTAGCACATTACCATGAGAAAAGGCAATCGTCATAAATTTGGCTTTTGTACACATAGTGTGCACATAATGTTATTGTTTCTATGCAGTCCTTTTTATATAGAAGATCTCGTCCTTATTTTGGCTTTATTATTATTGACTAATTGCAAATATTTCTTGGTTCGGAGTCCAGACCTTGACGTAAATTATGTCCATGCCTACGTGGCAATTATTGAGGAAAAATGCAATGGAAAAATTGGCCAGGACAAGTTTGTATAGCTTTTTGTTATACAAGTTTGTATAGCTTTTCGTTATACTTTTTTTTAAATAAAAATAATAGAAAAAATCATTTTATGGATTACTTATAAAGAAATTCTTTTAATTTTTTGGGAATGATAAATAAGTTTGGCATAAATAAGAAAATCTCGTTAAAAACTGGAACTCATACTGTGACAATTATTTTTATTGATTGTTAAGGGCACGATGAATTCAACTCTATTGTAATTTTTTATTTTTAAAAGAATTCTCTATCAATTCAATCTTAAAACATTCAAGCTGTCTTGAAAAATATAGTTTTTCTAAGTAATTTACATTTAAAAGCGAACAAATAAGGCACATGCAATTTTACAGTATATCTCTATAACTTGATGATTGAGATTAAAAAAAAACACTTTAACTGCTATTTGAGGTGAAAGTCCTATGTAGCTATGATACTAAACATCGACCACAAATCAAATCAGTATTGATTTTAAATTAGGTATTGAAGCAAATAAAATGATAAACCAAAGGTGAAAAATAAAGTAGCTTTATTGCTTAATATTCATTCTAGTTTGACGATGTTTCCTACCCCCTTCTTTCTTGTTTTTTCTCTACTTGTCTCTCTTGATCCTTTTCATTATTGTCTCTCCATTCTGTTCTATTTTCACTCTTGATGAGATATTGGTCTTTAAATTATCATAATTATGAGGTAATGGCTATTGATTATTAATTTACCATTAATATACGGTTTTAAAGATATTACCTAATAGTTTGAAAAATGGCTATTTTTACTCTTATAGTTGACAAATCAACATGAAATGCTTCATGCTCCTAACCGCATATCGACACAAACTCATGACCAAGCCCCAACCAAATAATCAAGTGAAACAATTGTTAGGAAAAATGTTGGAAGAAAAAAATGAACAAAACAATATATCCACCATTTCTTTTTTACTTTCTTAATAAACGAACAAAGAACACATATCTAAATTGACAAAAAATATTTAACATTACATTAAAACCTCTCTATAACATTCATCATCTATAACAACGTTTTATCATAGAGGTTAATTCTTTTTAGAACACATTTTTCATGTTATATTATATGATTTCTGCAATAATATTTTCCATAGCCATTAAAACATATCTGAACAAAACTGTTATAAATAAGCTTGACTATAAGTCTCTCTTTGGTATTACACTTTATCTTTACTGGAAGAAAATATTTACACGCTTTTAGCTCAAATTTGTGTATAAACACCTTTTATACATTATTATACACTTTTATACAAGGTTGATACGTTATATTAGCTCATATTTGTGTATAAACACCTTTTATACATTATTATACACTTTTATAAAGGTTGATACATTATATATCCTCAGGTATAATATTGTATAAACTGTATAAGACACTATATATTTTTAAACATTATTATACACTTTTTGGCCATAAATTTTTTATTTTTTTCCGGAATATTTTTTCACTTTATTTGAAAATTAGCGTTTGATCATGAAAATTTCAAATATAACTTGAAGTTCAAAATTCCAAATATTTTATTTTCACTTTCATATTTTTAAAATAATTTCCCCTTTTTTTTAACATTGGGAAAGTTTATTCTTTGACAAATTAGCACACCAAAATAGTAAATTTTCATTTTTTAAAAGACTTACAAAAAGCAAATTTTTTTTTTGAAAAGAGGTTAAAAAACGGAAAAGAAAATTAGCGTTTGATAGTTCAAAAAAAATTTTAGGGCCAAATACTCTTAAATTATACTATGGGGTCAATTAAAATTCCAAATATCTTATTTTCATTTTCAATACATAAACTAAATATATTTTGCAAAAACTAATTCTATCTTTAACTCCAACTCCAAAATTTCAAATAAGGCCAAACGCTTACTATTCTTTGACAAATTAGCACACCAAAATAGTAAATTCTCATATTTTAAAAAAAGACTTACAAAAAGCAAAAGTGTGTCTTTTTTGAAAAGAGGTCATGGATAAAAAAAATAAAAAAGAATAAAAAAGAGGCCACTACATCCTCTATAAAATAACCCAACCGCTATGAAGTAGTAATTCATTTGCCTTGAACACACAAAATTACTCTCTCTCTCTCTCTCTCTCTCTCTTTACGTGTGTGTCTTTTCTTTGTCTAATAATAATAATAATAATAATAATAATAATAATAATAATAATATCTAATTATCTCCATATATCAAATTCTAAATTAATTAAATTATATAGTATATAAACACTTTTTATATAATATTATGCATTTTATACAAGATTGATACGTTATGTATAATATTTTTTCCGAATTATAATATTGTATGATATTATATATTGGGTTACGTGACTTAGTGTTTTATGTCGGGTGTATACTTTTTAAAATTTCTCCTTTCTTTTACCCTCGCCAAGTTCAGTTATTTGACAAACTAGCACACTACATTTGTAAATGAGAAAATTACACTATATGTTTATTGGGGGCAAAAATGCTATAAAATTGATCCACTTTTTTAATTCTTATAAAAAAATCACCCAAACTTTTCTCTCTCTCGCTTTCTCTCTGCCTTTGTATATATGTTTGTATATATTGGTATAAGTATTTATATATGTTTGTATATATCTATATATGTTTGTATTTTTTGGGCTATTTTTTATAATGTAAGTTTCGGGATATAATTTGCAATATAAGTGACTAAATTATATATTTTTGAAATTTTCCCGCATAAAATAAAAGATATTAGAAAAAAAGAGGTCATGGATTAATAAAAAAAAAAGAAAAATAATACTCCCTTTGTTTCAATTTGTTTGAACCTATTTTCCTTTTAGTCCGTATCAAAATGAATGACCTCTTTATTAATTTAAAAACAAATTCACTTTATGAATGATTTACAATCACACAAATTTTTAAGGCTTATTTTGAACTATAAGTTTCAAAAGTCTTTCTCTCTTTCTTAAATATCGTGCCCAATTAAATGGGTTCATATAAATTGAAACGGAGGGAGTAAAAAAGAAGCCACTACTTCTATAAAATAACCCAACCGCTATGTAGTAGTAATTCATTTGCGTTGAAAGCACAAAATTTCTCTTCTTTCTTTCTCTCTCTTTACGTGTTTGTCTTTTCTTCATCTAAAAACTATCTCCATATATATCAAAATTCTAAATTAATTAAAATTATTCATCTCAATCAAACCGATCATCCACAAAGTAAAAAGGTACTGTTTTCTTCCCCGGGCAAATATTTTTTTGTTTTTGTTTCCGGTAATTCACCGATCATCGTTTTTAGTCCATCATGTTTTTTGTTTGTTTGTTTTAGTCCCTATATTTATTATATTTGTTTTGATTTTGCTTTGTTTCATCGATTAATACAAAATTAATCTTGTTTTAAGTTGATTTTCTCACCCGATCATCAAATTTATGTTATCGTGCAGTTGCTATGTTTTTTTTTTATTTTTTTGTTGTAATTTTTTGTTGGGTTTTAGGCTTTTGTTTGGTTGCAATTTTCTAACAAAAAATAAATAAATAAAAAAAATCATTTTCGAGCTGATTTTCTAACCCGATCTTTTATTATATATACTGTGTGATTTTTTTTTATGTTGTTAGTGTTACTTTATTTTGCTTGAATAGATTGTTTTTTTTAATATTTTGATAATATTAACTGTAGATTTTAAATGTGGAAATCTTGCTGTCCAGGAAAGCTTATATAGGAGTTCCTGAAAGCATTAATAATTTAACAAAAACGGTGGGAGAATTAAACGAGAGAAATTGGTTGTCCAAGCTTCTAAAATGAACTTATTTTGAAAAGTGCTTTTGAAAAAAGTACTTTTGGCGAAAAATAGTTTGTGTTTGGCCAATTAATTTAAAAAACACTTTTGAGCAGCAATCAATGTTTGGGCAAAAATATTTTTTTAGCTTCTGTAAAACAGCTTTTGCTACTCCCCAGAAGCATTTATTTTCTATCAAAAGATTAGCCAAATACTTCACTTTTTTTAAGATAAGCACTTATTGGAAAAAATGATCACTTTTGAGAAAAAATAACCTTGGTCAAACAAGCTAATTTGGAGTATTCATGGCTTAGTTTTTATTTTTGGTATGATTGGAAGAGCAGTAAAGTACAACCCTCCTTTTCACGCCATGTAAATAGAGTGAGTAATTTGACTTGAACCTTTTCATAATTTTGGTAAGCTAATAACAATAACAACAACAACATACCCATAATTTTGTGTTTAAGCACGTTTTATACACTTTTATACAAAGTTGATACATTATATATGTATAAACTGAAATATTACTACGAGACTGTATATTTTTAAAAATTTCCCTTTTTTGCATTGGGAAAGTTTAACCCGTTTGGCCATGAGAATTTTTCATTTTTTTTCGAAATATTTTCACTTTATTTAAAAATTAGCGTTTGATCATGAAAATTCCAAATGCAACTTGAAGTTCAAAATTCCAAATATCATGTTTTCACTTTCAATACATTCAACTAAATATAAAAGTAAAATCTAACTCCGCTTCAAAATTCCAAACCGATAATGAGTCAATTGTTGAATCACTTGATTTGTGAAAAAAAAATCTTGACCATAAATCTATTGGTTTTAACTAAAAAAAGTCAAATCGACCAAACCAACTCCGAAAAATGTATTCAATTTTTAAAGAGAGAATAATAAAAATATTTATTTGTAAAGTAATTTATAAATATTTCTTAAGTTTTTTTGTAATTTTTTATCTATTATCATATTCCACTCATAAGTAGGTTTAGTGATCTAAGTTTTATATCCCATCGAGACATTATGATATTGGGAAAGTCCAAACCAAAACCAACTCAACACTAATCCTAACAATAATTCAATAGCTTCGGGCTCTCTCACTGCATTCAATAATGTTGGATATCTACTATTCTTTGACAAAATTGATTTCAGATTTTAAAAAAAGACTACAAAAAGCAAAAGTTTTTTTTTTTCATATAAAATCATGGATGAAAAAATAAAAATGACTTAGTATTTTTAGATTATGAAATAATTTTCTTTTATGAAGTAGTTAATTCATCTTTATTTTAACACACAAAATTAGCTTTTCTATTCTTTCTCCCTCTTTACATGTGTGTTATTTTCTTAAGATCTAATTATATAATAATAATAATATCTAATTATCTCCATATATCAAATTCTAAATTAATTCAATTATGTAGTTTATAAAAACTTTTATATAATATTATGAAAACCCGATTGAAAAACCCGATACATTATGTATAATCTTTTTTAAACCCGACGCAATAATATTGATTTGGTGTTTAAAAAATATAACCAAGTTATGTGACGTAATATTTTATATCTAATATAATTTGCAAAATCTAACTCCATCTTCAAAATTCCAAATAAAATTTCTCCTTTTGAATTTCCCTTGGGCAAGTTTAATTCTTTGACAAATTAGCACTACTACATTAGTAAATCTCGGAAAAAAAAAAAAGGAGGTCATGGATAAAAAAGGAAAATTTGACTAGTTTGTAAATTTACGGGAATTTGCTTGTCAACTTATAAATTCCAAAAAAGTAGGTTCAGTGATCTAAGTTTCATTTCCCATCGAGACATGATGATATTGGGAAAGAGTTCTATTCTTCTCCTTGGTTATGGAATAATTCAATAGCTTCGGGCTGTCTCACTGCATTCCAACGCAAGCTCCTACACGCCTACTATTCTTTGACAAAATAGTAAATTCTCATATTTTAAAAAAAGAGAGAGAAGAGCGCGCGCAGAGAGAAAAATTGTGTCTTTTTTATAAAAAAAAAGCCAATTTTAATAACATTGTTTTCCCAACAAATGTAATTTTCTCTAAAGAAAAAAAGAAAAAGAATAAAAAGGAAGCCACTACTTCTATAAAATAACCCCAACCGCTATGTAGTAGTAATTCATTTGCCTTGAGCACACAAAATTACTCTCTTTCTTTCTCTCTCTTTCTCTTTACGTGTTTGTCTTTTCTTCATCTAAAAATTATATCTCCATAAATATCAAAATTCTAAATTAATTAAAATTATTCATCTCAATCAAACCGATCATCCACAAAGCAAAAAGGTACTGTTTTCTTCCCCGGAAATATTTTTTTTTTGTTCAGGTAATTCATCGATCATCGTTTTTAGTCCATCATGTTTTTTGTTTGTTTGTTTTAGTCCCTATAGTTATTATATTTGTTTTGATTTTGCTTTGTTTCATCGATTAAAATAAATTAATTTTGTTTTAAGTTGATTTTCTCACCCGATCATCAAATTTATGTTATCGTGCAGTTGCTATGTTTTTTTTTTTTTTTTTTTTTTTGGTTGTAATTTTTTGTTGGGTTTTAGGCTTTTGTTTGGTTGCAATTTTCTAACAAAAAAAAAAAAAATCATTTTCGAGCTGATTTTCTAACCCGATCGTTTAGTATATATACTGTGTGATTTTTTTATGTTGTTAGTTTTACTTTATTTTGCATGAATAGGTTGTTTTTTTAACATTTTGATAATATTAACTGTAGATTTTAAATGTGAAAATCTTGCTGTCCAGGAAAGCTTATATAGGAGTTCCTGAAAGCATTAATTATTTAACAAAAAGGGTGGGGAGAATTAAACGAGAGAAATTGGTTGGCCAAACTTTTAAAATCAGCTTATTTTGAAAAGTGCTTTTCAAAAAAGTACTTTTGGCGAAAAGCAGTTTGTGTTTCACCAATTAAATTAAAAAAAAACACTTTTGAGCAGCAATTAATGTTTGGGCAGAAGCATTTTTGTAGTTTCTGAAAAACAGCTTTTGCTACTCCCCAGAAGCACTTATTTTCTATCAAAAGATTAGCCAAACACTTCACTTTTTTAAGAGAAGCACGTATTGGAAAAAATAATCACTTTTGAGGAAAAATAAGCTTGGTCAAACAAGCTAATTTGGAGTATTCATGGCTTAGTTTTGTTTTGGTATGATTGGAAGAGCAGTAAAGCACAACACTCCTTTTCACGCCAAGTAAATAGAGTTAGTAATTTGACGTGAATCTTTTCATAATTTGGGTAAGCTAATGGTAAAATCCAACAACAACAACATACCCAGTGTAATCCCACAAGCAGGATGTACGCAGACCTTACCCTTAACTTTGGGAGGTCCACAGACTGTTTCCAATAGACTCTTGGCTCAAAATAAAATATGAGAGCAAAATAGCAAGATACAAAACAAATGCAGCAACAAATAGTAGTACACACCGAAGAATAAGCGACTACGCGATAACTGAGTGCTACGACTAAAAGGAAAAGAGGAGGGCTAATAGTAAAATCCATATAAATATAATCCATATACATATATGTGTGTGTGTGCGTAGATTCATTCTCTACTTATTTTTGCGTTGTCTTAGTTCTATTTCAGTTATACGTCTTTCACTAAGGTAGAATGTCAAATTTAGTCTAAGAGGAACATTGACATTTAGCTACTCATAGTGGCAATCAGTATAATCTAATAATACCTTTGAGTTCTTTATATCATGTAGGGTTAGTATAAACTTTTCCCCTAGTTTGACTGTGTTTGGCATTTATATGGACCAGCATGAAATTCCTTTTCTCAAAAATACGTGTCCAGTGTATTATAACTGTTAGGAGTTAAATTCGCGTCAGGGTCCTAGGGGCCAATCAAAGATGAGATGTGATGGACCATGGATATATAGGTGTCAGCATTTATCTTTTATACTGAACTGGGATTTGAGTTTCGTAGTCATGCAACTTATTTGGATAAGAAATTACACCTTCTCCATGAATTTTAAGTCAAATACAAATGGAGCCTAGAATCAATTTTATACCATTCGACCATGAGCTATGCTGTTGATTGCAGATACCATTGTTCTGAAATTCATTTCATGAATGCATTTGAATTTCTTTAGATATGATTCGCAGTTGTTATTGTGTTTTGCAAGAATATGAGGAAATCATAACTTGTGATTGTGGGGGAGTAGGTGCATATAGTATTATAGTGGTCCCTGAAAATCAAGATTTTGTTTACTCCTTTAATATGTACTATTGATTCAAAATTTGTCCAATGCAAATGAAGCAGGTTTTATTTGCACATTATACCATACAACCGCGGACTTGAAGGCCTTGCAAGGACCTGAAGACATAATACCTTTTCTTTGTTGCTGACAAGATTTGAGTGAGACTCTCCTGTTCACGTAAGCATGTCCTTTCTCATGTAAACTCTCAAATTGTTAGTTTTGAGATCTACCCTTAAAAGAATTTAGGTGGAACATCTGCCTGTACCATGCAGCTTTTAGATGTCTGGAGTTCTCTTATCATGGGCCATAGCTCTCCTTGGATCAGAGGAGGATATGGTGCCACATATTATGATATGTCAATGTTATTCTTCAAAAGTTGTCTGATACATTTTTCTCCTTATTAACAACTTTTGCGATTACATATTTGAACACTCTAAATATAAATGAAACAACATTTGATCAGTCCCTTTGTTCTACATCGTAGCACTGAGTCGTCTATATTTGCTTATATTATATTGTCATTTTGTTGGACACCATGTAAAGTTACTTCCCTTGGACTACTCGGGAACTTGAAAAACATTTAGCTTTACTCCATTAACTATTTGATGTTTTGTGATCTTGTTCAGCATTTGCTGTCTCATTAATTGATTATACTATGGGACCATATGCATCGGGATATGAACTTGAAGAAATAGGATGAACCAACTTAAATGACTCTATGCAAACATTTATCTGAAGCCATGTGACAATGGCTTTATATTAGCAAATATCTGTCCCATATTCCTGCTAAGCACCCACTTTGTAATCTATTTATCGTCTTTAGGCGCACTGAGTTCCTAGAATCTATGTGCTAGCATTTTTCTATATTACCTTTCAGAGCATCTAGGTTTAGATGGTTTTTCATATGCAGGCTAGGGAGGCTGGCGGCTTATTATTGTCAGATGAAGGTTATTGCCCTAGTTTCATAAGAACGGGTTTCCTGGGCTAAATAGTTCAAACTAGGGCTTTGTTGGAGTTGAGGGCATGATGATCAAATGTCATTTCCTTTGGCATTTCTTACTTTGACACGACATAAGTTGATGTGAGGGCTTGGAATGAGGACAGATTACAAGTACAGGTGAGGGGTTTCGGTACCTACCTTTCTCAGTCCAGCCATATCTCTATCTTTAGTACTTATTTTGAGGAACAATGTCCTCAGCTTACGTTGTTCTCTGTTTCCAGCTTTTGCTCTAGCATCTTCCTGTTCTTCCTTTCTTTTTTCAATCTGAGTCCGGGCTTCTTATTACCGTCTCAGATAATTAGGATAGGTCATAATCATATTTCTGATTCTTCTCATCTCTCTCACTGAACAATAATCTGGGAGCTCGTGCAGGGTATTTATATGGTGGATAGCTAGCTAGCTTTGCTAATGTATAGAACCTCAATCACAAATGATGTTGCAAGCAACTTTTTGGTCAATCTGGCAGGTTATGAAGAGATCTCATTCTTATGGTGTTCCTATGAGCGTGAAGAGCTCATAGGAAATAGGTTCTGCTATTGTTGCAGAATTAATGACCTTGCAGTGTGAAAAATGAAATCAACCTATACGATTAAAGATTCTTCTGTGATGGGGTGACGGTGACGAGTTGTTGAAAACCTGAAGTTCATTTTACACACTGCCACTAATTGGGGAGTGAGGAGTTGTTGAAAAACTGAAGTTCATTTTACAGGCTGCCTAACTGTGGGGTGAGCATGAAAACCTGAATTTCACTCGACAGGGTGCAACTAACTTTCTGATTAGTTGTGGGACTCGTTTGCACTATGACAACTGCTGGTAGTACGGGGCAACTTTCTCTTGGAAGGACTGTCTGGCTTATGCCATTTTTGGTTGATGATAGGTGATGATTGCTGACCATGCTGCTTCCAGAGCACATTCTTGACTGGGATTTGTGTTACGTCTGTTGGTAGTGACATGGGAGCAGGTGTGCGCCATCTTGATCTGCTGCTTATCTGTGCACACTTTGAATTTTTTGCTGGTGAAAAAGAACTGAATGGTGCACAGTTGAGTGGGTTGAAACTTTATTACTATATCCCCCCTAAGGTTCAGAGTAGAGGCACTGAGCAGATACTATAGTGCTCACTAGACGCAATGTTCTCTCTCTTTTCTCACTGCCAGATGGTTTTATCCCGATTCAATTGTATGCTGCTAATTCCTTTAATTGAGCCTGTTGAGTTAGTGATCCTCTGCTCCTTTGGAGGCTTAGGTTGTAATCTTACTCTATTGGTGCCTTAGTACGAAACAGAGTGAGAGAGCAATCCTGATTAATAGATTCTGTGTGTTGCATCACAATACAGAGCTGGGGCCCAATGGAAGGTACATTTTCATAGTGGTGCCACTAAGATGTAGCACATTGATGTTAGTATATTGCTAAGTGTGCTGCAACTCTTTAGAGCACTTAATCATAATGTTGCTTGGTCTACCCAATATTGAAGGACAACTATCATAGGTGGTTGAGATGAATGAGACAACATGTACATTACCAGTTAGCCTCTGTATTTATGGTTGAGCTCCCATTGATGTAAAAAAAACTCTCAAACTTGTAACACTTCTGTATCTTGGAAATTTCTCTGTAGATCCTTGGGGCTAGTTGATACCCGGCACTATTCATCTTTTTGTACTACCCACAATCTTCTGAGGTGGTGCCTCTTATATTTCACTTTGCAAGTAGATGCAACGATGGAAGCTTTTACAGCCATTTCACAGTTTTTGCTTCTAATCATTATTTTGTACTCGCAACACTTCATACTGAATTCATTCAAGCACAAAGCATATCTGCTACTGTTAACAAATTTATTTCCTTACTTTCTCCCTCTGACAAGATGATTCTTAGCTTGTCTCATACCATCCCTATCCATATAGTTTCTCTCTCTCAGACAAGTCAACTTGTTTTGGTGCATCTCATACAAAAATAGCAGTTGCTTCTTTCTAAACTCTCATATATTCTTTTACACTGGTACATCTCATAGAAAACATTAATAAGTGCTTGCATAGGAACTCTCATACTACTCTCCCACCCCTCGCTCTTCGTCCTGCATTTATCTGAGTTCTGAACATTGAAACAGTCATTATCAGAAAAGATTGATGGAACAAAAATTGTAGGGGCTTCTTCTTAATGGAATATATTTCAGTGAGACTGCCATGGGATGAGGGAAACCAAATTGGCCATGTCTATTTGGTGGTATGGCTCGTCAAAGGTACTTGTGATGATATGTTTAGCTTTTTAGCTTTATTAATAATGAGCTGTCTTTAATATTTTCTGTCATCTTGGTGAAACAGCAGGAGTAATCAAGTGGTTTAGCTTGTGTTCTTGTTTTCTATTCAATTTTGAGTAGTTCAATAGGAATGGTCATAGATATCCATCCCCAGGGGAGACATGACTACTCTTTCCATTTTCTAATCCTTACTGAGTTAACGTTGAGAAAGAAATTATCATGACTGCATCAATTTTGGGTAAATTATGTGCAATAGGTGTATCGTTACTATCATTATCTTGCTTAGTGACAATTTGTTCTTTAGGCTCACATATTCAGACAACTTGTTAGCTGTCCATGTTTTTTTTTTTTTTTTCTGATTGATCGGGGATGATCTTGAGCGTGAAAGTAGCGTAAAGTTTTAATGAGCTTATAAGTGATTCATATCTCTTTACCACTGATCTCTTCATACTTAGTTTATTGTTTTAAAGGGATAATACTGTATAATTTAATGGTCTTGTTGCCTTTATAACAATACTTTCACACATTGACAACCTTTTTATGTGAAAAATGCCACTTTTTGGTGGTTCCAAATTGCCATATTGACGTCCAAATGGTTGTACTTCAACCCCACTCAAGCAGGAGGTTATGGTAAGACGTCTTGGAGAATAATTTGGGAAGGTCACTATCCAGACCATCTCATCGCCCTAATCATGAAAAGCTTGTATAGTTGCGAGGAAATCTTTCCACATTGTCAATTTTTAGTTTGTATTCTTGTCTGGTGCGATCTGCCGTCCTTTCGCATTAAGAATCTCCATAAATGGCTTTCTTTGCAGTTGAGATTGAATAGAGATGAGAAAATTCAGCTGTTAGAATAATACCATCTCACCAAATATCGAGCCAACATCGTGTACAGTTTTCGTCCCTAAAAGAGATTCCTATGAACTTCATGAAATCCTCTCTTTTTTCATGATCTTTTCCATTAGCTTGTTTTATAAAAATGAATCGCCTCTTTGATAACCATCCAAGATGTATGGGTTTATACATTTTATTGATAGTTCCCTCCATCTAGCACTCTCATCAATTTCTATCTCCCACCACCATCCCAAAAGGGCTCAGTCGAACACAGTTATTCCCAGATAGTAAGGCTTCCACTCCTACTGAGGCTCTTCTGTTCGTATAGGGGCTTTGTCTCTCTCCAGCTCTCCCAACGCACCAGGTGAAATTTCTACCTCATTCATTTACCCTCATAAGGTTTTCAGTATTTTTAGGCACCAATGGTAGAATATGAAAATGTAGATAAGAGTTCTCTTCATCAAATACTTCTCCCTCCTTTTGACATGTACGTTTTTTTATATCCTTTCAATACTCTCTCGAACTGTAGTAGCCAAAGCTCTCCCTCCTTGAATTTGCCTTCTAGGGGAAGATTCAGGCAGTTTGTACGGAACTCATGTGCAACCACTCCTTGATCGTAGTTAGATCAATGGTGATTATGCACCTTCCAAAGGTTTGAACTCCGATTTTATTGTACCTGTTCGGAGCCAATACACTGCCACAAACTATGTCAAGGTCTTAAACGGCGAACAGATCTGTGTCAATTGAGGATCCTAGTAAATTGGTATCATCTGCCTATATTAGAACTGATATTTCAATCTATGGTTTACTGATAGCTTTTATCATAAAACCATTCAGACATGCTCCATTTATTGCTTTGCCTGCACCTTATTAATCGTTTCCATAGCAAAGCAGTAAAGTAATGGGGATAAATGATCTCTGCGTGCACATCCTGCTATTCCTGAAAAAGTTCAAACGAAATTCCATTAACCATTATAGACCATCGCACTGTGGAGATGTATAAACGTGAGAGTTTCCTCTTGTCAGCAAACCTATTTGAAGTTAAGATAACCGTTTAAGTAGACTCTATGCTTTAATTGGTAGGAAGATAAAATATAACTAGAACGGAAAGAAGAAAGGGTTAGATAGCTAATGTTTGTTGCATAAGCTCTATTGTGTAGGGGATTCAGTTTGCAAGTATTGTTTTTGTGAAAACATAACTTCTTTTAAAGTAGAATACTCCGAAAAGGAGGAGGCGGATGACGTCTTCACCTTGAATACTCGTGTTAGAGATGGAAAATGGATAACTAATAAACATAATTCAAGTTGAACTGTAATAATCTTCTTTTAGGTTCTTAACTTTTTCCACCAAGGGGCCAAGAATAATGGTATGGGCAAGAGAAAGAAAATTCTATCTTGATGCTAATCTTGACCACAATAGTCCAGTTGGAGACCTAGAGCTTCCTTTATTCTCTTCCTTTCAAAAATCAAAGAAAATCTCTATCTATCTTTTCAATCATTGCCCCAGGCATTATAGTCCTCCTATCGCTTAAGAGCCTAACTATACGCACAAGCGACAGAGAATGATACAAATGGTAGCTAGTGTGACAACAAGAAGAGGAATGTGTTTGACAAGTAAATATCTACTTGCTCTTGGAAGTCTTTCTCCATAAAGTACACAACTGAAAGGGATTCTTCCCTGCAATGTATGCAAGTTGGGGCTTTACATTATTGAATAGAGAGCAATTTGTTTCGACATGCAAACTTTTTTGTTTTGTTGAATACATAAAGGAGTAAACCTTCCGCCAAGAAAGTTCTGCTTTTATTTACTTCTATAGCTTTGTTGAACCCTCTGCGGGAAAAAAGAAATTCAATATTGTACTTGTACTTCTAATTATTTGTCGTGGTTCCTCTTTGAGGTTTTAGCTTTTGAGTTGTGAAAAGAATAAAGTAAAAGAAAGAAAGAAATACTTATTAAGCAGTGAGAACACAGAAGAATGAAATCGATAAAATTTAAGCGAAATAAAGTTTATACTTCTTTTTTTTTATTTTTTATTTTTATAATTCTCTATTAGTTTAGCTAGTATTCACATAGTATTGTATTCTTCATATTTACTACTACCTGTTACTTCGATTGCTTTGTTCAGCTTGCTATTTTCCTGTCGTTATCTTCGTTTCTATCCTGTTTTGATTGCACTTTTTTGAGCCGAGGGCCTACCGGAAACAGCCTCTCTACCCCACAAAGGTAGGGTTAAGGTCTGCGTACATCCTACCCTTCCCAGACCCCGATTGTGGGATTACACTAGGTATGTCGTCGTTGTAAAGTTTATAATTCTTAGTATTCTTAAATTCTTAATTATGTACAATGAAGAATGTTTCACACTATTAACCTAGATTTATTAACGTAAAATGACATAATTCTCTTGACTTTCAGCTCAAGGTGGTGAAGTAACTTGAGTCTGTTAATCCCGAAAGAGAAATACTAAAAAAATAACAGAAATAGTAATCAATCACTCGAGTAGTGTTGGTGGAGTGGTATTTGAACAAGTAAACCATCAGCGGAAAGAAAGCGGTTGGGATGAACTGTATTGTGAAAGAAAGTGCTAGTAACATACACAGAAATAAATCTATACTCTATTAGCTGCTAGAAGCCCTACATATCTAGGATGGGATGTACTTTTGTTTTCTTACTGTTTTGAATACAACCCCAAACACCCCCCACCCCCCCAAAAAAAATAAAAAAAGTAAATCTAAACTCAATTACTGCAAATAGGTGCAGTGACGTTAATTTTAGGACATCATTAGTGTAGCTTGAATTGGCATCGGAAGAGTAATAAAAAAGTTGTGGGAACAATTTTCCAAGGAGCGATACCCAAACTTCAATATCATGAAGAGAAAACAATGGTAGCAATATTTGGATGGATAGCAACACATGAAGCATGTTTAACATAAGATAAGCTTCAGTGCGGAGGATTTACTCTCTGCAGCAGATGTTTTGTATGGGAGCAATCCCCTGAACTAGTCACCTATTTCTTCACTGCAGCCAAACGTCAGATATGGGCTTGGTTCTAGACATATTTGGTGCCTTTTGGGTTATGCACAGAATCTGAAGCAGTTGTTAAACTGCTGGCAGAGACAGAAAACAGACAAATAATAGAGACAGCTGGGGCAGACGACCCGTTTATGCATTGTATGGATTGTCTGCCTTGCAAGGAGAGAGAAATGCTTTTAAGAGGAGAAAGATCGCATTTCTCGTGTTAAATCTAGATCTATACAAAATATAATTATGTGACATGGTGAACTTTTGAAATAGCATGTCAACTGTACTAGATTCCCTTAACTTTTAGCCGTGATTAAGCCTTTTTTTGTATTTATGGTACTCGCTTGGTAGTGATTAGTAAGAAAAATACTTTACTTAATAAATAAAGAAACTAGGCAAAAGTCATAGATAGCCCCCTAAACTTTGCCTCATTTTCCTCTGGGGTACCTAAATCGAGGGTTGTACCTGTTGGGTGCCTAAACTAGTCCAAATTCGATCCCATTAGGTACCTTTTTCACAATAATCAACAAAATTAAGAGAGTATATTACACTCTCCATGACGTGGCAACTTAGTCAAATGAAAACATGACACGTGGCGGTGGGATCCAT
The DNA here is from genome assembly GCF_029784015.1 of Lycium ferocissimum. Lineage (NCBI taxonomy): Eukaryota > Viridiplantae > Streptophyta > Magnoliopsida > Solanales > Solanaceae > Lycium > Lycium ferocissimum. The sequence goes on along the minus strand of NC_081346.1, from coordinate 70,715,011 downwards.
CATAATAATTAAAAAATAAATTATACACCCCCCCCCCCCCCCCACACACAAAAAAAGCGCAAAGAAAACGCCGCAGCTCCCCCACCCGGCGCCGCACCCCCCCCAACCACCGTCCCCCCGCCCCACCAATAATTTATTCCCCTTTTCTTCTCTTATTTAGATATATCAATTTCTTTACAAAACCCACCAACCTTTAATGAAAGGTGAGATTAAAAAAAGAGTCATAGTAATGGTGAATCCCCATTTTTTTCGGTGAACAAGATGGTAATGCTACTTTTCAGATCTAAAAAGGACAAAAAAATGGTGGTAAGAAATTACATCCAATTCACAAATTAATTTTCTATAAATAATTAAAAGAAATGAAGTGTTATAATGAAGAAGAAGAAGAAGAGAAAAAAAAAAAAAGAAGGGAAAAATGGAGCTTCGCCAGAAATGGAGGGGTGGGAAAATAGTTGGATGGAAGAATTGAGGAGGAAGACCGGTCCACTTGTCTTCCTCCTTTTTTTTTAAGTTAATTCTTATAAACAAAATATAAAGAAACTAAAAAAGAAGAAGAAGAAGAACTGAAGATATGGAGCAGATATGGAGCTTCGCCGGAAATGGAGGGGTGGGAAAATAGTTGGATGGAAGAATTGAGGAGGAAGACCGGTCCACTTGTCTTCCTCCTTTTTTTAAAGTTAATTTTTATAAACAAAATATAAAGAAACTAAAAAAAAAAAAAAAAAAAAAAAAAAGAAAAGAAGAAGAAGAACTGAAGAAGACAGAAGTGGAGAAGACGAAGAGGGAAGGAGGGGAGATGACTGACGAAGGGGGGAGGTGACTGAAGAGTGGGGCCAATATTTTTTTTTTCTTAAATTTAATTAAAGTCAAAGAGGTAAGTTTTTAATCAAAAAAAAAAAAAAAAAGAAAATTAACATTTCTGAGTGGGTCACGCGCCCAAAGGAAAGTGTGGTTCACTTTTTTTGCTACATCAGCAAAAACTATTTATGTGTTACAAATTCAGAGGGGTTTAGGTACCCAATAGGTACAACCCTCGGTTTAGGTACCCCAGAGGAAAATGTGGCAAAGTTTGGGGGGCTATCTATGACTTTTGCCTATAAAGAAAATACTTTCTATGATCTGGTGTAATAGTGAACTATCAGTCATCCTTATGGCTCTGTGGTTTCCCATCTTTACTCCATCTCATGTAATTATTGAACTTTCTCTAGATGGTTTTGGGAAGTTCTGGCAAGAGGGATCTGATCATAGTATCACCTTCTTATTTTATGTTTTGGAGGCAAAGGTCTATGTCCTCCTCCGTGTACTTTTGGTTTTTGATAAATATACCAGGTTGGGCAATGCCTAACCCCCACCAGCAAGGTGGAACTGTTGATTAAAAAAATAAAAAATAAAAAAAAAATAAAGAAAAAGACGAGTAGGAAAAGTTTTAGAGAACATTTTACGTGAAAGTTGCTAGAAGAATGACTAGAATAGTGGTCTGAAGAGATGGTGCCAATGGAAAAGATGTGGTGCCACCAGAACGGTCATCAGAGTGAAAATAGTAACTTGTAAAAAAGAAGGGAAAATTTTGACCAGACAATTAGCATAAAGAATCTGCTTGCTTATGTGTTGATCATGTTTATAGAGGCTTACCATGTAAAAGGGAACTAGTAAAGAGAAAACCTACACATATAAGGATTCTTTACACAGGAGTATGGGCTAATATGAAATTAGGAAATTTTGGAATACAAGAAAGAAGAAAATTTAGGCTGAAGGAAGTGTCCTGATGTTTTACTGTTATCATTCTCCACAAAAAAGAAGAAGAAGGAATTGTCCTAATGTTTTGGATTACCAATCACAGAATAATATTTAATGTCACTAATCTGGATGTATTCAACATATAACAACGTTATTTCTCGACTTTTGACATAAACTATCAAAAGGAAAAAATGGTTTTAGCATATAGCAACAGTCATCTGCGTCAGATTGGCCATATCAAGTAGCTTATGTCTTGTGCCCGTTAAGATTATAAGTTAGCTCTGTTTGACTTATCCTGCATGCTGCTACGTAAGTTTCACATCTCTGTGACTTTTGATTGTGGCTTTCAGTGCAAGAATTCTACCACATCTAGATGTCTGATCTTGATTACTTGCTGTCAAGGGGCTTGACAATTTTAAATCAGGATTTCCTGTTTCGTTGTGAAATCCCAAGCTTATTCCCCGACTTTCCTTAAAATTACTTTTGATAAGTTCTTTCTTCTATGTTGGCTTGTATCTGTTATCAGTAAATATGTGTAACAAGATGTGTTTGAGTAGGTTTATAGAAATTAAAGTCTGAAGTTTGTTTTATGAGAAATTATATAGAATTATGTCGGGGTTCTGAAGATGAGGGAAGATCGATAATACTTTTCCAATACGTTACTATGTGTACTAAAAGGGAAAGGGGGAGAGAGAGAGAGAGAGAGAGAGAGAGAGAGAGAGAGAGAGAGAGAGAGAGAGAGAGAGAGAGAGAGAGAGAGAGAGAGTATCATAAAGGTGCTTCTTTAAGGTACTTGTACATTAGCTTATGCTGATATTTTCTTAGTCATGGTTGGTTAATGTGGATCTTTGATGTGTCATTTTGTGGTGTATAGCTGAATGGTCAAATTATTTGTCACCAAGTAACTGTTTATATCTCCGTTCTATATAAAGAAAAAAACGGCGAGGTGAAACCAAAAGTGCAAATAATTTCATCATGTTTTCTGTGAAGTAACTCCTGTTATTGAATGCAGGTTTCTTTTCACGTAGAGATAAATTTATTGCCGACATTCACGTACAATGGGGCACAGAAATTCATTCAACATGTCTCAAATATTTGAGACAGAAGATGATCAGAGATGGAATCATCCAGAACAGCCACCTTTGCCTTTCGGTAACAATTGATATTCCTTTTAGGTGTACAGATTTCATTTTTTAAGATAAAGCTTGACCAATCTTTCGGTTTTTTAAGTTTTGTCCGAAATTAGTCTATAAGTAAATATATCACATGCCTTGGGAGCTGCAAGTTCATAGCATGCCACTAGCCCTCTTTGTCTAAGCGTACCATGATCGTTCCTTTTCATTCTTGCCCTTCCTTTGGTTATTGCCATGTCATGCCTGTAAACTAATTATATTACGGAGATGATCCTATCATCACATTAGTGCTAAAAGTAGTTAAATCATTGGAAACTTCTTCTTTTTAAAAAATGGAGATGTGCCTTTCTGGTGCTTCATGATGGATTGTCTCCTGTAGGAAAATGGCATTTTTATTGGTCCATGTAAAATCTACCTACATATAGTACCAGTGGATGGACTTGAACTATACCGTTGGACTGAGAACAGCAGAGTTTGGCTTTTGATTAAAGGAACTGACCTTGGCTAAACATGGAAATTAACAGTCTTGACAAATGCTCTTGTGGAAGTGCCGAGGGTAGTGAACAAAATAATGCCTTCTGTCTGTATAAAATTGAAAGTATACTTTATTGACCATTTATATTTTCTGAAAGATACAATTAAACAGTAATGAATCTTCTCATTTCGATGTCTCCTTTTTTTATTGCAGCAAGGGCTGGTGCTCCTGAAAGCAGTAATCTTGTTTATCCTGTGGACAGTATGTCGATCGACGGGACTCACCATCCTGCTCAGGGGAGTCATGCCTCCAGGCCAAGTGGATATTCTTCCTCGAATCCAAATATGGAAATTCCACACTGTCAGCCACAGGTTCAAGGTCCTCTTCATGATCCTTTTTTGCATTCAGGTACTGGTGGAGGCTTTCATATGATCCATGAGAGTTATCCACATCAAGCATCTTCATCAAGCCACGGCGGACAGACATATCATGGGGTGGATGGAGGCCTTGTTGACCTCACAATGGGTAGTGGGAGAGGGCCATACAAACGGAAGAGTCCTAGTATACCTGCAGGTGGTGAAAGTGGCAGTACGAGCAGATACTTTGATGCTGGCAGTTCATCTGATCTCCCTTCTGACTCTTGGCATGAGAAACAAAATCCGGACTCCCATTACACAAGTTGGGGTTTACACCCTAGTTACAGAGGTAATAGTCTGTCTATTGGAGGTGAAGGTTCTCAGAGGAATGTAAGAAGCAGAGCCGCATTTGACCTGCAAAATAATGTAGGAAGGGCTCATACAACAAGTACTCCTCCACATCATTCTAATAGCAGTAGAACAAGCACTGATTATTGTAGTTCAGTGAACTATCTAGCTCCAAGTTCAAATTCTTCAGCAAGGGAATGGAACCATGCAGTCATGCCGCCTGCTGCTGCTCATGGGAGGAGTTTCCCTCCTGGTTAGTTTCTTAAATTATTTTGTTATCCTTTGTTATGTTTTGAATTTAATAGTAATGTTTTGCAAACTGCAGATACAAGCTTCTATTGTTATGATATGAACCACTATGATATGGTTACCGGCAATATCTCTACCTCTCTGGAGATGGGGAATTACCACAATGATTTCAACCCCAACAGAAGTTCCCTTCCTCAACATTTGCCTGGCAACTTGCAATCTTCGAGGGGAGTCCGAAGTAGCTACAATCAAAGATCTTCTCCTGGTTTTAGGGCTTCTTCAAGCTATTTGCGCCATGGGCATGTTGGTACTTCAGATGACGCATCACAGATGTTTGCTGAAGGTTACTCCTCAAGACATTCACGGCCATTGTCTACTCTAGGACTGCGTAGTAGCGACCGAAATGGGAGAGCTAGGGTATCTAGTGATAGGTACAGATCATTGGCTGGTGATGCAGGTTTCCGTGAGCAACTTGCATCTGAGGTGTGTATGCTCATCTTATACAAGAAATTGTCATGTCGTCTTTTTGAAGGTGTTAGCTCCTGTCTAGGCTCCCTATAGCAGATACACCGTCTTTTGCCATCATGACATGCATCTAGTTGTCTTGGTTCATGCCACTGCATGAATGTCCAGGACTTCCTTTTTCTTATCCTCTGATAAAAAAATGACCTTTCTGCTTCATTCCACTAGAATGTCAAAAGTCTTATTCTGCTTTACATGTGTGTATACATATTGGTGTAAATTCTTTATAGTTAAATCATAGATGCTACCAGGTGTACTTCGTACAATTCTTTAACCAGCTAATCTTGGGAATTATGTGCTTTACTTTGAAAGATTAACTGGGAATATGCATGCACACAGTTTTATGATATTTAGGGTCGTGTCATTAATTTAAGCTGTTCGACTTGTGATCCTTCCTATATCCAGTCAGTCTTTGATGAAATTCAGTCAGAGCTCCTCAATTCTCATAACTTATAATTTAGTGGATTTATTTTGCTTTTTGGTATTGACACTTGTTTATTTCAATTTGGCACACTGGGAAATACAAATAACTGCAGATGGCAACTTGGTTTTAATATGATGTTTTAGTTAATCATTTCTACTATCTCTGAACATATCACCTTCATGACGTGTTGAATGTGAATCTTTTGGGGTTCTTTCAGGGTGTTATTCTTCCAGATCGTTCCACTTATTATGGATCCAGAAGCATGTTTGATCAGCATAGGGACATGAGACTTGACATTGACGACATGGGCTATGAGGTAAATGCTGAAACTCTACTTGCACCTTTGTCTCGCTTTCTGTTTTCAACTTACAGCCATCTGCTCAGCTTCGATACTCTCGACTTGACCAGGAACTTCTTGCACTGGGAGAAAGAATTGGCCATGTAAATACTGGTTTGGCGGAGGAGCTGATTTCAAAGTGTCTGACCGAGTCAATTTATTGTTCCTCCGACCAAATTCATGAGGAAGGAAATTGTGTTATCTGTTTGGTGAGTATTGTTATCTTGTCAGAAATGTAGAAATGTATATCATTCAGGTCAAATATAGATATTATGACTTCAAGCATTGTGGTTTCTCCTAGGTGCTTTTACGATGAGTTTAAATTCTATGCATACACAATCGTGTCACTAATTAAGTAATTACAAGTAAATCTCTGTGATAAACATTACTTGTAACTAACTACACTGATAGTGTAAAAAATAACTTAAATCCTTTCATCATTATGATTCCGTGCGGGTTTACTCATTGAGACCGGACTCTGCATTGAGTAGTTTTTACCACCAGTCTATTAGTTCATATAGAGCTTTTGCTTTTCTTGCGAGTAAGGAGAAAGATTAAATTCTAACAAGTGGGCTTTGTATGTGATTGCGTTTGACAGGAAGAGTATGTGAACATGGATGATGTCGGGACGCTGAAATCGTGCAGCCATGATTTTCATGTGGGGTGCATAAGAAAATGGCTGTCGATGAAGAACGTGTGTCCGATCTGCAAGAAAACTGCTTTGGATGACGACGATATGAAAGAAAAATGATCTATTTAGTTATGACCTATTGGCATAAACTTTGTGTAAATATGTATTTAGAACATTTCTCCAATGAGGGAAAAACTAGCTTCACCTCAAAATTTGTACAGCAAATGTTGTATTATCATCAGTCATCCTTTCAAATGTTTAAAGGATCTCTTTGTACCTCGTTCTCTTTTTTGTTTGCACTGTGAAATCGAAGTGCAACCTAGGCTGCAATGTTAAAAGGATTTTACATGAAAATGAAAAAGACGAATGATAGCAAGGACTTAGGGATTTTGTGTTCTAAAGAGTATTTTAGGGATTACAGAAAAGAGTAGAAATAAAATTGCAACAAGTCGAAAGTGATCATATGGCTTTTGGCTGAAAAATAAAAATTAAGTTGTGTCGTTAATTTTGTCTTGAAAAAAAAAAAAAGAAAGAGAGTAAGTCGTGTCGTAATATCAAATTAATTGGTTATATAAAAAGTCTAATTATATTTTTAATGCTTGCTATAATATTACATATTTAAAGGGCGGTAAGACCTATGTAAAGGTTACAATAAGCTCAATTATGTATAAAGGTTCCTTTTAAACAAACTGAAAATTTACGAGAAAATGCTGGATCACTCTAAAACTTTGTAAGTTATTGAAATTATTAGAAGACATTCTAAATGTTTCGTCCAACATGAGCAAACATTAGACTCAAATATGATTTTGTCTGGATTTAAGGCAAAAAAGGGACAATATTTATATGGTGGCCTAAACAAAAGGACAGTTGCTTAAATCAACCTGTCTAATTGATGCATGTGACGTTAACAATGACGCCCCACGACAAATGCTATATTACGAGCCAAATTTTAGATTACTTTTCATTGTTATATAGTTGTAAGAGGTCACTATTTAATTATTTCGTATAAAGCTCGGTCAACCATTCAATTCTAATTATTTTCTTTTTGATTCCTTTCTAAATTGACATATTACCCTAAAACAATCTAACAAACCATCACCAAAAGAAGTTCAACACAATTAATTATTTTCCAATTTAAATCCCACCTAAATCAGATTTTGTTTCTCCTACAAGCGTGTATAAATATCTGCACCTCGAAATGTAAAATTTGTTCAGGTTAAAAGAAATTCATCAAAAAAACTTGTGTTATATCTGAATAGATGGCTAGAGTTTGCTTTACCACAATGTTCTTGGTTTATGTTGTTCTAATCGCAATTATTGGTGTGTAATTTATCTCTCTCTTCACTTAAAAATCCTATTCAATTTTATTTTTTCCTTCTTTTTGGTGCGCAAGAATTTTAGCCATTTTAGATTTTTGGTAGAGAAAGATTCTTATATGTTAGACCAAAATGTTATGCAAGCTAATTACATTTTCTTTTTCATTCCTTTTATACCGGTGGGATGTTTGACATCTCTGCACACCTAAAGCTATTTGACTAAGTTTCTAAAATCTGCTTATTTTGAAAAGTACTTGTGATCTAAACTACTTTTCGAAAAAGTACTTGGAAGTAGTTGTTCATGTTTAGCTAATCAATTTGAAAAACACTTTTGCCAATATTGACTAGCGATTTGTGCTTGACCATGGTTCCAAAAGTGTTTCGGGGAAAAACTAATTTTTAAAACCTATTTCTTATTACTCAAAAACACCTTTTCTTTTCTCCTAAAAATTTGACCACTCAACTTTCTAAAATAAGCACTTTTGACTTCCTAGAAGCTCGACAAACAGTCTATTATGAAGAGCTTTCAGGTTTGATAGCTAGGAATGAAGAATGTTATGGTAGGGAGAGCCATATATGTAGATCGAAAAGTGGTCGATGGAACACCCTTCATTGAAAAATTTTACCATTAAAAATTATATTATGTATATAGGTCAAAAGTTACTCTTTATACATACATACATACATACGTACGTACGTACATATATATATATATATATATATATATTGAACGCTCTTTAACAAAATTTTTGATTTCGATACTGAGGAACGCTTTACCCCATCAACAGGCCTACTTAATGTCAATGTGGATTTATTGTACCGATGAGATTTGAATATCGGATGGTTAAATCAAATTCTTTTATTTGTTATTTTACAAGATTTTTTTTAATGATTTTGCAAGTTTGTTTTGCTTGGAAGTTGCAGCACAGCCAGTATGCAACAAGGCTGCAGATTGTTATTATCATTGTTATACATTTACTTATGCTGCCAAGTGTAAAGATGGACATTGTTTCTGCACTTAGGGGTATGAAATGTCTTTAAAACCACTAAATATTTGAAAATTCTAAAGCATTTATATGTGCAAAGAATATTAAAGTGAATTTTCAAGGCAGTGGCTATTATACATGTATTATTCCTTTATAAAGATATATTCATGATCTTGAACGATGTATGGAGTTAGTTATTTGAATGCACAATCTTCATTTTTAGTTATGGCGTAACTTTTTTCCCTCTGGAGATCAATCTATATTGTTGTTGCTCATCATAAAAAGGAATGGGTTTTTAGTGTCTATGCAATAAGAACGTAAATATTGAATTGTTAGCATTCAAATTATACATATATGTACATAATATGACTTCAATAATTTAGATTATTCTTCGAGCAAAACATATAAAATCAAATCATAATTTCAAACACGAATGTGGCTCCATTAAGCATGATGCAGAATATTTCTTTTGAAATTTCAACATTTTAACTGTATCAAATCATGACGCGTTTTCTTAATATATATATATATATATATATATATATATATATATATATATATATATATATTATGTTTATCGAAACCACATACATTACAGTAGTTTTAAAGGATTCAAGACACCAAGGTCAACACAGTCCTGAAACACAATAATTTACTTGTAAGTTTTATTCTGGTTAAAATCAAACCAAAAATTTATTTACATTCATTAGATACATTGTAGATGCATATATATATATATATATATATATATATATATATATATATATATATATATATATATATATATTATGTTTATCGAAATCACAGACACTACAGTAGTTTTAAAGGATTCAAGACACCAAGGTCAACACAGTCCTGAAACACAATAATTAACTTGTAAGTTTTATTCTGGTTAAAATCAAACCAAAAAGTTTATTTACATTCATTAGATACATTGTAGATGCGTCGGATAAGCGGACCTTTCAGGCAAAAAATACATTTGAAAACTTTGGGTATTGAATCCTAGAGAGAGCATATCTCGGTTTGGTACCATAATTACACTGAGGTAACATTTCTTGGTGCTCTAATAGTGGAATAACATAATTCTATTGCTAGAACCAGGGGCGAATTTACATACTCCCTCCGTCTCAAATTACTTGGTCATATTACTAAAAATATATGTCCCAAATTACTTGTTCATTTACAAAACAAAGAAAAAATTAATTAAATCTTTTCCATCTTACCAATTAAATCTTTTCCATCTTACCCTTAGTATAAAAATAGTCAATATTGATTAGAATGTATTTATTGGATAGATATAGGGGTAAGATAGTGAAATACTTCTTTTATTTATAATTATAATTTCTGGATGAGTCTGCAAAAGGGAAAGTGGCCAAGTAATATGGGATGGAGGGAGTATTAATTTCAGGGCACGTGAACCTATGGTCTTCCCGTAAAATTAGATATCTTTTAAGAATTGATATAATATTAACTTTTGACACCCATGCTCCAAAAGGTTGAACCGTGCACTGGGTTCAATGCTGAGTTTATTACCTAGAGCATTAGGGATCAATTTCCACTTTAATTTTTTTTTCCTTCTTTTTTTAAGTGGTGCAACCATGTTATAGAAATCCTACATTTGTCTCTGGCTAGAACTAACCTCCTCCAGAATCTCTACAAGAAAATCGAAGCTAGGGTTTTGAACCCAAAAGGTTATATATCTTCCTTGAGTTTAAGATGATTATTAGGGGTTGTACGTTGAGTTGAAAGTCATCATTTAAATATAGAAATGTTTTTTCTTGGTTGAATTTCATGAACTAGGGTTTAGGATGGAAAAACATAAATAGTAGGATTATGCAAATACGTTTGATTGTTTATTAGATCATAAGAACCAAATTTGTATCAGTTAATCAAGATTAAATAGATACCTCAATTAAATAAGTAAATATTTAAAGTTTACTTAAATTGATTCTGTACAAAAGGCAAGTTCATGACAATAACTTGCTTGATATATACTATAACTAACATGGACAAATAAGTACCAACCAATTTAGATTCCCAAAACTCTAAAATCTAAATCATGAATTGATTTTTCACAGATAGAGAAATAGTCTGTGAGGAAAAATAGAGAGTGTGAGCGATATTGTAGTGAGGTGAAAAAATCTTAAAAGAGGATTATTTCTTTTGAGTGTATAGTGGTCTTTGAAGTATTTTACTCGGACCTACAAAGCGTAAAATCCTTGCTATAGTGATATCGATTCTCCTTTTGCTACCAGATTTTTTCTCTTTTGGGTTTCTATGTAAAAATCTTGGTGTCATTATCGCTCTAGCTTTTTTATTCTTGTTGATTAACCATATCACGGAGCTACATTATTACGCCGCTGTAAATACCGTGAATATTATTTCTGTGGCGGGTTTATTCCCAACAATTTCGTCTTTCATTTCCCCCATATGAGGGTATTTCATATGACCAAAATAAGATTCAAATTGATAAGTATTATGCAACTTTATTGATCACCATATTTGTTGAACAAAAGCACGAGCTGCAAGAGCCATTTAAAACAAATAATACAAACAACGAAAAAAAGCAAAACTATAGAGCTTATTAATTCCAAATACCAAAGTACATATAGAATAGTGGCTACATAAATACATTACTTCCTGGGATCGATACTAAAATAGGTCTGGGCAAGAGTTGAGCCAAGTAGCACAATTGCTACAAGCAAAGTCATAATTGACCATGGACTACTAAAATATTTCCAATACAACTCTGCCAATAATATTTTTTTGCTGCTAGTATGTTGTTGAATTTCCAATGCGACATCCAAAACGCTACCAAAGGAAAATATACGACCAGCGGGAATCTCTTGCAATACTTTGTTGGCTTCCTCATCTGTTCCTAAACAATTGAAGACTATTTCTTGCCTCGTCCATAGACCCCCAGTAAACCGTTTGCCTGCAGAACTCGCCAAGCAATTCCTTCCAGGACGAGCCCGTTTTACCTTGTGCAATAATATTACCATCACCATATATCGAGGTGGCCAACCTCTTGAGAATCCAGAGTGGAATTTGGTTCTCGAGTAATATTATATCATTGAAAATTGCATATATTATTGCTACGTCAAGTGCAGGACAAGCAGAGTTGATATCTAGCATAAAGCTCAAAAGTAAACACGCATCGAGGAGCATCATTCGAGCTAACTCAGCATCACTATAACGGTCCGTAGAACCTTCAACGTAACAATCTCTGATATCCTTGATGCTAGCAAGAAAACTCTTGTAATGTTTAACCACGTCATTGAGCCCTGGAATCATGCGGTGCATCACTTTATATTTGTATTCCTCCGTAATTTGAAACTTTGGGTTTCCATGATGATAAGGCCCAAAAGAAACAATCTCTGGATCGTAAAGATGGTCCTTGTTCTCATCTCGTAAACATTGTGGAACTTTATGAATTTTCCGTCCATCCGAGGATAATCTCGGCGTGCACAAATCTTGGAGGACAACCTCATCGATGTTGACAACGTTAATTTCCATATATGTTCTCTTTGGAAATCCAAATCCATTACTCATACTATATAAGGAAAACAAGAGGGAATAAATTCTCATTTCCAAGGATAGCTTTGAGGTCAATTTAAGTATTTTAAGAAATGAATTGAGATCAACTCAAGTAAGTACAATAATACTGATATTGCCAATAAGCAAGCTTTACATATTTGTGTGGCTGCTAATCATCTCATAAAGTTAAATTATTTTTAAATATAGAAATGTGGCATTCTTTTTTAGACAACCTAAAAAGAAAAGTGTGCCACATAAATTGGGACAAAGGAAGTTCGTTATTGAATAGTTAACAAGGTAGTTATATATTTTTTATTATTTTCCTATACTAAATATATTGCCATGTGTTTCTTTAATAGAAATAAAATAGGGAAAAGAACGTGTGTGTCCCCTCAAATCAAAATAATTACCCGCCCATATCCCCATTACTTCGTACCCCTAGAAAAAACTAAAACTATTTACCCGAGATGCCCCCCAAATTTATGATACCAACATGGTATTTAAATGTACTGAGATGGTATCATGGAAGACTGCTTTAGTCCTTCTCTTAGTCCTCCATGATAGCATCATGGTATATAAATATACTGAGATGGTATTATAGATGATCATGTTCATTTATTCAAAAAGACACACTTTTCTCGAAAAAACCTCTATGATACCATCACCTTATATGCATATATTGTGGTGGTATCATGGAGGACTGCTTTAGTCCTTCAATGAAACACTCCTTGGGACCGTAGTACCATCGTGGTATATAAATATACTGAAATTGTATCTTGGAGGACTACTTCAATCCTTCTCTTAGTCTTCCATGATACCATCATGATATATAAATATACTGCGATGATATCACGGAGGAAGAAGTTTGGGCAAAGGGGTACGTCGGGTAAATAGTTTCGGCCGGTTGGGTAAGAAGGGAATTAGTTTAGGAAGGGCATGAGGCGAATAATTATTTTATATTTTAGGAGTATTTGGTGTTGTTTTCCCAATAAAATATGGCATAGCCACATTTTAGAGTCCCTTAAAAAAGCCCACGAGGGCATTTGAGCGTGACACATTTTTAGAAAAGAGCAGGGAATCACACTCTAAAAATTTCAAGGAAAGAATAGAGTAAGTCTGAAAAAGCCACGAGGGCACTTGCGTGTGACACATTTTTAGAAAAAGAGCAGGGAATCACACTCTAAAAATTTCAAGGAAAGAATAGAGTAAGTCTGAAAAAGCCCACGAGGGCACTTGCGTGTGACACATTTTTAGAAAAGAGCAGGGAATCACACTCTAAAAATTTCAAGGAAAGAATAGAGTAAGTCTGAAAAAGCCCACAAGGGCACTTGCGTGTGACACATTTTTAGAAAAGAGCAGGGAATCACACTCTAAAAATTTCAAGGAAAGAATAGAGTAAGTCTTTTCAGTTGGCTCTTCTCTGAAGCAAAGGAGTGACTCTCTTTTTGTTCGTTGTCTCAATAATCACTCAATTTATAGTAATTTGTTGGCAAAGTCACTTGGTTTTCTTTTGTGTTTTAAAAGTCATTTTGTCACACCCCGATTTTCGATAGGGTGTGATGGGCACCCGACCCTTATCTAGGGCCGAGCGAACCCTCAGACTATCGTAATACTCGTATTCATACTGGGCCCTCGACCAAATCATAAATACATAATAAAATTGTATGAAAAACGAACGTACTTTATATCGTTTCAAATCAAACAAAACTTGCGACCGTACAAAACACCGCAATATCATGAATGACAATACGACGGCTTATAGAGCCGCTCTCACAACTAACATCTTATACACACGACTCTTTTATGCCGCAAAGTCTCTAACATGACCGGATATCATAACACGGACAAACTCGGGCTCGGCGGCGCTCGAAGCAAGTGGAGCTCGCCAATCCCGGGAACATCTTCTCGCTAATATCTTTAGCTCACACAGGTGTACACGCGCGCATGTAAACGCACCCCCGAAGAACGGGGGTCGGTGCGGAATATGTCTTGAGTATGTAAAAGCGGAAATTCATTTACGGAATCATAACCTAATGAAAAACTACGGAAAACAAGTATAGGAATCGTAGAGTCATAACTTGCCGTAGCTCTTGTCGTGTATATATATATCGGTGAGCAAAACATATCATAATCATATTAGTTCGAAATCATATAAAGTACGACATTTAGTAGTCGAGGAATGTCGAAGGCTTAGCTTATTCTTCTTTTTCTTTTCGAAAAACATTTACGTGCTTACATATAAAAAATAGATCGTACTTCGAATATCTATATGTAACACGTAATGTGTCCCGGCCCTCCGTGAGGGGCTCGGTAAAAAAGAATCATCGTGATCACATGTCATCACATCGGACAGGACCATCATATTATCGTATCATCAGATTATCATAGCATCAGATTTTCATATCATCAGATCGTCACCTTATCAGACTATCGCATCATCAGAACAGACTCATTATATTGTCAGATTTCCACATCACCAAATCATTATATCATCAGATCAAACAGAATAGCATATCATATATCCTATGCGGCCCATATGGAGGTCCCGGCCCGGACGGAACGTGGTCGCCCTCACCGCCGGGCGCCACAACACATCATACTTCGGAAGTTTTCGAGATCTCTCACACATCTCGGTCACACATCATCACGTAACCACGGTGCCGGCCGAAGGGGCTCGACGTGCCGGACACATCATAACACCATAATGATATCACATAACCACGGTACCCGGCCAAAAGGGGCTCGGCGTGCGAGGACACATCATACTTCGGAAGCTCATCATATTTCGCATTGTGCGCACGATAGTACTGCCGGGACTCGGCGAAGAGTAACAAACATATGCACGAAACGGAGATCGGGTGATCTATACGCATCTCCAAACATAGACACGGACTTAACGAACAATCAAAACAAGCTGTCATTCCGAATCCAAGCAATAACCAAATCGGGTTTCTTTCGGATGTTATTTGGAACCTATCCAATATAATTTTAAGCATCATAACCACGTATCGGAAATCATATATATATACGAACCTTTATTTCAAACTTAACAAATAAGTGAGTAATCATATTCGGAAGTCAAATTATTAACCATATTAAGTTATATTAACAAAGCTATTAAAACTATACAACGGGACATCTTGCGGGCCCACGGGCAAGCCGATCCGGCCCGAGCCCGCCTATGAATGTCGGGGATATTATACATTAGGGAACCTCTACGAGCTTCTCGGAGCGATCCGAGCTCATATGTGAAAGATACGGACGTTCGTAGTTTCCAACTCTTTTATGAACATAATATTTCATGCACATTCATATTCAATCATACAAAGGCATAGAAACCATAATTTAACTACACTATGCATACGGATGTCAAGAAACAAATAAGAATCACGGACATGCTCGGACCGCGGGAGTAGAGTTACCTCGGGGACCATATTATAGCCTACTATACTAAGACATGCCAAAGGAAGAGGTGAGCTTTACATACCTTGGCCGCCCTCTACGCTAATCCACGCTTACGTCTCGGCTTCTCGCGATCTACAAAAATGTCATTGGACATCCGACCTTAGCCATAGACATGAAGATTCCAATTCCAAACCATCACTTTTTCTATAAAAATTTCGTAAAGACACCTCCCCCATATATTCACCAACCACGAAATTCAACTCGGCCAAAAATACAATCAACAAACCCGAGAATGCAACTCGGCCAAATTATCAATAACAATACAAACAATCATATCTTCCAACTTCTATAATTTATTCAAAATATATTCCAACATTAGTAGCTCCTTTTACATAATCCAACAATATTTCATTTATATTCAATTCACAATTGTTCACGCATTCAAATACTAATCCGAAACCATTCAACAGTATTCAAGAGCACTTCAACAACCCGCACTATATCCCAAACAACCCACCCAACACATGCACTACCCAAATTCTTTCAAGTCCAACAAGAATAATTATAACACATTTTCTTTCTTCCAAATTCATAAACTACACCAACATTCTACATATTAGCAACATTATCCCTACAATTATAAGAAACCATACTAATGTCATATTAACTTCTTCCATAATCCAAAATGATTACAAACTTTATTTCAAACCATTAAATCTCCATTTAACAACATAAAATCCACAACACAACAACAATCAAAATGCTACATAAAATCACTTCTATACCACACCACTTCCATTCGGCCAACACCCCTATACTTACATATTTCATAAATTTCATTCATTCCCCACTCTACAACATATACAAGACATCCATAATATATGAAAAGAAGAAAAATTCTTACCTCTTTCCTCAATTTTCCACTTGACACCAAAAGAGGTTTGCTTGCTTCAATAATTATACCGCGTTGAAGAGGGTCTTTAAATTAGTAGGAATACTAGAGGAATCAATTTTTTTGAATCAAAGATTGAAGGCTAAATTTTTTTCTTCCTCTCTTTCTCAATTCTTTTTTTTTCCACAAGAAGATGATGACCCCTTTGTGGCTGAATTTTTAAAATGTTTGGAACCCTTTGCTGAAAAAATGAAGTTTTTTTGTCCCTTTAAAGAAAAGGCCAAAATCGGTTTTTGTAGCTACGATCTTCCTTAGCGATCTTGTGCGCTGCTTTGAAATGCTGTTTTTGCGTCGACGATTCGGTTTGTAACGTCTATAATTCTCTACTCCGATGTCCTATCAATGAACGGTTTATTGCGTCATAAACTAGACTCGATGAACTTCATTTAGGCTTTTAAAACACCTTAAAACTCCACATATACTATGAGATATGCGCCACCAAAGTTGACTAAAATTTACTTGACATTTTTTTTTAAAATTTTCGTCGAACTTATTTTCTTCAATTTGCTCGATCTCGGAATACTCCGAAGCTCCCCATTGCCACGATAAGGTACATGCCATACTCATGCTCTGAAAACGCGGGGTATAACACATTTAACTTTGTCTAATTAGCTTTCATAGTCATTTTAACCGGAAATATAATTTTCGATAACGATTTAATGACGTGATAGCTGTAAGTGTTATAAATAATATTAAAAAGGTTAAAATCAATACTCGGGTTTAGTTAGAAACCAATACCTGACCCGACCCCATCCAGCTCTTTCCAAATTGGATCAGCTCTAAAATTAGTAAAATACTTCCTTGCAATCCATTGAAGTGTCATATGAAAATTGTTGAATACATTTGAAAATTTATACTTTAGATTCGAAGATTATTAATTTGACAATACTACTTACATGACTTGCATAAACTCTAAATCGGCACCCGAACTGTTTTTGCAGGTCGGATTAGGGATTGAGTCGGGTTTAAGGTGGCTTGGGTCCTAAACAAATTCAAATACAGTTTTAATTTTTTTATATATATTTTTAAAATTTACAGTTAACACGTTATTAAATAAATATAAAAAAATGTATTTCCGGCTAAAATGAACACGAAAACTAATTAGAAAAAGTTAGATGACTCTTGAAAAATAAAAAATAGGTGACTTTGATGATCCATTACTATTAGTTGAGTGACCATTCAGGCAACTAACTCTTTTAACTTTAAAGTAGTAACTTTGCCAATAATAACTATATAGCTATAGCTATATATATATATATGTATATATTCTACATTTTTAACAAGGTAATTAATGTATTTATATATTTTATTATTTCCTATAATTGCCATGTGGTTCTAAAATAAAAATAAAATATGGCATAGGCCACATTTTAGAATCATCTGAAACAGCCCATGAGGGCATTCATGGGTGACACATTTGGAAAAAAAAGAAGGGAATTACACTTCAAGAATTTCAAGGAAAGAATAGAATAAGCCTTTCAGTTGGCTCTTCTCTGAAGTAAATGAGCGAGTCATTGTCATTTTGGTTTTTCCACTCGGTCTACAATATTTATTTTGGAGCCTCAATTAATATAATCAAATTACGTCCCACATGCCTCATTTTAAGGGGGAAGCGCCCTCTATCAATTTTTCTCATATCCAAGAGTCAAATTTGAGACCTCTAATTAAAGATAGAAAGATCTTATTCAATTACTCAATAGCGACGATGATTTAAGGGTGATTTAGGCTAAGGGTAATTTTTCATGTCGAACCTGAGACAACCTATCCCATCACAATCGTAACGCAATAGAGACGACGATTCAAGCAGGTGATTTAGGTTGTATACATCAACAATATTTTACCATTCAAGAAAATTCATCAAGAACCTTAAGAAGATGGGGTTTAAAAAATTGTTTTCATAGATGAACCTTGATAGTTTGAACTATTAAATTGATGTCATTTGAATATCAGGGGTTAACTCAGAATTTTACACAAGCGAGTTCAGTGAATAACCACATTAACTGACAAAAAGGGGTAGAACCCAACCTGACAAGTGGGCGTCCAACGCTTTAATTTTTGGTTCATAATGCTACCACAAATTGAACAATTTTTATAAATTGGTCATGAAGTTTAAAATGTTTAACAAAACCAATTTGCTTTAAATAAAAATGCTAACAATGATTCAATCTAATTTAACAGTTTTATTTCAACAAATGTAACAATTTATTGACCTTTAATAAAAAAAAAATTATTTACTTGACCAATTTACATATTTATTAAACTCTAAGAAATTTAACAAAGTTGTAAATATTTTTCTTATTAATAAATAACAATGTTGTTAAGTATTTTTGGAAAACGACAACGAAAATTACTATTTTAGTTACGGAAAGGGCCAAAAATATCCCTAACGTATGAAAAATGACTCACAAATACCCTCCACCCACCTATTGATCTAAAAATACTCTCAATCTATTTTTTTTTTTGGGCTCAAAAGTACCTCTCACACTAACATCCCAAACTTGATGTCTTTTTCAAAATTTAAAAAGCCACATGGCTTATTATGATTGGCCATATAAATTAGTTAATTAAAGAAATTAAATCCATCACTATTGAACCAAATAAAATAAAAAGAACAAAATAAAAAAATGTACATTTTTGTATAATACTAGTTTCTATGTACATGTCTCGCACGTAGATTTTTAATCAATTATTTAAAGTACTAGATTTAGCGTACGTGCGTTGCATGTGTGCATCGCGTCAAACAATAAATGTATAAGTCACTGTTGAAAAACAATAATCAATGTTAAAGTAAATACAACATTTGTTAACAAGGAAAAGGGAAAATGCGAGAAGCATACGTCGAGGAGTTTTCTGCTGTTGGTGACGGGAGGGGAGGTCTTTTAATAAATTAATTATGATGATGCTTAAATATTTTTTGAAATTGATGTATTCTCTTTTAACTCAAAATTTCAGTGTTTGGCTTTTTAAAAGAATATTAGAAATATTATTAGGTAAAATAACACAAACGGACGTATATTTTATTACTTTGTAAAAATTACGATCCAAATAGGAAATATTTATATAAGCAAATTACACAGCAAAGAATTATGCAGTAGATATGTTGGACGTGAAGTTTCAAAATTTTCTGAACCTGCAGGTCATCACCAATTCGCTTCGACCATTATCATCATAATATTTACAAAATAAATAAGCTTGATAAAAAATTCTAAAATTAATTTGGCCAGATTCCATGACAAACATCAACACGAGTATTGCGCCAACATCAAAAAAATTGACGATTTTTTTTTACCTATTGATTGTGCCTCAAGCCTCAAAACCTGTGATCGAGCTATCAATAGATGCAAGATCCAACAGAAAAAACAGATGATTTAAAGTAATGAAAAGAATAAACAGAAAAGATATCAATGTCAATTTTTTTTTTCGTGAGTATAGACACATTATGCATCACAATATTTATATTCATTTATCCCTTGTTCATGTAATACTTTTCGTTTTTCGAAATTCAAACTCTTAATTCTGACCATACATTTGTACATAGAATCTTTTGGTTCTTTCGAAATAAAATTTACATATTTGAAATTTACGTAAAAAGTACTATAAGTTATATCAAAGCGTTGTCTAATGTATCCGGTGGAAGAGAGGGCTTAATGATGGTATTTAAATACAATTAATTCACCTTTGCGATGTATAATAAGATAATATCATCTTTCTTTCGCTATTAATCTTCAATGCTCGATCACCGTAAAACCAAACAGAAGTATTAAACTTGAATGAATAGAAAAATAAGATAAGAAACATAACGTGCAAATGTAACTTAAGTGTCATCTTGCTGAAACAATTCGAATATCAAATCTAGAGTTGCTTACAGAATTCTTGAGAACACTTCCTGCTAACCGCATACTGGCAATAAATTTACCTGCCTAAAATCAAAGAAAAAAAGATTTTTCATATATTAAAAAGTTAATTTTGATCCGATTTGCTTATGTCCGAAAGTAAAATCTTATTCACTTAATCATCCTTGCAACACCAAAACAGAATCTTAAATGAAAAAATTAGTACAAACATAGGCATACCGCATATGTATCAAATAATCAAATACAACCAAATTAAAACAATACCAAATACAATAAAAATAGAATAAGATCAAGTAGCATAAATTAAGAAAAAAACACTTAAAGGATGGACTTACATTGTCAATAAACTTATGCATGCGATTCAAAAAGATCGAAATCAAAAGTGTAAAGAAGAGATAGATGAAATAGAAAAGAAAAACGTCAATAGGTTTCACGTAAACGAAGAGAGTCTGGATGACGATAAATTCATTTACTTAGCGTTTGAGTTTCATCACCTGTCCATTTGAGGAAAGAAGACAGACCCATGCACTTCATGGTCATGAATACACTGCATTTAAAACTAACAGAAGATTATCAGCGTGTTCAAGAATTGTAGATCTTTCTATAGAATTTCAATTGTGTACACACAAATTAAGCATAAAGAAAAATCACCCGAAGCAAGTTGTGGCTAAAATCACAAAATAAAATAATACTTCCAATACTTGTAAGTTTATCAGTTCCAAAGGAAAATAATTTTGGTTGTTGGAGAGGGATGATCAATGACCTGCATAAAGAGCTTTGATGAAAAAAAATTGAAGCTTCAGGAAAATAAATAATAAGTTTGCAGAAGAGTTATAATTGACTTAAAGTCCTAAAAATTAGGATATAATTCAAATAAGGAAAAAATTAATAAGTAAAATCTTAGATTTTTAGTACATTTAAAAGTGCTAAATATAGGAAATAATTGAATTAAAAAAAAAAGATTTTAAACATATTTAATGACATGTAGGTTCATATTGAATGTTTAAAAAGGAAAAAGAAATTGATGACTACGCTCGAAAAATCTAACTGAGCTATTGGATCAAAAAGAAGAAAAACAAAAAGAAAATTAAGATGATCAAATAATACCAAAAGAGCCCATGGTAGTTTTGAGCCGTCTGATTGTCCAAAATATTCTCTTTGTTTATGGTAAAAAATAATGACACCAAAGTAGGGTTTTTTTTTAGTTTTTTTTTTTAAATGAAATATATATTATTATTAGTGTTTATGTATTTGATTACTACATTATTTAGGACATTCAAATAAGGATGCAATTCGTATAAGGTAAATCTTAATTGGTTTATATTCCTAAAATAGTAGGACTTCCTGCATAGATCAAATTAGGAATCCATTTAATAAGAATTTTTTTTATTTAATTTCAATCTAAATATTAGAAAAATAGTAAATGACAATTTTGTCTATTATAGTGTCTTTTAATGAAGGGCAAAAAGTTCAATCAACGTTTCTGATAATGTCCAAATCCACTTCTCAAAGAGAAAGTGTACATGGCCGTATGCAATATAATTTACCCAACTATGAGTTGGGGTCGATCCCATAGGAAACAATATAATAGGCGATTTAAACAAGTAAGAAATTACCACCAACTACGCTAAGCCAAACACTTTTTCAATATTTGATTTTTGTTTTAACAACTAACAAAGATAAAACTAACTAGAAAGCAGGTAAAATGATCAATGACCCCAAATATGGATACAAAGGAAGTTACGCTCAAGTAAGGATCTATGTATTTCACGATTTTACAACTAAGAGTGAGTTTATGCTAATTAGATAATAATCTTTAAAATCTCATCAAAAGTCTCTCGACCAAATTAATGAATTTCACTCTAAGCTTTTTCAAGCCTTAGAGTGTGATATTACACAATCAATATAATCTCAAGTAATTTTCCTATCTCTAGCTCAAGTTATTAGATGGGATTTAATGACTTTATTAATTAATCTTTCCCAACCTCAATCTTCCTCTCTCAAGCTCAAATCGAAGTAAATGGGCGGGTCTTAGGGTTAGCTAATCCCTTAAGAAACATTAAAGAACAAGATTAATTAAAACAACATTAACTCACTTCATTAGCAATAAAAATCATTCAATACCTAAGCAAAACAAGAGTTTCATCCAACACTTTAATCATAGAATATTTTCATAAACAAGATTCAAGTGAAGAAAATAAAAGATACACACTTAGATATTCATTACAAAGCAAGGAATCAGAGAAATGGAGAAAAATTTAAGAAAGTTCTCAACCCAATCTTCAAATCTTCAACTCCAAAGTGTGTTGTAAGAAACCCTAGCTCCCAAACTTGCGTTTTTCTGCCAAAGATGAATATATTGTCTCCCAAGTGTTGCTTTTATAGTTTCCAAAAATTTCCCAATAAAAAGTGACGAAAATAGCCTTCTAATTTTAGATTTCCAGATCTGTCCATTTTTTCAATTTTAACCACTTTTCTCATTTTCTTCAATTTGGCTTCTTTTGACTTGTTTTTCACTTGGTTTCTTCCGATCACTTCTAAATCACATAAAACCTACAAAATGGAAGTAAACGATATTAAATGCACTATTTTCTCAATCAAACATAGCAAGAATATAAGATTAAAGAAGAGATAAATTGGTAAAATACCAACTTATCAATTTCTAAGGCCCTTCGTGCTTTTAATATAGTATAGATTAATTACTCTAACCACACTTATAATACGCTCGATTTTACATATACTTTTTTTTAATTCAAACGTTGTCTACTTACATCCTAGGATATATCTTAACTAAATTTATTAAAATATAACTATTAAAAAACATAACTAAAATTATAAATTAAAAAGCTTTACCAATGAAATTTTAAAAAGACGATCACGCCTTTGATTAGAAAAGAGAGCAATAACCAAATTACACGACAGGTAACTACCAGTCGAAACTTCCACACTATTTGAACCAAGAAACAATAAACACTAACAAACGAAATCAAGATACCAATAATAAAATAGCAAAGCAAGCAAAAAATAAATCAATTGCAGAGAGACACCAAATTCGTGGTAAAAACCCCTTCATGAAGAGGAAACATCACGGGACCTCAGGCCACAAAAGCTCCACCCATAAACAACAAGAGTTACAACAATGTTCTCCAAATGGCTACAACAACAAAGCCAAGCACGGAGCAACAATACATAAAAAGATAGCACCAAAACAAGCGAAGAAAGGAAAGAAATCACCCTCACAAAGCATTCAAAACTTCACTATTAACTCAATAAATACTAACATCAGCAAGAATAAAATAGCAAAGCAAGCAAAAATAAATCGAATGGAAGAGACACCAAATTTACGAAAACCCCTAAAGAGACCTCACACTCCACTATAAACAACAAGAGTTACAACAATGTTCTCCAAATGGCTACAACAACAAAGCCAAGCACGGAGCAACAATACATAAAAGATAACACCAAAACTAGCGAAGAAAGGAGAAATCACCCCAAAAATGAGTTAACGTTGTTCGTACTAAAAAGCTTTCTGACCACAAAATATGATCTCCACCATTGAAATCAAAGAACCAAATGTTGAGAACCCAGTTAAAATTTTAGCACGATCAACGGTTAACGAATCGTTTAAAAAGGGACTACGATTTAAGGACAAAAATACTCTCTCTCACGTTTTTCTCTCTCTATAACTATGAATTCACTCTTGTGTTCTCAAAATAAGACCTAAATTGATCCTATATATAGAGGAAATTTTGGGCAAATTATTTTTAGATTGGGTTTTATTAATCAATTCCACATAGGAAGGGAAAACCCAAAAATCTAATTGGATTGAGTTTTATTATCAATTCACATAGGAAGGAAAACCCCAAAAACCTAACAATTCTCCCCCTCAAAGGAAACCGCCATCCGGGGATCAAGCAACACTCTAAATCTATAGCCTTCAACCTAAATGAATGACATCTTCACAGGCGGAGAAAAGATTTCATCAAAATCAACTCCACTTTTCATTGAAGCCCTTCGACAACCAATCTAGCCTTGTGCGATGGAAATTTATCTTCATGTTTCACCTAAAAAACTCACCCTATTTTCAAAGGCTTTCTATTACAGGAAAGCTTAACTGGATCAAATGTATGATTATCATGCAAGGATTTAATCTCATCTTGCATAGCATCAAACCACCTTTCTTTTTTCACTATCCGATCACTTTCGGGTTCTCCCCAAATCACCTACGGACTCATTGGGAGAATGACGAAGATAAAGGTACTTTCTCTCTAATAGATCTTGAAGATCTCTACGCATCAATATTTTTCAATCAAATCTTCCTTTGGAGCATCGACAACATCACATTACCGGAACAACGATTCTCCCTGTCTTGATAACCAAAATATCGGAGTGTGAAGTTGAAGAAGACGAATCTTGAGATCTTCTTCTCATCTTTCTTCATTCAAAACACCACTCTTAGCATATTCCATAGTTACACACCGTCCTTTGAGCGCGAAGTCAAAGAAACTCGAAAGTTTCCAAAAATCTCAGTATTAAAAGCCAAAGTCTAGACACCCATTCCGGACAATGTTGATCGACACCACAAAAATCATTGATATGATCGAAAATAGGGCTACCCTCTTTGTATCTAATATTCATCAATTGTTTCGGTAAGAACATTATTATTGCCGGTCTTTAAGCATAAAGTGTCTCGACTTTTCCCGCTAAGCTTTTAGCACTTGTTTCATTCACAATATGATTTCGAACATTATCTTCAACACATTGCCTAATATAGCCACAAACCTGTAAGTGCTCAAATTCCCAATCCTCATCTTCAATAGACTCGGGTTTCTTAGAAGCAAACACAGGTAAATGCGATTTCTTGATAAATAGAGCATCTTTCATCTTGCTTTTCCAAATATGGTAATTCTTGCCATTTAAACAAACTCTTGCTCATATTTGCCTCCATCATTCAAATAGATAATCAACACAACCATACAACCACAAGTTAAACCCTTGTTGGAAAAAATCATGATGTGATATTGTCCGATTTGGGCCAAGAAAACCTCACATCATTAGATCCATCCTTTATAAGTAGCTCCTTTTCTTTTCGGCTTTCTGCATTGTGGTACTTTGTTCGCACTTTTAAAAAAATATGTATCTTTCAAAACTCATAATAGAAAATGAATATTTAATAAACTATATTAACTATTAGTAATAGCTTTCTTTCACTCTAAGCATGTAAGTGTATTTATTTAATTATAATATTTTATCTTATAAAAATGTATCACTCGCAAAATAATGTCTGGAAAAACCAAAGCACAACACCACCTAAAAAACTTCTAGGAACATATGGAAGCAATTCAAGCCCATATAAAATGGTCCAAGTGAAAATAGGAATGCACTTTAATTTCCCACTTTATATAGGGGTAGGAGGTAGATCAAAGTGTTACTCCATTATCTACATGAAATTGTTACGACTTTACAGCTTCAACGAAAGGTAGATTTGATTAGTTTCAGAATTTGATACGAATTCATATTGGAAAGAAGTTTTAAACGTTCTAGAACTATAGTTCTAGTCTCTATTTCACGTGCATGTGTAGCCCCTAGAATTATTGTAATTGAAAACTTTATCTAAAGATAATAAATTTAACCACAATACATAATTTTAAAACACATTATAAATAAATAGTGTTATAGGCTTATAGCGGGTCGGTTTTGATCAATAATGTATTCTAGTTTTGATTTGTTAAACAACACATCATGAATAAATAGTGTCGGATTTAATATAATTTTTCTCCCCTCAGTTATGTATCTATTTCTGATTATAGTGCTATGAATATTCTCAATGATCCGATTATTTGAATAGCACGAACCTCATGAAAAACTGATACAGTTGGACTCAAAAACTCTCTAACTTGATGGTAGCATCAACAATTGTTATTGATCTATATTTCTATTATACCTTACACGATGTATCATAATCCCTACTCCTTTTCTACCGAATGCTATTAATAATAGCCAATACATTAGACAATTACTTAGAGCCCGTTTGGATCGGCTTATAAGTTGGGCTTATAAGGCATTTTAAACTTTTTTTTTGAGTGTTTGGTAGGCGATTTTAAAGTCATTTATGTCTTAAAAATAAAAATTCAAAAAAATAATTGGACCATTTAACTTAGTTTATCTAAAAGCGACTTATAAAGTGAAAAGCTTATAAACGTTGACTTATAGCTTAAAAATTTGTTTAAAGCGGCTTATAAGGCTGAAAAAAATAAGTTGAGGTACCCCAACTTATTGTCTTTTTTGTTTTCACTCGGTCTACGGTATTTATTTTGGAGCCTCAATTAATATAATCAAATTATGTCCCATAAGCCTCATTTTAAGGGGGAACGCCCCTATCAATTTTCTCATATCCAAAAGTAGGCGAGACCTCTAGTTAAAGATAGAAAAGATCTTATTCAATTTCTCAATAGCGACGATGATTTAAGGGTGATTTAGGCTAAGGGTAATTTTTCATGTCGGGCTTAGAGACAACCTATCCCATCACAATCGTAGCATAATGAAACTGACGATTCAAGCGAGGTGATTTAGGTTGTATACATCAAACAATATTTTACCATTCAAGAAAATTCATCAAGAACCTTAGAAGATGGGTTTAAAAAATTGTTTTCATAGATGAACCTTGATAGTTTGAACTATTAAATTGATGTCATTTGAATATCGGGTTAACTAGAATTTTACACAAGCGAGGTTCGGTGAATAACCACATTAAGCGACAAAAGGGTGAACCCAACTTTGACAAGTGGGCGTCCAACGCTTTAATTTTGGTTCATAATGCTACCACAAATTGAACAATTTTTATAAATTGGTCATGAAGTTTAAAATATTTAACAAAACCAATTTGCTTTAAATAAAAATGCTAACAATGATTCAATCTAATTTAACAGTTTTATTTCAACAAATGTAACAATTTATTGACCTTTAATAAAAAAAAATTATTTACTTGACCAATTTACATATTTATTAAACTCTAAGAAATTTAACAAAGTTGTAAATATTTTTTCTTATTAATAAATAACAATGTTGTTAAGTATTTTTTGGAAAACGACAACGAAAATTACTATTTTAGTTACGGAAAGGGCCAAAAAATATCACTAGCGTATGAAAAATGAGCTCGCGAAATACATAAACATTGATCTAAAAATACTCTCAATCTTTTTTTTTGGGCTCAAAAAGTACCTCTCACACTAACATCCCAAACTTGATGTCTTTTTCAAAATTTAAAAAGCCACATGCTAGCTTATTATGATTAGGCCATATAAATTATTTAATTAAAGAAATTAAATCCATCACTATTGAACAAATAAAATAAAAAGAACAAAATAAAAAATGTCCATTTTTGTATAATACTAGTTTCTATGTACGTGTCTCGCACGTAGATTTTTAATCAATTATTTATAGTATTAATTACACTAATCACACTTATAATATGCTCAGTTTCGGATACACTTGCTGTTTTTTTAAATTCAAACGTGTGTATACTATGAAATCCCATACTTACATCCTAGGAGGTATATCCGTTAACTAAATTTATTAAAATATAACTATTAAAAGATTACTAAAATTATAAACAAAAAGCTTTACCAATGAAATTAAAAAGACGATCACGCCTTTGATTAGAAAAGAGAATTACCATTTCTTAAAATATGTATCTTTCAAAACTCATAATAGAAAATGAATATTTTGTAAACTATATTAACTATTAGTAATACCTTCTTTCACTCTAAGCATGTAATTAAGTTATTTGTATTTATTTAATTATAATATTTTATCATATAAAAATGTATCCCCTGCAGAATAATTTCTGGAAGAACCAAGGCACAACACCACCTAAAAAACGTCTAGGAACATATGGAAGTGTTACTCCATTATCTAGGAACGTCTAGGAAAATAAAATGGTCCAAGTAAAAATAGGATCGAATGCACTTTAATTTCCCACTTTATATAGGGGTAGGAGGTAGATCAAAGCGTTACTCCATTATCTACATGAAATTGGTACGACTTTACAACTTCAACGAAAGGTAGATTTGATTAGTTTTAGAATTTGATACGAATTCATATTGGAAAGCAGTTTTAAACATTCTCGAACCATAGTTCTAGTTTCTATTTCACGTGCACGTGTAGCCCCTAGAGTTATTGTAATTGAAAACTTTATCTAAAGATAATAAATTTAACCACAATACATAATTTTAAAACACATTATAAATAAATAGTGTTATAGGCTTATAGCAGGTCGGTTTTGATCAATAATGTATTCCAGTTTTGATTTGTTAAACAACACATCATGAATAAATAATGTCGGATTTAATATAATTTTTCTCCCCTCGGTTATTTATCTATTTCTGATTATAGTGCTATGAATATTCTCAATGATCCGATTATTAGAATAACACAAGCATCATGAAAAACTGATACAGTACCCATTTGAATGTTCCCCTCCTTCAGTTGGACTCAAAAACTCTCTAACTTGATGGTCGCATCAACAATTGTTATTGATCTATATTTCTATTATACCTTACACGATGTATCATAATCCCTACTCCTCTTCTACCAAATGCTATAAATAATAGCCAATACGTTAGACAATTACTTAAACATATTTACTAAATATACTGTCTACAACCATTGTCACTTCATTAAGAAAATTGACTTTCCTCAGGGCAAAAATATCCTCAGCTTGAGATGAATGAATTTATATTTATTTTTTATTTAATCAGATTTTTTTTCCTGCAGAAATGTTATGCATGCATCATTTCATGGCTATTGTTATTATATTTATTATAAAAATATTTTCTTGGGATTACTATAAAAGATGAGTTTCAATTTTTAAGGGCATGAAACTCCAAAATTGCTTTTGTAAGTAATATAAAAATACTGATAGATAAATAAGAGGACATTAATTTCGAGAATATTTATTTCTTATTGTTACGGTTCGCTTTTACGCTCGAGCATAAATGGTTCTCATAACTTTGGCTCTTTGTCGTGAACAAACAGAGTTGCCACCTAATTTATTGAATGGGAATTACGAAACCAGTTTAAAGGTAATTTTTTGAAAACAAAACCTTTAAATAAAAATCCAGAGAAATGGGTAAGGGTTCTGGTGATCCCCCGGGGAAGATGTTAGGCACCCCGATATTAAGGATACGCCCAATGCGGTTTACCTAAGGATCTAACATTTTATGGCTAAAAATTGTAAAACTTGTTTGTAAAAATGTGTTTACATAGTCATATGTATAAGGTTTGAAAGAGGCATATCATGGTTTTAATTAAAAATGGAAGCATATTTTATTTTATTTTTTGGAAAATGAACCTTCTAGGGGGGCGTTTTACTTTTGAAAATCATTTTTAGCATTTACTTATGTCCTTAATTTAATTAACGAATTAATTCTATAATTAGGCTAATTATGAAGGAATTAATACCTTCAAATGTGCACGGCTTATTAAGACTTTGAATTATAAGTACAATCCAACTTCTTAATGCGTTAGTGAATTCACTTATTTATAACTCAAAAGATACGAAAGATCTTTAAGCTATTTCAATAAGCGTTTTAACTTTGAAAATCATTGTGTTTAGCACTTTAATTATTTCATTAATCCAACAAGTGAACTAACTTAATAATTTGACTAATTTAAGCTTTGTTTAAGTATTCATGAATTCTGGATTTTGAATCAAATAGTTAATTCAACTTCTTGAACTCTTCACGCGTATCCTTGCTTTTCTTTCGAAAAATCTGCTTTTGAAACAAATTCCACTTAGGCCTTACAACTTGATTTGATAGTTGGAAATCAATAATATGAGTCGTAAAGCTTTCTGGAAAAACCCATTAAAAAAAAATGGAATCTGAAGCATGTTTCCACCAAATTAATTCTAAGAGATGTTGCTTCTTCGATTTTCTCCAAGGAGTTTACTTTGTTAAAAATTCAAAGTTCTGGATGTACTAGAAGCCATTTGAAGAATGTTCTTTTTGTGATGCTTAATATAAAACAATTACTTTTAGCATTTCTCCTATTCCAAGTAAAGCTGCTCGTTAATTTTGGACATTGCGACTGATGGAAAAAACGTCATTTAACCACTTTAGCGACTATGACTCTCACATTCCGCTGGGATAAAGATCTGGTTAAATAAAACAAAGTAAAACGTTAGTCAAGTTTTACAACACAAAATGCACAACAAAAAGGTAAAGGAACTTAAGGAAGAGTGAACTAATTGGGCTTCTCCAATGTCATCTAGCTGCTGCTACTGTTGGTTAATAATGGGGCTGACTCGATATAGCACTATGTTGGGCTAACACCTAATGCTGGAGGAAGATGTCATGCACGAAAAAACAAGAAAGACAGAGATTAGCAAACGAAGATATTAAAGTTAAACTAATACTTGACAAGTACTTGAAACTAATAGTAAAGGGAACGGTTTTTATCTAAGAATTGGACTTCCTTAAGGGTAGGGGTGGTTTATATAATCTATTGTTTATTCATTCAAAGATTAAATCCAACTTAGATGCTCTCCTTTACTTAATTCACATAGATCAGGAAAACATGAACAGAATAGAATCGTATGAATATTTGATTGGATGATCGTCTTATTGGCTTGAGAAATACACTCTAGACCAACTGAACTTAGGCAAGTAAACACAGCAAAGTTAAATCATGCTTCGCCTAAAATTAATGTATATCCTAAGTAATGAAATACATAACTGAAGGATCATGAATCGACTAAACACACACGGAAATGAGTGCAGAAATTAAATACAAAATTTCTTTGTAAGAACACTTGTTCTAGCCCTTCAAAATTTCTTTGGAATCGGTGCTGAGAAAGCTGAATGAAATTGAGCTGGCAATCGCTGGATTTGTTGAAAGAGAACTTAGGATTCGTTTGGTTGCTGTGTTTTGTTCAACAAAGGGGAAGCAACTCAAGGGTCTGAGGAAAAATAAAAGTAATTGGGCAGGGTATTATTGTTTTATTGGGCTGGACGAATTGTTTTTGGGCTGAGTTAATTGGGGAGAATGGCATAGAGGGGCTGGTCTTAGGAGTGTAAAATGGCTATGATTGGAATTTAAGAATAAGCCAATCAAAACAAATCTTTAAAAAATATAACCAAATTAGAATAAGATTGAGATAAATTAATTGTTCAATTAATTAAGCTTCTTGAACTTAACAAAGTAAAATACATCTATTTTGCAAATACTGACTAATTACAGCAAATAAGTCGTAAATGACTTTAATTTCACAATTTTAAATAAATACTAAATTGAACACTTATTTCGAACATAATTAATATTTAAAAATATATATAAAATATCCATGATATATGTTAGGATATATTGCCAATTGAAAATGGCAAAATAACACCAAAAATATTTTTGACTTTTGTGAATATGTATTTCACTCTGTTTGAAAATACAAGAAGCTTGACTAATTAATTTGAATTTTTGGAGGTCAAAAATTGGGTGTCAACACTTATTATTTCCTAACATAAATTTTAAATAAGATATAACTCAGTGACAATACATGGTTGAATTTTTTTCACTTATTGGTACTAAAAACAACACAAAAATGAAGTTCATCTTGTACAAAACTCTTCTACGTGTCAATATATGTTACTTATTGTTATTTCTAAAAATTGAATTTGTTTGGTTTAATGTGTCTAAATCTTAAAAGGCATGCATGCAAACATGAGAAGATCATAATAAATAAGTTAGAACATAACATCAACACCTGGTGGGTGGGATCTACCTTAGGTTACATTAGTGCTGAGATTTCTGGTATTAAGCTACGTCTAATAGAGCTAAAGATAGAACCTTGACATATTCCATCTGAAAATATGTAGAATATGTGTACTTTTTTTTTTCTCACTGTATTTTTGACCCCCAGTAGTTAATGAATGTAAAACATCACAGACTCGGGGATCAAATTTCCCCCAAGATTAATCAACGATAACCCAAAACTAATTTCCTCTTCTAAAAGGGTGTGCTTCTTGAAAAGAGTCTGGTGCCTTTTGTATTTATCGCTAACTCACAAACTCTTTCCATTTGTAGGTGAGCCTTCTTCATGTACGCTACTCCAATTTTGACTCATCTTTTCGTATAGAATCTTCATATCTGTAGTCTGTAGAAAGTTCTCATGCTCTTAATTGGCTTTGTTTCTCAATTGATTTTCTGATATCAAATATACTTCTACAAATTGTAATTGAACTAACATATTAGAAGAAAGTAATAACAAAAGTGTGAATTGAGAATGCAACGTTGAACAAAAGGTAGAAAGAGGGTTTAACATTACCTGGGAAAGGAGAAGCAGTAGTTGTCTTTCTTTAATTTAAGTCTAGGTTTTAAATTTGTGGTTTACCAAGCACGAAGGCACCGTATATTATAGTCCCTAGTTTATATAGTTGTAGGAAGCGGTCAAAGGTTTTTTTTAATCTAAATAGGATTGGTATAACTTTCGAACTTTAACAATTGGTAGGACATTGATTGGTATTAAAATTCTATGCAAATTATGTTACGTAGATGTTTTAAAAGTTACAATTATATCCAATAAATAGTTTAATTATGAAGTTAGTTAAATTATACGATATTTAAAGGATATTTTATGTTCTTCACAGCCGAAAATTATTCGCGCTTTTAATATATTCACCAACTAAAATTAGTTAATTATACGATCTTGAACATACTTTAGTTTCTTCACAGCCATAGCCTTGAGTTTTCACCATAGATGTACAAATACAACGAAAACAACTACCACTAAGCTTGTCCTAATTAGTTTGCTCATTAAACCCATATCTAAATAAACTTTGAGTTTTCTTAATGCTAAAATTCAATTTGTTTCCCTTTTTACAATAGTTGGATGTGCCAAAAAACAGAACAAACAGAAAAAAATATGTCAATTCGAAGAAATGGTATTGACAAATGATAAAAGCTTCTCTTTTCTAAGTATCATTTTTCCAAATTCGTTTCTCCTGGGTATAAAAGTGGTGGATTTATTTTTGTGAAGGCACTTTAAGTGGCCGAAAATGCCCCCGAGATTCTAGATTCGAACCCTAGCAAAGTATAAAAAGAATTTGCAAGGCGAATTTTCGTAGCAAATAAGGCCTATTCGGGAAAAAGTTAGAATCCCAGCAGAATTAAAAAAAATCGTAAGGCAAGTTATGCCTTAAGGCATTGTTTCTATATAGAAGTTATGCCTTAAGGCAAAACTTTACCCCTTGTCCGTTGCCCTAGACGTAAATTAGAACTACAGAAGTTATGCCTTATAAGACCTAACTTGGAATTACAAAGGCCTAAGTTTCACGAAACCTTGCCTTGTGAAATTGTTTTTTTTTTATTTTTTTTATACTGAGCTGGGGTTCGAACCCACAACCTCGAGGTATTTTTGGCCACTTTTTTAGGCGAAGGGAAAAAATTAAAGACCAGTGCATTTGAAGGACAATCCGCACAAAAAAATAGTGTTCATTTGAGGGGTATTCTTGAACCAAAAAAAATATATTAAGGGTATTTTTAGACCAGTAGGTGAATGGAGGTATTTGTGAGTCTTTTTTCCACACGTTAGGAGTTTTTTTGATCCTTTTCTGTTTTAGTTATTTTGTATACAACTTGATCAAACATTCAACTCTAATTAATTTCAATTTGCTTCCTTTTTAATGAGACAGATTACACTAAAACAAAATAACTAACCAACATCAAAAAAAGGTTCAAGGCAATAAATGTTTTTCCACCCAAATCCCATCTAAATCAGATTTTGTTGCCCCTATAAGTGTGTATATAAACACCTCCAATAGTAAAATTTTATTCAAGTTAATTCAAAGAAAAATTCATCAGAAAAACTTGTGTTTATATCTGAAGAGATGGCTAGCGTTTGCTTTACAACATTGTTCTTGGTTTATGTCATTCTAATTGTCATCATTGGTGTGTAATTAATTCTCATCCCAATTATTTGTGTGTAATTAATCTCTATTGTTCCTTTTTTTTTTTTAGCCATTTTAGACTTTTTTTTTTGGTAGAGAGATTTTTATGTTAGACCAAAAAGATTTTTACATGTTAGACCAAAATACAATGCAAGTTAATTATTTTTACATTCTCTCTCTCTCTCTGTTTTAAACCACCGGTGGGATATTTGGGACGTCTCCATCCTTAATGTAAAAGGTTTCGAATTCGAGCCCAAGAATGAAGATACCATACAGTAGGGAGGGCCAGTGGCGGAGTCACATAATATCATGGGTGGTCAGTTGGGCGCCTTTCGCTAGAAAAATATATAGTACATATAAAAAATTATATTGCTAAGTTTGGAACACCCTTAACAAAACTCTTGATTTGCCATTGACCAGATTTACCCGATTAATGAGCCTACTGACGTAGATCTAGATTTGTGTGCCAATTGATTTTGAATGTCAGATGATTAAACCGAAAAAATATTTTTTCTTTCTTTTTACAAGAACTTTTTATGATTTTGCAGGTTTGTTTTGCTTGGAAATTGCAGCAAATCCACCATGCAAGAAGAAGCAAGATTGTTATTCTTTTTGTTATCCATTTGAATGGGCTGCCGTGTGCAGAGATGGACAGTGTCACTGCACTTAGGGATATGGATTTGCATTTAAAACCACCAAATATTTGAAAATTCTAAAGCACTTATATGTGCCAAGAAAATTAAATTAAATTTTCAATGTAGTGGTTATTATACATGTATCAACCCTTAAAGACATACTCATGATCTTGAATTAATGAGCTATGGAGTTAATTATCAATCCTCATTTGTAGTTTTTGTTTAAATTTTCTTACTTTCAAGATTGATTTATGTTATTGTTGCTCACGAACGGAATGATTTTAGCTTATGAGAGTAACGTACGCACTGAATAGGTTTCATTCAAACTATACATATGTGGATGTGCGTACATAATACTTGATTAATAAAGATTTTTATTTGAGAAAAATACATAAAAATTAGATCGTAATTTCAATCACGAAGGTACTTCATTTATACAAGAAAGTATAGAAATTTTTATATATATATATATTTGGCAACAACTTTGTTTTATTGTTGGCAAATGATTTTTTTCAATTGACTGATAAATTAGCATTATTGATACAAAAAAAAAAAAGTTGTTCTGTAGTTGTTTCCTCACTTTTATGATTTGATCATACACATTGGGAAAAAAATTTTAAATTAAAATTTTTTTTTTCTAAAAATGATGTATCAACTTCAATCTATGGATATTCAAAAAAAAATTGTTGCCAAATATAATTTTTCTTGTAGTGTTAGCATGATACAATGTCCTTTTCATTTTTCAAAATTTTACTTGTATCAACTTGTTCTTTTTTTATCGATAAATGTGGATGTGCGTTAATCGAAAGAAAGAGAAAAAAAATCTAATACCGGAGATTAGGACAACATGTCGTTAATAAGATATATATATATATATATATATATATATATATATATATATATATATATATATATATATATATATATTATTTGATGTCTAAGCTTATAAATTTGTGTAATGCATAATAAAAAGTTTTTATTGATTTAAATTTAGAAAACTTTTTTCAATTGAAACGACTGTTATAAAAAAATATTATTCTATAAACAATAAAAATATTTAAAAATAAAATTAAGCATGGTTTCCTGTTTTTTGGGTCTGGTAGGTTAATTAAGCTACCTAATTCTCTTCCTTTTGAGTTGTTCTGTAGTTGTGTTCCTCACTTGGTCTTCGATGTATGATTTGATCATATACGCCAAAACCTTTATACTTTCTTTTTCTTTTTCTTTCTAATAAATTAAACTTAAAAATTTGAATTCGCAATCTCTAAAAATGATAGAAAATAACATGAAGTAAA
The DNA here is from genome assembly GCF_029784015.1 of Lycium ferocissimum. Lineage (NCBI taxonomy): Eukaryota > Viridiplantae > Streptophyta > Magnoliopsida > Solanales > Solanaceae > Lycium > Lycium ferocissimum. The sequence continues at coordinate 70,678,879 of NC_081346.1, read as the reverse complement.
CTAGAGGAGAAAACGATTAAATGGTCCTTAAAGTTCACAGCATGCCACTACCCTCTCTGTCTAAGCGTACCATGATCGTTCCTTTTCATTCTTGCCCTTCCTTTGGTTATTGACATGTAATGCCTGTAAACTAATTATATTACGGAGATGATCCTATCATCACATTAGTGCTAAAAGTAGTTAAATCATTGAAACTTCTTTCTTTTTAAAAAATGGAGATGTGCCTTTCTGGTGCTTCATGATGGATTGTGTCTTGTAGGAAAATGGCATTTTTATTGGTCCATGTAAATCTACCTACGTATAGTACAAGTGGATGGGCTTGAACTATACCGTTGGACTGAGAACAGCAGAGTTGACAAAGGAACTGACCTTGGCTAAACATGGAAATTAACAATCTTGACAAATGCTCTTGAGGAAGTGCCGAGGGTATTGAACAAAATAATGCCTTCTGGCTGTATAAAATTGAAAGTATACTTTATTGACCATTTATATTTTCTGAAAGATACAATTAAACAGTAATGAACCTTCTCATGTCGATGTCTCCTTTTTTTATTGCAGCAAGGGCTGGTGCTCCTGAAAGCAGTAATCTTGTTTATCCTGTGGACCGTATGTCGCTCGACGGGACTCACCATCCTGCTCAGGGGAGTCATGCCTCCCGGCCAAGTGGATATTCTTCCTCGAATCCAAATATGGAAATTCCACACTGTCAGCCACAGGTTCAAGGTCCTCTTCATGATCCTTTTTTGCATTCAGGTACTGGTGGAGGCTTTCATATGATCCATGAGAGTAATCCACATCAAGCATCTTCATCAAGCCACGGAGGACAGACATATCATGGGGTGGATGGAGGCCTTGTTGACCTCACAATGGGTAGTGGGAGAGGGCCATACAAACGGAAGAGTCCTGGTATACCTGCAGGTGGTGAAAGTGGCAGTAGGAGCAGATACTTTGATGCTGGCAGTTCATCTGATCTCCCTTCTGACTCTTGGCATGAGAGACAAAATCCGGACTCCCATTACACAAGTTGGGGTTTACAGCCTAGTTACAGAGGTAATAGTCTGTCTATTGGAGGTGAAGGTTCTCAGAGGAATGTAAGAAGCAGAACCGCATTTGACCTGCAAAATAATGTAGGAAGGGCTCATACAACAAGTACTCCTTCACATCATTCTAATAGCAGTAGAACAAGCACTGATTATTGTAGTTCAGTGAACTATCTAGCTTCAAGTTCAAATTCTTCAGCAAGTGAGTGGAACCATGCAGTCATGCCGCCTGCTGCTGCTCATGGGAGGAATTTCCCTCCTGGTTAGTTTCTTAAATTATTTTGTTATCCTTTGTTATGTTTTGAATTTAATAGTAATGTTTTGCAAACTGCAGATTCAAGCTTCTATTGTTATGATATGAACCACTATGATATGGTTACCGGCAATATCTCTACCTCTCTAGAGATGGCGAATTGCCACAATGATTTCAACTCCAACAGAAGTTCCCTTCCTCAACATTTGCCTGGCAACTTGCAATCTTAGAGGGTAGTCCGAAGTAGCTACAATCAAAGATCTTCCCCTGCTTTTAGGGCTTCTTCTAGCTATTTGCGCCATGGGCATGTTGATATTCAGGTGACGCATCACAGTTGTTTGCTGAAGGTTACTCCTCAAGACATTCACGGCCATTGTCTGTTCTAGGATTGCGTAGTAGCGCCGAAATGGGAGAACTAGGGTATCTAGTGATAGGTACAGATCATTGGCTGGTGTTGCAGGTGTCCGTGAGCAACTTGCATCTGAGGTGTGTATGCTCATCTTGTACAAGAAATTGTCATTTCTGTCTTTTTAGGTCTTAGCTCCTGTCGAGGCTTCCTATAGTAGATACACTGTCTTTTGTCATCATGGCATGCATCTAAGTTTCTTGGTTCATGCCACTGCATGAATGTCCAGGACTTTCTTTTTCTTGTCCTCTTATAAAAAAATGACCTTTCTGCTTAATTCCACAAGAATGTCAAAAGTCTTATTCTGCTTTACATGTGTGTATACATATTGGTGTAGATTATTTTTAGTTAAATCATAGATGCTACCAGGTGTACTTCGTACAATTCTTTAACCAGCTAGTGTTGGGAATTATGTGCTTCACTTTGAAAGATTAACTGGGAATATGCATGCACACAGTTTTATGATATTTAGGGTCGTGTCATTTATTTAAGCTGTTTGACTTTTGATCCTATATCCAGTCAGTCTTTGATGAAATTCAGTCAGAGCTCCTCAATTTTTATAACTTATAATTTAGTGGATTTATTTTGCTTTTTAGTATTGACAGTTGTTTATTCCAATTTGGCACACTGGGAAATACAAATAACTGCAGATGGCAACTTGGTTTTAATATGATGTTTTAATTAATCATTTCTACTATCTCTGAACATATCACCTTCATGACATATTGAATGTGAATCTTTTGGGGATCTTCCAGATCTTTCCACTTATTATGGATCTAGAAGCATGTTTGATCAGCATAGGGACATGAGACTTGACATTGATGACATGGGCTATGAGGTAAATGCTGAAACTCTACTTGCACCTTTGTCTCGCTTTCTGTACAGCCATCTGCTCAGCTTCAATACTTTTGACTTGACCAGGAACTTCTTGCACTGGGAGAAAGAATTGGCCATGTAAATACTGGTTTGTCAGAGGAGCTGATTTCAAAGTGTCTGACCGAGTCAATTTATTGTTCCTCGGACCAAATTCATGACGAAGGAAATTGGGTTATCTGGTTGGTGGCTTTTGTTATCTTGTCAGAAATGTATATCATTCAGGTCAAATATAGATATTATGACTTCAAGCATTGTGGATTGTCCTAGGTGCTTTTACGATGAGTTTAAATTCTATGCATTTTGTGTCATTAATTAAGTAATTACAAGTAAATCTCTGTGACAAACATTACTTGTAACTAACTACACTGATAGTGTAAAAAAGTAACTTAAATCCTTTCATCATTATCATTCCGTGCGAGTTTACTCATTGAGACCGGACTCTGCATTGAGTAGTTTTTACCACCAGTCTATTAGTTCATATAGTATTTTGCTTTGCTTATGAGTGAGGAGAAAGATTGAAGGGAAATCTACATGGCATAACTAACTATAGTACATATTTATATTTAGTAACTATAGTTTAGATTAATTACATCCTATAGCTAAGAGTAGTATGATAAATACAATTAATAGCTACATATATATATTTAAAGTAGAATACTCTCTTATTATTATTATTATTATTTATAATTTTATTTTTATCTTATCAAGCATCGCTTTTCCGGTGTAGGAGCTCCGATCATCTTCTCCGGCCAGCGTCCCTCCGTGACGGCTTCTCTCTTTCTCCCTCACTCGTACGGCGACGGCTTCTTCATCCGCTAAATCAATATAATGTAAGGTATTAAGACCCACATATATACAAAGAGGGGTAAAATTACATCTATTCTTTGATGAGACGATAGTGAAATTACATCGTATTCTTTGATGAGACGAAGGTAGTCCCAACTTAGAACAATTGTAGAAGCGTAGACGGGGAAATTACATCGGATTCTTTTATGAGACGAAGGTAGTCCCAACTTAGGACAATTGTAGAAGCGTAGACGTAAAGCTTCTTCATCAAGCTTGTTCTTGTCCACTGCCATTTGAGAAGAAGGGAAAGGTAACTGCCCTTCAAGTGGCTGTGGGTCTAGGGAAATCAAACCAAAGAGAAAATTGAAGGGTTTAGGGGAAGGAAGAAGTGTTTCTTTTATGAGTGTATTCATTAATTTTTTAGCATACAATCCAAAGGTATTCATTAATTTTTTAGCATACGATTTAGTGTTTGCGGTGTATTTTATCTCTAGTATTCAAAAGATTTGAGTGTATTCGTTAATTTTTAGTGCAAAAATGTGTTTGGGGTGTATTTTTGTTTCTTGTATTTTGAAGGATATTTTTGTATACAATCAATTTTAAATATAATAAAGTGAATACGATTATGTAAAAGTAGCTACAAATGAATACGGTTGAGTTGAATACATTTGACTTAAATACAACTTAGTTGAATATATCTAACTTGAATACATCGAAATTTGACTTGAATACAGCGAAATTTAACTTGAATACACCAAAATCTAACACAGCCGAATTTTGAATACAATCTACTGTAGCGCACGTCTACTGTAGCTACGAAATGTAATTAGCTAAGGTGTAGTTATGCCTAAAAATAACCCCCAAAATTTAGTCATTTATGTAAGTTTCCCTAACAATAACGCCCCACGACAAATGCTCTATTACGAGCCAAATTTTAGATTACTTTTCATTGTTATATAGTTGTAAGTGGTAACTATTTAATTATTTTGTAGAAAGCTTGGTCGCCCATTCAGTTCTAATTATTTTCTTTTTGATTCCTTTCTAAATGGACATATTACCCTAAAAGAAACAAACAATCCATCACCAAAAGAAGTTCAACGCAATTAATTATTTTCCAATTTAAATCTCACCTAAATCAGATTTTGTTTCCTCTACAAGTGTGTATAAATATCTGCACCGAAATGCAAAATTTGTTCAAGTTAAAAAGAAATTCATCGTAAAAAACTTGTGTTATATACTCAATAGATACTGAGTTTGCATCTTTACCACAATGTTCTTGGTTTATGTTGTTCTAATCACAATTATTGGTGTGTAATTTATCTCTGTCTTCACTTAAAAATCCTATCAATTTTATTTTTTCCTTCTTTTTAGTGCAAGAATTTTAGCCATTTTAGATTTTTGGTAGAGAAAGATTCTTATATGTTAGACCAGAATGTTATGCAAGCTAATTACCTTTTCTTTTTCATTTCTTTTTATCTTTAGTCATGATGTTTGACATCTTTGCACACCTAAATCTATTTGGCTAAGTTTCTAAAATCTGCTTATTTTGAAAAGTACTTGTGATCTAATTAAACTGCTTTTCGAAAAAGTACTTGGAAGTAGTTCATGTTTAGCTAATCAATTTGAAAAACACTTTTGCCAATATTGACTAGCGAATTGTGCTTGACCATGGTTCCAAAAGTGTTTTGGGGGAAAACTAATTTTTCCGGCTTCTGCTATTACTTAGAAACACCTTTTCTTTTCTCCTAAAAGTTTGACCGCTCAACTTTCTAAAATAAGCACTTTTGGCTTCCTAGAAGCTCGACAAACAGTCTATCACGAAGAGGTTTCAAGTTTGATAGCTAGGAATGAAGAATGTTATGGTATATATATATTAAATTTTGAATACCCTTACAAAATTCTTGATTTCGATGCTGAGGAACGCTTTACCCCATCAACAGGCCTACTTAATGTCAATGTGGATTTATTGTGCCGATGAGATTTGAATATCGGATGGTTAGACCAAATTCTTTTATTTGTTTTTTTACAAGATTTTTTTAATGATTGCAGGTTTGTTTGCTTGGAAGTTGCCTTTAGCACAGTATGCAACAAGGCTGCAGATTTTATTATCATTGTTATCCATTTACTTATGCTGCCAAGTGTAAAGATGGACATTGTTTTTAACATACTTAGGGGTATGAAATGTCTTTAAAACCACTAAATATTTGAAAATTCTAAAGCATTTATATGTGCAAAGAATATTAAAGCGAATTTCAAAGTAGTGGTTATTATACATGTATTATTCCTTTATAAAGATATATTCATGGTCTGGAACGATGTATGGAGTTAGTTATTTGAATGCACAATTTTCATTTTTAGTTATGACGTAACTTTTTTCCCTCTCGAGATCAATCTATATTATTGTTGCTTATCATGAAAAGGAATGAGTTTTTAGTTTCTTGCAATAAGAACGTAAATATTGAATTGTTATCATTCAAATTATACATATACATACATAATATGACTTCAATAATTTAGATTATTCTTCTGGCAAAACATATAAAATCAAATTATAACTTCAAACACGAATGTGGCTCCATTAAGCATGATGCGAAATATTTCTTTTTAAATGTCAACATTTTACCTGTATCAAATTGTGACGCGTTTTCTCAACACACCCATATATATATTATGTTTATCGAAACCACATACACTACAGTAGTTTTAGAGGATTCAATACACTACCTTTACAAGGTCAACATAGTCCTGAAACACAATAATTTACTTGCAAGTTTTATTCTGGTTACAATCAAACCAAAAAAATTATTTACATTCATTAGATACATTGTAGATGCGTCGGATAAGTGGACCTTTCAGGCAAAAAGTACATTTGAAAACTTTGCGTATTGAATCCTAGAGAGAGCATGTCTCGGTTTGGTCCCATAATTACACTTTGAGGTAACATTTCTCGGTGCTCTAATAGTAGAATAACATAATTCTATTGCTGGAACCAGGGGCGAGTTTACATACTCCCTTCGTCCCATATTACTTGTCATATTACTAAAAATATATGTCCCAAATTACTTATTCAATTACAAAACCAAGATAAAATTAATTAAATCTTCCCATCTTACCCTTAGTATTAAATGTTCTTGAAAATAGTCAACATTGATTAGAATGTACTTATTGGATAAAGATAGGGGTAAGATAGTGAAATACTTCTTTTGTTTATAATTTCTTAAGGAGTGTGCAAAAGAGAAAGTGGTCAAGTAATATGGGACAGAGGGAGTATTAATTTCGGGGCACGTGTGTCACGACCCAACTAGAGGGTCATGACGGGCACCTTGAGCTAACCTACCGAGCACCACAACACGTACATACATCTCATATCCATACCTGAGTGGGCCATAATGCTAACTATTAAAGGCCATAATCTGTAAGGGACACAAGCCCAAAAATTATATACGTACACATGTCATCAAACTGGTCTTAAGTACTCGAGCCGACAAGGCTACCAAAAACAATGATACAACACAAGAGATACTGAGAAGGTCACAGAACATCTAGTCACCGATATACGTTCACGAGCCTCTCTTCTGAATGCATAACATAATAAGGACGGGACGGGGATCCGCATGCTTATATGTACATAAAAGAACCATGTACAACTAGACTGCGAATTTAACAAGTGGAGTTCTCTTGACCATTAACGCTAAGATGGCGACCTATAAGTCCAACCGTCTCCTTGTCTACACACAGAGCATGAATGCAGGCGTCCATTAAAAAGAAGACGTCGATAGATTTAATAATATCTTGGTGTCTGAGCATAGTATAACATAATGAAAGTATGAAAAGAACATAAGATAAAAGAGATCGACCTCGTATTCCTCCGAATGCCTCTTGAGGCGGATGTCATGCATGTAGCTTTTAAAAAAAAAAACACTTTTATACATACATATATATAGTATCCTCATTCATTTAGGCTCGGTGTTATCATCATATCATCATCGTCCCGGGCATCCGGCCGTGGTAACATCATAACTTGTCCGGCATGCGGTGTGCGCACATCTACGTGCCCGCCCGGCCAACTATAGTGCGGCGCGGTGGGAGAAAATACATACATATATATATAAAGCATGAATGAGAGCCCAAATAAAAGCTAGGTGTTCGAAATGAGACGAAAAAGCAGTACCAACCGGCTAAACTGTCAAGCGACTTAATAAACCAAAAACCAACTTGGTTTGACTTGATTGGTTTAGAAGGGGGGGGGCTGATAACATTTAGTTTGGTTTGGTGTTAAACCAAAAAAACCGAAACTAAAACCTGCGCAAAACCGATAGATACATACATATTTAGAATATTATATTTCTCTCTCTCTCTCTCTCTCTCTCTGTCACGCCCGAACCTGCTTTGGGGCGAAACACGCACTCGGTGCCTTCAGATGTGGACCGAGCAAACCACATGGCTTGCCGAATCATGTGTAGGCATAACATGAGTGGAATATAACGTGAATGCATGATCATGGCACTTTTATAAAACGTAGTAAGTCATAATACTTAATGAAAATACTTGTTTAAACATGAGTGCGGAAATAACATGAATGAGCCAAAATGGCTATCCGACTCCGAATGTCTGACATCACATAACTGACTTGTCTAGTCTATGAAACCTCTATCATGAGTCTGACTGAAAAATATACTTACTGGGACAAGGCGGCCTTACCTTAGATGCAAAAACTAATTAAAGAATGACAATGTTTAAAACCCCCCGAAAATTTTGGGCCCCCAAATTAAGCCGGAAACGTGCATCCTACCGGGCGCGGGGCGGCCCCGAAAACCGCCCCCGCATCGTGAAATGCAGCCCCAAAGGGCGTAAAGCATTGAATTTTAATTGCATGTCAAACCGAAAGAAAAAACGGGACATGGAATAAATATTAAAACCAAAACCAAAACCCCGGGAAGAACATGAGAGAGCATAAAAATATATATATATATATATATATATATAACATAGGGTAAAACATGATAAGTGGGAAAACATTTTTTTAAACCACCATGGGGATATCACCACGGGGGTACTTTGGATTGGCACCCCGGGAAAGGGCCCCCCATACCTTGCCGGTACGAGGGGTAACGTGCCCCGATGGATCCATTAAATAAAATTAAGGTATCGCCCCAATCGGGGGGAGCGACCCTTGTCCTCCCTGGCTACGAGTTTTGGGCTATCCGGTTTCTGAATTCCCCGTGCAACTCCCAAAACAGAACATAATATAGTTGGCTGAAGCCCATTTTTTCGTGAATTAACTTGTACTTGTCTTGTAATCAGGGATTTCCCCAAATAACTTGAAAAAACATGGTTTCATGAAATAATTTGTAAATATGATTTCATGAAATAATTTAAATATGATTTCATGAAATAATTTGTAAACATGGTTTCATGAAATAACTTGTATTTAGCAAGCGATTAAAAGTCAGGGGAGAACATAGTTATAAAATAAAATTTGCATGAAAAATTGAAACATGTAGGATATTCATGAAATAAGCATTTTTATTTAAAAACATGAGCAAGAACCCATGGGGTACAAGGGGGTTTTTGGATTACTACGATTCTCAATAATCATAAGAGTATCAAGAACACAATGATGAAAAATAAAGAATTCAAACATAATATAGTCATAGACATGGACCTAGGTTATCATGAGCATAGTATAGAATAGAAACCTTAGTTTTGTAAAGTTTCATACTTTTGGATTAGGGGGCAAAGGGGGAAAAATTAAAAGAAAATTTCCCCCACGTAGATAGTAACTCTACATACCTTTAAATCGCTCCAAAACTTGGGAAATTTAAAAACTTAGCTTTGAAGAGATTTCCAAAAACTTGAATTTTGAACCCCTTTAGATGGGTTTTCTTTAAAAACCCCAGTTTTAGGGAAAGATGATTTCTTGGGTTTTGATTACAAGGATATGTATTAGAATTGACTTTGGGGTACCGTGGGAGGCTTACCTTGATGTTCGATGAGGGGAAAAGGATTGGGGGCGTTCTGGGGGCCAAGGAATGAAAAAAAATGATTTGAACTGGGTATGGGCGAAAATTTTTAGGCCCCGGGAAAATTGGTTAGTCCAAAAGGTACCCCCGTATTTTTTAAAGACGGGGCCCTATTTTGAAATACGGCCCTATTCCGGGTGGACCCCACCGCGTCTCTTTTGAAAGGCCATAAATTTGACGATGTCCGTTTGACCCCTATAATATACCGTTGGAAAGGTATTTCAAAGATTACAAACCCTCAAGGGAAATTTTTCAAATTTTAAATAAGTTTTGAAATACGGGTTTATTTTTAAATACTTTCCCTATTTAACAATGTAAAATTTTAAATGTCAAAATTTCCCTAAGTTTTGAAATCCCCATATTTTTGTTTTGAAAAACGGGGCCCTATATGAAATACGGTCCATATTTAACAATGTAACATCCAAAAGTCAAATTCCGAAGTTCGGGAAACCTTGGTACTCCTTTCGACTTGATTTACGGTCGTATAACCCAAATACGGCCCTCGTTCAGGGTTAAACCCCCCTCTTACAACCGGACGGGTTCCAACCCCCATCCTTTTTCGATTTTCTAAGTCTAGGATCAGGTCAAAGCTTAGGTTAAAGATACGAGGTGTTACACCCCTCTCTCTCTCTCTCTCCCTTTATATATATATATATATATATAATTTTTCATTCCCCCAAATCCAATACAAATTCAAATAATTAGAAAGAAAAGTGTAGCCCATTTAAGTTTAAGGTAAAAAAAAAGAAATTTGCTAAAGGTAAAAAAAGAATTTTTTGGGTTTTTTCGCCCTTTTCTTTCCCTTTATTTACATGCCATCCGAATTACCACCCATAAGCTAGAATTTTATCCCTTTAAAAAATTAAGGGAAGAAAAGGCAATAGGAATTTAAAAAGATTTGGAGATGACTTTGTCTTTTCGTTTATCATTTTCCGTTTTAACTTTCGTGCTTTCTTCTCAATGCCTTTTTTAAAACGAGAGTCTAGCTAACAAAAAAATTCCCAAAGGCCCCCCTTTAAAATCAAAAAGGGTATATGTAGGGAGGTAAATTTGAATCATGAAATGTAGATGTTATGTTTCGAATTCCTATACCCAAGCCAAAAGGCCTATACCAAAAAAGTTAATGAATTAATTAAGAAGATTCTTTGATTTGAATGGACCATCAAAGTCGTATTTAGTTACCATTTGATTCAAAGGTTTTTGGGATTAATACATTCTTAAAAATTTAAAAAAAAACGCAAAAACCAACCAAAAAGATTTAAACCCAACCAAACCGATAGAATTTCTACTATGATGGTTTGGTTTGGGGGTTGGGAAAAAAAAAAACTCACTTAATTGGTTTGGTTTAGTTTTAACCAAAAAACCCAGTCAAACGACCATGAACACCCCTAAAAAAGCTATGACCCCTATTTTGAGTAAAAGGTCGGTAAAACCCTCCCATTATCATTATGGATCTATCATCGCCAACAATAATCATAAGATGAGATTCAATGTCAATAAACAAGATCAATAATCATAAGACAAGATCTATAACCAAAAGTCATGAGACAATGATCAATAATGTCATAAGAGAATCAAGAACATAAGCTTCTAGCAGTGGCGGAGCCAGGATTTTTAGCGAAGGGTGTTCAAATTTCGAAGAGGTAAATATAAAAAAAAATCGATGATGTGGTGCGAAAATTTAAGTCAAGCTACATAATATTTAGCAAGTCATAAAAGCACTTATTATAGTACTAACAATTGTATATATTAAAACTAAACATAAAAGACGAAAAAGGAATTTTCTGAAAGCAAACCCCAAAAATATTATTGAATCCTACTCAAGAAGATGTTTCTTGAAATATTCTTGTATGACTCATTAAAAGCAATACTAAATATTTTTTTTAAATTGGGCACTACAAAATCACCAAAATTTCATTAACCCTAGATCATTTTAACTATAAGACTGTTTTTTTGGGTACTTAAGATATTTCTCTATCTAAACTTCAAATGTATAAAGAGGTATTTAATTACAAAAATAATTACAAGACTTAATAATCCAAAAAAAAGAAAAAAAAAAAAGAATGCAAAACATAACAATGACACTATGGAATTCTCACCAAAATATTTACGAATAATGAAAAAGGCATCTATGTTTTGTGCCTAGTTTTTTTTTCCACTAATTTACTTCTTTTTAAAATTTTTGTACACTTTTTTCCGAGATTCAAGTTGACTAATTTTTTAAAATAAAATTAATTAATCAATCAATATTCTAAAACTAAAATTTAAATATCTAAAAATTATATGAAAATACCTTACATTGTAATTTTCTCAGTCAATATAATTAAAAAACGTATTTAAAAAAGTTGAGCAAGTTTTCAAAGATGAATTTCGAGAAGTAAAAAGCATCATATAAATTGAAAAAAAATTTTTTTTTTCTTATTTAGAAGCAATAGAAGAATATTTCTCTGATTCATTCTTGCAATAACAGCACAAGAAGACGTTGACAAGATGTTTTATAGCACAGAATATTGCCTTAAAAGAATACTTTTATAAAAGGGAAAAACTCCATTATTTATTCAATTTTGCTTAGAAAAATCAAGCAAAAAATTGGGAAACGCGAGGTTCAACCCGCGCGTCCGTGGAGACCGACCACCATTGCCGCCAGCATCATTGTTTGGGGTTTTCAAGGTTGTTCATGATCTATTACTTAGTCAACATAAACGATATTTGACCCATATACCTTTTTAA
>NC_081346.1:70619408-70666665 GCF_029784015.1 Lycium ferocissimum | reverse complement strand
ATTTTTTTCCCCGATAATGTGACTTTATAGTCCAAAAACAAAAAGTACACACACAACCTAACATAGTACATCGTCTTTAAAGCACAAAAATTCGAAATACCAAAATTGCCCCTAGGAAGAACACATGTCGACCAAGACCTGTGTGCTTCTAGCCCCTTATTCAGAGTAAGTAATATAGGAGAACTAACATGGACAAATTAGTACCAACAAATGTAAATTACCAAAACTCTAAAATCTAAATAGAGAGTGTGAAAGATATTGTAGTGAGGTGGGAAAATCTTAAAAGAGAGTTTTTTTTTTTTTTTTAGTGTGTAGTGGTCTTTGAAGTATTTTACTCGGACTATAAAGTGTAGAATCCTTGCTATATAGTTATATCACTATTGCTCTCGGTACAGTCGCTTTTTTCCCTTTTGGGTTTTAATTTAAAAATGCTTGGTGTCATTATCATTTTTTTATGTTGATTAACCGTATCACAGTGCTACATTATTAATCCGTTGAAAATACCGTGAATATTATTTCTGTGGTGGTGGGTTTATTCCCAACAATTTTGTCTTTCATTTCCCCCATATATGGGTGTGTCATATGACCAAAATAAGATTCAAATTGATAAATATTATGCAACTTTATTGATCACCATATTTGTCGAACAAAAGCACGAGCTACAAGAGCCATTTAAAACAAATAATACAAAAAACGAAAAAAACTAAAACTATGGAGCTTATTAACTCCAAATGCCAAAGTACATATAGAATAGTGGCTACATAAATACATTACTTGCTAGGATAGATAGTAAAATAGGTTTGGGCAAGAGTTAAGCCAAGTAGTACAATTGCTACAAGCAAAGTCATAAATGACCATGGACTACTAAAATGAGTCCAAAACAACTCTGCCATAAATATTTTTTTTTTTGCTGCTCGTATGTTCTTGAATTTCCCCTCCTACATCCGAAAAGCTACCATGGGAAATTAAAGGACCAGCGGGAATCTCTTGCCACACTTTGACGACTTCCGTATCTGTTCCTAAACCATTGAAGAGTATTCCTTGCTCTCGTAATTCTTTGACATCCTCAGCGTTTGTTACGAGCGATTTCATAAAGTTCACGTAATTTGTTATCTGATAGACAGTTGCCAACCTGTCAATGCTCATCTCATAAGCTACCATGTTCGCATAGATTACCACGAAGTTGGTGTCGATACGTAAAGGTGGAAGCTCGAGCTGCGCAAACAAGTAGTAAGATTTGAATTTGATTCCTGTGAGAGTTTGTAGGCTACTTGGCTTACACAAAATGCCTTTTGATTTGAGGTCTCTAACTGATCGAAACGAGTTGATCTCAGCAATTTTGCTTTGTTTTTTGGAAAGTTTGGCGCATCTGAAAGATGTACGTGACAATAAAAAGATGGAAATACGTCATGTTAAAGAATATTAAGGATCTAATATTGTCATTTGTTAAAACGAGACAAACATATTGTAATATGTAAAGGTAATTTTAGAGATCTTTCGCCAAGTTTAATTTAGTAACACAAACTTCCCTTTTGGTTTACAATATTTAGCTTATGTCCCTTGATTTAATTTTTCAAAAAAATAATCAAGTAGTCTGTTTCCTCCATATCAGCAATATTGAAAGCACGATTTAATCTGCGGACATTGGGATAGTTAAGACTAATATAAGTAAAACCACAAGAAGATTAGTATAATAAAAACCAAACCTCAAAAAAGATCTCTGAAATTATCCTCTAATAAATACAACCGCGTAACAATTTATGCGGCGGCGTTTAGATTCAAGAGTCAAGCGAGTTTTCCTTTGACCATAACTGTTTCATATGCCTTTAAATTATTAAGTATTATGACTTATATAATACTTTTGACGTATATATTTCAAAATATTTATAGATTTTATGTCCGAATTCATAATCAAGATTAAGAAATTTGAGATTAAGAAATTTGACTCTTGAAATTCAAATTATATTGGGACAGATAGTAGCCTTGAGCCTGCAGTCTGTTTAAAACTACAGTCTCTGGGACGAGAGCGCCAAAAAAGGGTTTATTGTCTGCTGGGCTTACCCCCATTTGCGTTGAAGAGACGATTTCTGACTCGAAAGTCAATGTCTCCTACCACGACAACAACTTTCTGATTCTGCTAAAATTTCCTTCAATATATTAGGACAGAGGTTCTGCCAAAAAATGAATACATACCTGAAATAATTTTGGAAGCAGGTTGAAGGGAATTGGTCTGTTAGTGATGCATTACGCCGTCCAGTGCTGTTACCGGAGACATATACTTCCCTACAAAGTTGAAGAAGATGAAGACAACGCTCATCTGTACTCCCTTTTTCAATATTTTCCACTTCATCTATCTGGCAGAAAACCATTTGCTTGCAGAACTCGCCAAGCAATTTCTTCCAGGAGTACTCTTTACCTTTTACAATAATATTACCATCACCATATATCGAGGTGGCCAACCTCTTGAGAATCCAGAGTGGAATTTGGTTCTCGAGTAATATTATATCATTTATAATTGCAGATATAGTTAGTAGGCTAAGTTCATCAAGAGATGTGATATCTAGAATAAAGCTCAAAAGTAAACACGTATCGAGGAGCATCATTCGAGCTAACTCAGCATCACTATAACGGTCCGTAGAACCTTCAACGTAACAATCTCTGATATCCTTGATGCTAGCAAGAAAACTATTATCCACGTCATTCTGCCGTGGAATCAAGCGGTGCATCACTTTATATTTGTATTCCTCCATAATTTGAAACTTTGGGTTTCCATGATGATAAGGCCCAAAAGAAACAATCTTTGGATCGTAAAGATGGTCCTTGTTCTCATCTCGTAAACATGGTGGAACTTTATAAATTTTCGGCTGGCAAAAATCTAGGACAACCTCATCGTTGTAGACCTTAATTTCCATATCTGGTCTGCTAGCTAGAGAGTGCTCAAGTTTGTGAGCTATTATAGATTTTAACTCTTGGGAAATCCAAATCCATTACTCCTACTATATAAGGAAAACAATATATATGAGGGAATAAATTCTGATATCCAAGGATAGCTTTGAGGTCAATTTAAGTATTTTAAGAAATGAATTGAGATCAACTCAAGTAGGTACAATAGTGACATTGCCAATAAGTATATCTAGCTATATATACCCGTCAAAAATAAGTTTGCCGCAAATCATTTCATAAAGTTAAATTATTTATAAATATAGAATTGTGACATTCTTTTTTTTGACAATTTAAAAAAGAAAAGTGTGCCACATAATTGTCATGTGGTTCTTGAATAGAAATAAAATATAGTAGTTATATATTTTTTATTATTCTCCTATACTTAATTGCCATGTGGTTCTTTGATAGAAATAAATTAGTGAAAATGACCTAATAATACTACTTTAAGATTCTATATTAGAAAGCATAAGGATAGTTTTCCTTATTTAAAAAACGTACCAACAAAATTACAAAATATACAAGATCTGGGTTTAATGGGATACCACGATTTTGGGCTTTTTTGTAGGAAAGAGAATCAGATTTTTAAATGTGGGTTTTATTTTAGGATAGTTACGAATCACTTTCTTTTTCTTTTCAAAAATATTTCTCTCTCTCTCTCTACAATTGTTGATAGACACCATTTTCAAATCTAAAGCTCATCTTCTCTCCCAGTGATGTGATTTCAGCTTCATCGACGAATTATTCTCTACCAATTTTCTTATTTCTTGCCTGATAACAAATCCCTTTCTAACCTAAATTGTTGTTTATTTATTCCTCTTTAATTCTTTGAAACAATGAGTAAAAATGCTTCAATGGAGACCCCTCTCGGAATGCCATTAAAGAAACCCATCTGAACTGGAGGCTATTTGGTTGATTGGAACAACCCATCTTTCTTTAGAATCGGTACTGTCACGCTTCTCCGATCCTTTTCTCGAATCAATAGCCACACTTTTTCTGATCTACTGACTCTCTCTTTGTACATTTAATTAACAAGAAGAAAAATTTGTATTAATATTGTATGAAAGTTGTATATAATGTTGTTGTAATTGTATTAAATTTACCCGAATTTCAAAGCGAGATTCAAAATTGTGTTAAATTTGTATGAAAGTTGTATACAACATTATTGTAATTGTATTAGATTTCCAAAAATCTAACATGAATTTATACAAATTTTATACAGTTATATACATATTTCACACCAAATGTTTAAAGGATCTCTTTGTACCTCTTTCTCTTTTTTGTTTGCACTGTGAAATCGAAGTGCAAGTTAGGCTGCAATGTTAAAAGGATTTTACATGAAAATGAAAAAGACGAATGATAGCAAGGACTTGGGGATTTTGTGTACTAAAGAGTATTGTAGGGATTACCAAACAGAGTAGAAATAAAATAGCTAAAAGTCGAAAGTGATCAACTTATGACTTTTGCTGAAAAATAAAAATTAAGTTGTGTCATTAATTTTGTCTAAAAAAACAAGAGAGTAAGTCGTGACGTAATACCAAATTAATTGGTTAAATAAAAAGTCTAATTATATTTTTAATTCTTGCTATATTATTACATATTTAAAGGGCAGTGAGACCTATGTAAAGGTTACAATAAGCTCAATTATGTATAAAGGTTCCTTTTAAACAAACTGAAAATTTATGAGAAAATGTGAGATCATTCTAAAACTTTGTAAGTTATTGAAATTATTAGACAACATTCTAAATGTTTCGTCCGACATGAGCAAACGTTAGAATCGAATATGATTTTGTCCGAAAGGATTTAAGGCAAAAAGGGACAATATTTATAGGGGAAATTTCAGTAATGTACAATCCAGCATACACAATTACATTTGTGTAGCCATATTTTTAAATTACTACCCGCATAGCCACTTTTTGACAGTATACAACAATATACAACTTTATACACCTACTGTAGATAATATATAAACCTTGTATAAAGTGTATAAGAGAATTTATACACACTTTTATACTAGTATACAATATTATACGAACTTATACAAGAGGTGTTTATACATAATGTATATAAGAGAGTTTATATATACACTTCTATACCATACCGTATAAAGCGTAAAAAGAAGAAGAGAAAACTGAAAAAATAAAGAAGCATTGTCAAAAAAAAAAAAAATACATTACCTGTGTTAATTACAATTAACCACATACGTACAAGGAACAAAGAAAATTCATATCATATAAAGATGCAAAGTTGGAAGGAGAACGAGAAAATAGGAGCATCTGGCAGTTTGATAGGGGCTAGCTCGGGTAATAAAAAAATTATGGGTTCAAATGGGTAATTAATTTACCCTAATTAGCATACATTGTTATTTTCCCATATTTATATGGTGGCCTAGACAAAAGGACATTTGCTTAAATCAACTTGTCTAATTGATGCATGTGACGTTAACCAAGACGCGCCACGACAAATGCTATATTACGAGCCAAATTTTGGATTACTTTTCATTGTTATAGATTTTTAAGGGGTAACTATTTAATTATTTTGTACAAAGCTTGGTCAACTATTCAATTCTAATTATTTTCTTTTTTATTCCTTTCCAAATGGACATATACCCTAAAACAAACTAACAAACCATCACCAAAAGAAGTTCAAGGCAATTAATTATTTTTCAATTTAAATCCCACCAAAATCAGTTTTTTTTCCCCTGCAAGCGTGTATAAATATCTGCACCTCGAAACGCAAAATTTGTTCAAGTTAAAAGAAATTCATCAGAAAAACTTGTGTTATGTCTGAATGGATGACTAGAGTTTGCTTGACCACAATGTTCTTGGTCTATGTTGTTCTAATCGCAATTATTGGTGTGTAATTTATCTCTCTTCGTTTAAAAATCCTATCAATTTTATTTTTTCCTTCTTTTTAGTGCTCAAGAATGTATTCATTTTGTCTTTTTACTTAAATGTCCTTACTATTTCTTAAAACACATTAGAAATAGGGACATTTTTGACATTTCCCTAGTTTAATGATGTCCTTACTAATCTATGGACCACTATATTTAAAGATTACAGTGTCAAAAATGTCCTTTCTTAAAACACATTTAAAATGTCCTTACTAATCTATGGACCACTATATTTAAAGATTACAGTGTCAAAAATGTCCCTATTTTTAATGTGTTTTAAGAAATAGCACGGACATTTAAGGAAAAGACAAAATGGGTACATTGCTATCTTACAACCTTCATGTTGTAAGTTAGCAAAACTCATACATATACATATGACATTTCCCTAAAAAAAATCCTTACTCCTCTATGAAATTCTTCTCTGCCTTCTGGAGGTAGATCCCATTTATTAACATATTTTTATCTCTATAAATTTTGAAATGGGGAAAGTCTCCTCCACAATTTTGGTCTGTTGAAACTTAGAACAGAAAAGAGAAATGGAGGATAGGGTGGGGAGAGCTGGGTTGGGACCCACGAACCAATTTACCTAAGTTAAAAAGAGACTGACAGATTGTATGGCAAAATTGGGTCGAATCGCACCCATTTCTTGATATTGCATCAATCTTTCCAAAACTTTTCTTCTCTTTTTATTATTCTTTGTAGTTGCCACCAATATGATATATCTGATTCTCTTTAATCAATGATGGATATTTTTATTTTACATTAACGCCTCTCATACATACTCTCACTTAGTTTTGGAGAAGAAGACCGAGAGGGGTTTTTCTTGCTGGCTAGAGCTAATGGAGCAACTAGATTAAAGTAGAGGGAGGGAGAGGTATTTTTGCTGAAACAGATGACGAGGGTGGGAGGTTGGAGGTTTTTATTTGAAAAGACAAAATTGTCCTCTTTATTAAATGAAAAGATTAAATGTTGGCATGGGTATTTTTGTAATTCAAAAAATAGGTACATTGCTATCCTACAACCTTCATATTGTAGGTTAGCAAAACCAATATATATATATATATATATATATATATATATATATATATATATATATATATATATAATGCCATAACATTATTCAAATTTGACAAAAAATCCATCAAACGTAGTAAAATAAACAAATGTAATGTGAAAACAAATAACTTAAAATTGAAAATATAACCTAAATTCAAAATCCACTAATAATACTACTTAACATTAGATATTACAAAGCATTAGGATATTTTTCCTTATTTAAAAAACATGCCAACAAAATTACAAAATATACATATATCTGGCATTAATGGGATACCACGATTTTGGGCTTTTTTGTAGGAAAGAGAATCAGATTTTTAAATGTGGGTTTTATTTTACGATAGTTACGAATCACTTTCTTCTTCTTTTCAAAAATATTATCTCCTCTTTCAAAAATCTCACCCTCTCTCTACAATTGTTAATAGGCACCATTTTCAGATCTAAAACTCATCTTCTATCCCAATGATGTGATTGCAGCTTCATCGACGAATTATTCTCTACCAATTTTCTTATTTCTTGCCTGATAACAAATCCCTTTCTAACCTAAATTGTTGTTTATTTATTCCTCTTTAATTCTTTGAAACAATGAGTAAAAATGCTTCAATGGAGACCCCTCTCGGAATGCCATTAAAGAAACCCATCTGAAAGTGTTGTGTTATGATAAAGAGGAACCAATTTGGACCGAGTTTGTGGAACTGAAGGCTATTTGGTTGATTGGAACAACCCATCTTTCTTTAGAATCGGATGTATAAGTTTAAAGGGTCATCAGTACTGTCACGCCTCTCTGATCCTTCTCTCGAATCGATAGCTATTCTTTTTCTGATTTACTGACTCTCTTTGTACAATTAACAAAAAGAAAAATTTGTATTAATATTGTATGAAAGTTGTATACAATGTTGTTGTAATTGTATTAAATTTATCCAATTTCAAAGAGAGATTCAAAATTGTATTAAATTTGTATGAATATTGTATGAAAGTTGTATATAACGTTGTTATAACATTTCCAAAAAATCTAACATGAATTTATACAAATTTTATAATTATATAATATTTCACACCAAATGTTTAAAGGATTCTTTGTACCTCTTTCTCTTTTTTGTTTGCACTGTGAAATCGAAGTGCAAGTTAGGCTGCAATGTTAAAAGGATTTTACATGAAAATGAAAAAGACGAATGATAGCAAGGACTTAGGGATTTTGTGTACTAAAGAGTTTTGTAGGGATTACCAAACAGAGTAGAAATAAAATGGTCTAAAAGTCGAAAGTGATCAACTTATGACTTTTGCTGAAAAATAAAATAAGTTGTGTCACTAATTTTGTCTTAAAAAAAAAAAGAGTAAGTTGTGATGTAATATCAAATTAATTGGTTAAATAAAAAGTCTAGTTATATTTTAATTCTTGCTATATTATTACATATTTAAATGCTGAGTGAGATCTATGTAAAGGTTACAATAAGCTCAATTATGTATAAAGGTTCCTTTTAAACTATCTGAAAATTTATGAGAAAATGTGAGATCATTCTAAACTTTTTTTGAAATTATTAGACAACATTCTAAATGTTTCGTGAGATTAATCATTAAACGTTAGAATCGAATATGATTTTGTCTGAAAGGATTTAAGTCAAAAAGGGACAACATTTATAGGGGAAATTTGGTGTGCTCTCGAGTCTCTAAAATACACAAGATAATTTGTGTAGCTATATTTTTAAATTACTCGCATAGCCATTTTTTCAAATACAACAATATATAACTTTAAAACCTACGTAGATAATGTATAAACCTTGTATTTACAAGAGAATTTATACACACTTTTGCATTAAGATAAATATTATACGAACTTATAGATTATTTTTTAAGAGGTTTATACATGCGTGAAAAAATATAATTATTTGTTATATATATTTTCTATACCATACCGTATTTTTTAGTAAAAAAAAAAAAAAAAAAAAAAAGAGAAAGCTGAAAAAATAAAGATGCAACGCCAAAAAAAAAAAACATTAAATCAATGCTAATTACAATTAACCACATGCGTACAAGGAACAAGTAGATAGAAAATTCATATCATATAAAGATGCAAAGTTGGAAGGAGAACGAGAAAATAGGAGCATCTGGCAGTTTGATAGGGGCTAGCTCGGGTAATAAAAAAATTATGGGTTCAAATGGGTAATTAATTTACCCTAATTAGCATACAGTTTTATTTTCCCATATTTTATGGTGGCCTAAACAAAAGGACATTTGCTTAAATCAACTTTTCTAATTGATGCATGTGACGTTAACCAAGACGCCCGAGAGACAAATGCTATATTACGAGCCAATTTTTAGATTACTTTTCATTGTTATAGATTTTTAAGGAGAACTATTTAATTATTTTGTACAAAGCTTGGTCAACTATTCAATTCTAATTATTTTCTTTTTATTCCTTTCTAAATGGACATATTACCCTAAAACAAACTAACAAACCATCACCAAAGAAGTTCAACGCAATTAATTATTTTCCAATTTAAATCCCACCAAATCAGATTTTTTCCTCCTGCAAGCGTGTATAAATATCCGCACCTTTACAAAATTTGTTCAAGTTAAAGAAATTAAATAGAAAAACTTGTGTTATGTCGAATGGATGACTAGAGTTTGCTTTACCACAATGTTCTTGGTTTATGTTGTTCTAATCGCAGTTATTGGTGTGTAATTTATCTCTCTTCACTTAAAAATCCTATCAATTTTATTTTTCCTTCTTTTTGCAGAATGATATGTATTCATTTTGTCTTTTTACTTAAATGTCCTTACTATTTCTTAAAACACATGTATAAATAGGGACATTTTGACATTTCCAGTTTAATGATGTCCTTACTAATCTATGGACCAATATATTTAAAGATTACAGTGTCAAAAATGTCCTTTCAACAACAACACATTTCAAATGTCCTTACTAATCTATGCACCACTATATTTAAAGATTACAGTGTCAAAAATGTCCTTTCTTAAAGCACATTAAAAATGTCTGTGGAAAAAAAAAAAACACATTAAAAATGTCCTTACTAATCTATGGACCACTATATTTAAAGATTAAGTGTCAAAAATGTCCTTAAAACACATTAAAAATGTCCTTACTAATCTATGGACCACTATATTTAAAGATTACAGTGTTAAAAATGTCCCTATTTTTAATGTGTTTTAGAAATAGAGGACATTTAACAAAATAGATATTTTATCCCACCATTTTGATATAAGTATACCCCGTTTTCTTTCGATTCAAAAAAATCGTTCTCCTCAGTGGAAATTCTTCTCTGCCTTCTGGAGGCAGATCCCATACATTAACATATTTTTAAATCTATAAAAATTTTAAATTTCATAGCACTTTTTAATTTTGAAATGGGGAAAGTCTCCTCCACAATTTTGATCTGCTGAAACTACGAACAGAAAAGAAATGGAGGATAAATGAGGGAAACTGGAACAGTGACCCACAACCCAATTTACCTAAATATAAAGAGATGACAGATTGTATGGCAAAATTGGGTCGAATAACCAATTTCTTGAAAGTCATAATGTTTCCAAAACTTTTCTTCATTTTTATTATTCTTTGTGGGTGCCACCAATATGATATATCTGATTCTCTTTAATCAATGATGGATATTTTCATATTTTACATTGTGCAAACCCTCATTAAATTACTCTCTGGCTAGATAAGAGCAACTAGATTAAAGTATGAGGGATGACAGGTATATATTTGCTGAAACAGATGACGAGGGTGGGAGATTGGAGGTTTTTTATATTGAAAAGACAAAATTGTCCTCTTTTTATTAAATGAAAAGATTAAATGTTGGTAGTTTGATTTTTGTGATTCAAAAAATATTTTTTTTTTTTGTACAAATATTGTGGTTAGCACCACCGAATATATATATATATATAATGCCGTGTTGAAATTTTATTTGACACAAAAAATTATGTATATTCAATATGAAAAATAAACAATGTAATGTGATATAAAAATAAACTAAAAAATATGAAAATATAACCTAAATTCAAAATCCAAAGTATATTTTTAACATAATACTCTTGTTAATTCCAACATTACATAAGTAAGTTCCAACGTAACTTTAGTAAATAATTCAAAAGAAAGGGAAAAATATAAGTCTATAACCGTACTTGTTTCATGAAATTATTAATATTCTAAGAAGATTTATATGCAAATTAAAGTTAATGACTCATTCTTACTATCTTACTACTTGAATTTCAAAAATTAGAATAATAACAATTATGCTAAATGAATAAAATAAAAAATAAAAAATTGGTGATTTCTTAGATGGTCATTAAAGTAATAGGTTAGGAATGATTAAAAAAAGTTAAAAATAAATAATATAAAAAGAAAAAATACATTTTAAAAAATAAATTTTGAAATTAAAATAATTTAAATAAAAAATAATTAAAAATCAAAAGAAATTAAAATAATAGAAATAAAAAATAAAATAAAAATTTTGATTAAAATAAACAAAAAAGCTAATCAAATTAAAAAGTCTATATATAGGTTGAAATGCTTAAAATGGCACAAAGTACACAAATATGTAGTAACTTACTATATAAAGTATATATTATTAATTTCTAAAATTTTGGTAAAATTTGTAAGAATTTAATCAACAAATTATTTAAATTGTGTAGAATTACATCAATTACAATTACCTGGGTGGTTTTCCAAACAGGCCCTAAATTTTGAACACCCTTAACAAAATTCTTGATTTCGATACTGAGAAACAGGCCTACTTAATGTCGATGTGGATTTATTGTGCCGATGAGATTGGAATATCGGATGGTTAAACCAATTCTTTTATTTGTTTTTGCTTGGAAGTTGCAGCACAGCCAGTATGCAACAAGGCTGCTGATTGTTATTATCATCGTTATCCATTTACTTATGCTGCCAAGTGTAAAGATGGACACTGTTTCTGCACTTAGGGGTATGAAATGTCTTTAAAACCACTAAATATTTGAAAATTCTAAAGCATTTATATGTGCAAAGATTATTAAAGTGAATTTTCAAAGTACTGGCTATTATACATGTATTATTCTGTTATAAAGATATATTCATGGTCTTGAACGATGTATGGAGTTAGTTATTTGCATGCACAATCTTCATTTTAAGTTATGGCGTAACTTTTTTCCCTCTCGAGATCAATCTATATTATTGTTGCTCATCATAAAAAGAAATGGGTTTTTAATTTTTGTGCAATAAGAATGTAAATATTGAATTGTTATCATTCAAATTATACATATACGTACATAATATGACTTCAATAATTTAGATTATTCTTCGAGCAAAACATATAAAATCAAATCATAATTTCAAACACGAATGTGGCTCCACTAAGCATGATGCAGAATATTTCTTTTTAAATTTCAACATTTTACCTGTATCAAATTCTGACGGGTTTTCTTAACACACCCATATATATATTATGTTTATCGAAACCGCATACACTGCAGTAGTTTTAGAGGATTTAATACACTACCTTTGCAAGGTCAACACAGTCCTGAAACACAATAATTTACTTGTAAGTTTTATTCTGGTTAAAATCAAACCAAAAAATTTATTTACATTCATTAGATACTACTTTGTAGATGCGTCGCATAAGTGGACCTTTGAGCAAAAAATACATTTGAAAACTTTGGGTATTGAATCCTAGAGAGCATATCTCGGTTTGGTACCATAATTACACTTTGAGGTAACATTTCTTGGTGCTCTAATAGTGGAATAACATAATTCTATTGCTAGAACTAGGGGCGAATTTACATACTCCCTCCGTCCCATATTACTAAAAACATATGTCCCAAATTACTTGTTCATTTACAAAATTAAGATAAAATTAATTAAATCTTTCCCATCTTACCCTTAGTATTAAATGTTCTTGAAAATAGTCAATATTGATTAGAATGTATTTATTGGATAGAGATAGGGGTAAGATAGTGAAATACTTCTTTTATTTATAATTTCTTAAGGAGTGTGCAAAAGGAAAAGTGGCTAAGTAATATGGAACAGAGGGAGTATTAATTTCGGGGCACGTGTGTCATGACCCAACCGGAGGGCCATGACGGGCACCCGGAGCTAACCTACCGAGCACCACAACACGTACATACATCTCATATCCATACTTGAGTGGGCCATAATGCTAACTATTAAAGGCCATAATCTGTAAGGGACACAAGCCCAAAAATATTATATACACGTCATCAAGGCGGTCTTAAGTACTCGGCCGACAAGGCTACCAAAACAATGATACAACACAAAAGGGACCGAGAAGGTCACAGAACATCTAGCTGTACATATCTGTCTACAAGCCTCTACTGGAATGCATAACATAATAAGGACGAGACAAGACCCCGCCATACCCATCTGTACAGAAAAGAACTATACCAACAGGACTGCGACTCCGGAACAAGTGGAGTGCTCCGTACAAAACGCTAAGATGGCGGTACTATGAGTTTGAGGGAACCGTCTCCTTGTCTACTGCGGGCATGAACGCGGCCGTCCACAAGCAAAAAGACGTCAGTACGAATAATATACCGAGTATGTAAGACATGAGTAACAACATAATGAAAGTATGAAAAGAACATAAGATAAACGAGATCAACTTGTACCTTTGAATGCCTCTTAAGGCGGATATCATGCATGCTTACCTTTTAAAAAAACACTTTTATACATACATATATATAGTATCCTGCCCGACCATTTAGGCTTAGTGTTATCATCATATCATCATCCCGCGTTCGGGGTAACATCATAACCTGCCCACTGCAGTGGTGAGCACATCTACGTGCCTGCCCGACCGACTATTGCGCGGCACGGTGTGAGAAAATACATACATATATATAAAGCATGCATGAGAGCCCAAATAAAAGCTATGACTCTATCGGAGTGACGTAAGGTCGGTAAACCTCCGATTATCATTATGGATCTATCATCGTCAACATATCTCATCTTGAAGGAATCAATAATCATAAGATGAGATTCAATGTCAATTGTAACACCCCGTACCTTTAACTCGAACTTTGATCATGATCCTAGACTTAATAGAAATCTGGAACGAACTAAGGCATCACCTGCGAATCGCATGTGCTACATGCGAGTCGCAGGTGGTGTCGCATCTGCTGACAGAGAGGTGCCAAGGAAGATGATGCAAACCAATTAAAGCAATGCACCACGTACGACACCATGTGCGATTCGCGTGTTACACATGCGAGTCGCATCTATGGCATCGCATCTGATGACAGTACGCATATATATATATATATATATATATATATATATAACATACGTAAAACAAAGGAGACGTGAAGGTATGCGGCCTGCGATGCCCAGCCCCCATTTTGGTGCAACATGCGACTCGCGTGTTGCAGCATGCGGCTACCATGTCTATGTGCGAATCGCACATGGTGCACGGGTGATTTGTGTCCGAAAGTTTCCTCATTTTGGACATCCTATAAATAGGTTTTCTAGGGTGCGGGACATGAAATATTGTAAATATGATTTCATAAATCATTGGTATTCCTTGTGGAGCACATGTCAAGTGTTGATTAAACATCTCTAGGGATTTCTTGCTTTTGGTATCTCCTCGCAAGAACCCATGACATTTTTGGTAAACCCTAACTAAACAAGAACCGTTCAAGATTCAAGAATCAAGAATGGGGAAATACTTTCAAAACGCAAGTCTCTAATTCAAGTGTTGAAGCAATTAAGGTATGTAGAACTTCCATCAAGTCGTGGGAATCTCTACGTTCTTCCCATTACTCCGTTTCTTGATATTCATGAAGCACAACCCTAGGGCATTAAACCCAACATATTGGTAGCCCATAGTTATGTATTTATGTACATGAATTTTGTATCTATATTCGTTATTGTATTCCTAATCTTCCATTACGGTTATTAGGAACCCTAGCTTAATCCACGAATCATGAATTCTTCCTCATGCATTCTCATTATGCTTATATGGAATTTTATGATTTTATGTAACAAGTCACATGCACGTTTTCAAGTCAATTATTTATATAATTATGAACTATTATTATTACACATGAATCAAGAACATGTTTGCAAGACTACGACAAGTTATTTCAGGAAACCATGTTACAAGTTATTTCATGAAACCATGTTACACTCTCTCTCTCTCTCTCGTGATATATATATATGATTACAAGTTATTTACAAGTTATTTCACGAAAATCATGGGCTTCTTAGCCAACTATATCATGTTCATGTTTTGGGATTGCTTAGTTAAGGGAAGAGAGGCTCGGATAACTCGAAACTACGTTGCCACCGTAGGATAGGGTTGTCGACTAAAGTAGGCAACACCTTATATTATGCGGTTTGGATCCTTAAATGTTTATTATTATTTAAATCTCATATCCATAGTGCCTATACCAACAAAGTTAATGGTAAGTGTTCTCTAGGTGAAGACTTCATCAAAGCGTATTTCGTTATCATGTTGTCGGTATTATACTATAGCATTCCCCACGTTACAACCGCGATAGTTTTACATATAAGTATTTTTCGGTGATTTATTGTTTGAGGATTTGCTCACGTTTCGTACTCGTATTCGAAATTACATTCGGTTTCGGTTCATGTTCTATACCTATGTATGCCATGTTCTTCATTTCATAAGACAAGTTTTACATACTAGTACTATTCACTATGTACTAACGTCCCTTTTGCGGGGCATTTCGCACTTCACGGTGCGAAAATAACGATTTTAGAGCATACGCACGCGCAATAAGTATATATTAAAACTAAACATAAAAGACGCAAAACGGCTTATTGGTGAGCCAATCCAAATATATTCTCTCGGGGTTCCACATGGAGTCTATATATATTTAGTATGCGGTTTATGGTAGTCCGGGGCCATGTATCTGGTAGTTAGTATTCGAATAACATGTTTTAGAGGTTTCATAGACGGATGTTAGTTTACGAGTCGGTGGTGCATCCATAATTACTTGACTATTATGTTTTCATAATATTTCATGCTATGAGATAATTTCAAGACTTTATTCCATAAAATTATATTTTTATGATTTATTTAAATTGCATCATATAGATTATATTGTTTGATGCCCATGTTGATAAGCAAGCCATGAGGTTCGCTCGGACACATGCAGGCAAGGCCCGAGTGCCGTGTTACGTCCAGGTCATGGTTCGGGGCGTGACAATAAACAAGATCAATAATCATAAGACAAGATCAATAACCAAAAGTCATGAGACAAGGATCAATAACGTCATAAGAGAATCAAGAACATAAGCTTCTAGCATTTCTACAAAAATATGGACACTATGGATATCATGTGAATGGGTTTTCATCAAAAAGATCATGCCATAAGAAACAAAGGGACAACCTTAACAAACCTTGTCGTGTCCATAACGTACTTAACGCCTATCCTCTCGAGCTTGTAAATCACATTCAAGATGATTCGCACTAAGGGTAAGTCATTTAAACGCTTATAAGGTCAAACTAGATTAATAAATGAGCTAATGAAAATTGGGCAACATTTCCCCTTATATCTTCTATTTCCTCCAACCCAAAAATAACTCCCAAACCACAATAAAACATCAACAATTCCATAATCAAAAGATTACATTCAAATTATACTCAATTCGATCCCAAAACTTCTTTTCATAATCAATCCATAACAACAACTTCAACACAACCCTTTATACACTTGTATACGACATTTTTTTAATATCATTATTATCCCTCATAACAAGATTATGCTCAAAACATGCTAATAATTATAGCTCAAGTTAATTCACAACTCAAAATATCATCAATTTCATATTTGAACTTTTCCTCCAATTTCTTTTCTTCAAATCTTGACATAATTACCAAATAAACTCATAAGCATGAAACTAAGATGAAATCTTACCTCAAAATTCAAGAACACTTCAATTCCAAGGTTACTCCACCTTATAAACACTCACCCAAGCATCTTCAAAAAGAGGAGAAAAGTGTAAAACTCACTTGGAAACCCTAAACACTTTAATCTTCACCTTGATCTTTGATTTAGGCCTGGAAATATGTTTGAATGTGTTTGGAGAGGTCTCTAGATGTTTCTAGGACTTGGGGTTACGTCTAAAATGATTAAAATGAAGAGGGGTCATCATACTTAAATTCTGGAAATTTTCACCGACATTGTATTATACTGGCCGTATTTCTTGGTCGTATAACATTATACGGTCCGTATCTCCGGTCGTATAATTTTATACAGGTCATAACTTTGGCCTTGTTTCTCAGATTTGTGTTATGTCAGTTGCATTGGAAAGAAAACTCTCTGAACTTGAATTTACATAGGTTATGCATTCCGTAACTCCTCATATGCTAAGAGATATACCTCCCTAAATTTGGACTAAAAATCTTGTCAAAAATTCTGCTAAGTTTTCCCAAAGTTTCAACAAACCTATTTTCTTCGATTCGCTTGATCACGGAACCTTTAGATACTTGCTTAACACTTGTTAAAAGTCTTTCTTAACCTTATAAAGGTTCCATGGCCTCTCCGGCTTACGCTAGTTTACCTTACAACCAACGCGAAAATTTGCGAGGTATAACATTATATATAACATTATACGACCAACATCTTGGCCGTATAAAATTATACGGTCCGTATAGTTGACCGTATAATACCACCTCCAAGACTGTCTTCTCTAGAAATTTTTAAAATCCTTAATTACGGCCCATATCTTGAAATACGGACCATATCTCACTTATACGACCCATATACGATATTTTCCAAAAACAACTTTTGACGAACCTTCCCACTTCGATTCACTTATTCTCCAATCCTTCCGTAACTCATCAAACATGAATTTAAACACTTATAAACACAAGTTAAGCATGTCCAACCTCATATATCCTTGAAACAAATCCCGGTGTCCAAAATAAGACATTAACGTACTACGAATCTCAATGCACAAAACTACAAGGTGTAACAACGTGAACCTATGGTCTTCCCTTATAATTTGATATATTTTAAGAATTGATATAATATTAACTTTTGACACCCATGCTCCAAAAGGTTGAACGGTGCACTGGGTTCAATGCTGAGTTTATTACCTAGAGCATTAGGGATCAATTCCCACTTTAAATTTTTTTCCTTCTTTTTTTAAGTGGTGCAACCATGTTATAGAAATCCTAAATTTGTCTCTGGCTAGAACTAGCCTCCTCAACAATCTCTACAAGAAATTCGAAGCTAGGGTTTTGAACCAAAAGGTTATATATCTTCCCCATTTTTAAAACACGAGTTTAAGATGACTATTTGGGGGTGTAGATTGAGTTGAAAATCATCGTTTAAATATAGAAATGTTTTTTCTTGGTTGAATTTCACGAACTAGGGTTTAGGATGGAAAGACATAAAATAGTAGCAATATGCAAATACGTTTGATTGTTTATCTAATCATAAGAACTAAAATTGTATCAGTTAATTTATATATATTACAAAGCTTGGCATAGATAAGGTGATGTGACACCTCTCTATGGCCTAAAATTGCATTTATCTTTTTTCTCAATTTTTTTTGATTTTTCTCTCATATTTTAATTCATTTTATTGTAATTGTAAATTAGAATCATTACTACCGAAAGTCATTCATCCCTTACAATTTACTCTCATTAATTTCCCAATCGTTGCTCTTTCATAACTACAAGATGGAATTTGGAAAGACCACTAACTATTTTAATTCTCTAATTAAACTAATAAATTAGTTCATAGTAATAACTATATATGTTGTTTCCGCAACTTTGTCCTTCATGTGCTATTACTATGCTTCATCAGTTTTGCACTACTATAAAGCATACATGATTAAATAGTTAGTGCTATTTTGGTCTGATCTCCGCACGAAATTCTGTCATTTTAATGGTGCCAAGAAGATATATCTTGGGAACCATTTTCTTCCTCATTGTTGAGTTACTATGACTCGGTTGGAAGGTGGTGGTGTCAGGTTTCTTATACATCGTTATTCTTTTATTTTGTCTTGTTAGATGTTTCTATTTGCCAACTAAAATGCATAAGGTACCCCGCCTATCATTATAGGTTAATTTCTTCACTTTCTGAAAAACTTTACAGGTTAATTTCTTCACTTTCTGAAAAACTATTTTTACGCTTTATATATTTTCCTTTCTTCATCTTCACTTTCCCACCATTCTGGTATGTCCTTAAGAATACTTGCTTCGAAATCGAACTTAAAAAATCTCGATTTATGTGGCACCATGCCCACCCCACTTTTCGAATTTTGAGTCGAGTCAAACAAATTTTTCTACCGCGATTTTTTCATATGTTTTTAAAAAATATTTTAAATTACTAATTATGATAACATATAGTACTTTTTACGTAGTTTAAAAATATGTAAATTTTATTTTTAAAAACTTAAAGATTTCATGTCTAAATTTACCGTCAAAATTTAAAAATTGGCTCTCAGATTGAAATTTACATACTTAAAAACTACGTGAAAAGTACTATAAGTCATCATAATTGATAATTTAATAACATATGAAAAAATCGCAGTAGAAAAATTTATTTGATTCTCAAAATCCAAAATGTATCACATAAATTGAAACGAAAGCAATATTCTTAAAGATGTAACAAAATGGTGGGTAAATGAAGATGAAGAAAGGAAGATGTATAACGCGAAAAAAAAAAGTTTTTTTACGAAGTGAAGAAATTAACATGTAATGGTTGGTCATAGACAAGGTATTTTCTAATACTCCTTGAATCTTCCTTCGTAGAAAAAGTTAAATACTCTTCATTTGTAAATAATGATTAACTATATATTACATAAGTGAAGCCTTTAATATGCTCTAAGAAAAATCAAGTTTATGAATTAACTCAAATCTATGTTGTTTATAAATTTTCTGTCTCGGAAAAGCGGGATAATATTGATGTTTGTAAGAGGTCTACTAATTTTTTATTTTTTTGTAAAATTACTGACATCTTTCACAACCATGCGAAGCGCGGGTAAATTTACTAGTCAAGATTAAGTAGATACCTCAATTAAATATATAAGTAAATATTTAAAGTTTACTTAAATTGATTCTGTACAAAAGGCAAGTTCATGACAATAACTTGCTTGATATATACATAACTAGTGAGAAGAATCCCGTGCTGTGCACAGGCCCAATATGTATCCATATAAAATTTTTAAGCAGTGTTGATTAAGTGATTAGGTAAGAAATTTTAATGTTTTATGTAAAATATTAAGGACCCGTTTGGCCATGAGAATTTTTCACTTTTTTCCGGAAAATTATTTCACTTTATTTGGAAATCAATGTTTGACCATGAAAATTCCAAATACAACTTGAAGTTGTATTTGGAATTTGAAAAACACCTAAAATCTTGTTTTCACCTTTTTTCACTTTTGATACATTCAAACAACCAAATATTCTTTGCAAAAACTATAAACAAATACAACTCCGTTTTCAACTCTAACTTCAAAATTCCAAATAAAATGAAAAATATTTGATTTTCATGACCAAACGCCTCCTAAGTTTAAACCATGGAAGACCAAGTTTAGTTACAGAAAGTCAAGAGGAAGTTTTAAGAAACACTTCTAATCATATATGCTTAATTACAACATTTTACAAGTTACAACTAATCTGAAAGCAAATACAAAAATAGTAGGAGTGTCAATTTATAAATAAATAAAAAGAAAACAAAAAGGTGGAAGCCAACAGTCACAAAGAAAGAGTTAAATGTCAAACTAATGCATTCATTGGGGGAGCCGCGTTTAAAGATGGCAGAAATGTCAAATTGAAGTGTTCCTCATCCTATCAGCAATACAAGTGATACGGCTAGAAATACAATGCATCTAAATCATATAAATATTGTGAATTTCCGATAGTATCCCCGCTGCAAGCAGGCATGTCAACGAAGACATGTTTGCTTCAGTTGTACCACTCTCTCTTCTTACTAGATATCGGCACGGGCTCAATATATATTTATAATTTTATTTTTGTACAATTATAAAAATCTTTAATATATTCTACTATTTCTTGAAAGTCACGTATAAAAAGATAGAAATTTTGAGAGCATGGATTCAATAATTTGTGTTATGAGGTTATTTCCTTTCTTTCATTTTATGTGATAGACTGGTTACTGTGTTTTTCTTGGGGATAACTTGATAATCACTTCTTGAAACTCCACGCTTTAACCAAACCTCTCTCTCGCACAAAATTTCAAAAACTTGTATCACAAGGGGGTTTAATACTTTTGTCTCGAGTCAAACGTCATTTCGCAATCTTCTCTAATATAAATAGAATTGTTATTCATAGAAAGCCACTATGGTATTATTGTGACAATGTGAGTGCCATATATCTTTCGGGAAATCCGGTGAAATAACATCGAGTTTCACCAAACACATTGAAATGGACATTCACTTTGTTCGTGAGAAGGTTGCGCGCGGAGGTTATCGTGTCCTTCATGTTCCTTCCCACTGACCTTTATTAATTTTTTTCACCAAGGGACTACCTAAAATGAGTCTTATTTGAAATTTTCGGGATCATCATCGACTTTTCGCGTGTTCAATTCAAAGCCTGTTAATTCTTTTTCCATTTGATTTTTTCTAAGCGTAGTGTGATAGACTATGTAAATATTCATTAGAAGATTTTGTAGTCTACTATTTTAGGTTAGCATATTTTGTATATTGTGTAATCTCGATATTTTATATTAGAATATGTTATTCTCCTATACTTTATTTGTATATAAACCAATTCAAGTAATAAAAGGAGACAACCAAATATTTCTTACATTATGTGACTTTATTATTTAAAAAATGGAAGAAAAAGGCTAATAAACACTTTTTCAAACGCGTTAACCAAGTTTTAACCAGCATATCAAAACTTATTAAATTTTAACTACTTCTAAATACGGAAACGTCATTTGAACGACCATCCCGCTAAACTAAAACATGAAATGTTTTATACATCTGGTGATTATGTGTCTATTGTGTCATATAACACAAGCATAGATGTGGTATAAAATACTCTTTCTATCTGCTTGACCTATCATAATTATGTACTAATAAATTATTTTGGCTATTATGGTGCTCCATAATTATAAACTTAATTCATTAGAAATGCTTTTTTGATAATATAATACCTATCTTAGTTTCTTTTTAGGATATTAAACAATATTGTAAAAAAACATCCGAATAATTTATTTCATCAGTTGTAACAATATTCAATTAATTTGATTACAGAATTACAGTTGGTGAGGTAAGGATCGCCTATGGAACTACAAAATGTAATTAGTTGTAGTAGTAACTTTTTAAAATGAAGCTTGATAATAATATATTCCAAACTAAAAAAGTACTTTTGGAAAATTAATCCTTACATGTACTTTCTCTATCTATTTAACATTTGTATTACAGAAGAGTACTAAAAAAAGCTATGGAGATTGGAGAGGGAGATAAGTAAGAGACTGTAACATAAAAGTTTAATGGGGGCCATTTTTTTAGAACAATCATTTAAAAATGCTGCCAATGCATATGTCGCATAAATTTCCAACTGAGGACAAACATTTCAGCAAATTCATTCAGTCCTCTAAAAACAAAAAGTACACACACAACCTAACATAGTACATCGTCTTTAAAGCACAAAAAATTTGAAATACCAAAACTGCCCCTAGGAAGCACACATGTCGACCAAGACCTGTGTGCTTCTAGCCCCTTATACAGAGTAAGTAATATAGGAGAACTAACACGGGCAAATAAGTACCAACGAATATAGATTCCCAAAACTCTGAAATCTAAATCATGAACTGATTTCTCACAGAGAGAGAAATAGTGTGAGGAAAAATAGAGAGTGTGAGTGATATTGTTGTGAGGTGGAAAAATCTTAAAAGAGGGTTATTTTTTTTTAGTGTGTAGTGGTCTTTGGAGTATTTTACTCAGACCTATAAAGTGTAAAATCCTTGCTATCAGTTACTCTTCTCGGCCCGTGGTTTTTCCCTTTTGCGTTTCCACGTAAAAATCTTGGTGTCATTGACGCTCTTTTTTATTCTTGTTGATTAACCGTATCACGATGCTACATTATTATTCCGCTATAACTATCGTGAACATTATTTCTGTGGCGGGTTTATTCCCAACAATTTCGTCTTTCATTTCCCCCATATGTGGTGATTCATATGATCAAAATAAGATTCAAATCGATAAATATTATGCAACTTTATTGATCACCATATTTGTTGAACAAAAGCACTAGCTACAAGAGCCATTTAAAACAAAGAATACAAACAACGAAAAAAAGCAAAACTATGGAGCTTATTAATTCCAAATACCAAAGTACATATGGAATAGTGGCTACATAAATACATTACTTCCTAGGATAGATAGTAAAATAAGTTTGGGCAAGAGTTGAGCCAAGTAGTGCAGTTGCTCCAAGCAAAGTCATAAATGACCATGGACTACTAAAATGAGTCCAAAACAACTCTGCCAAAAATATTCTTTTTTTGCTGCTAGTATGTTGTTGAATTTCCCGCCCAATAACATCCAAAAAGCTACCAAAGGAAATTAAAGGAGCAGCGGGAATCTCTTGCAACACTTTGACGACTTCCTTATCTGTTCCTAAACCATTGAAGAGTATTCCTTGCTCTCGTAATTCTTTGACATCCTTAGCGCTTATTATGAGCGATTTCACAAAGTTCACGTAATTTGTTATCTGATAACGAGGTCCTGACGTGTCAAAGCTCGTCTCATAAGCTATCATGTTCGCATACATTACCAAGTCGGTGTCGAAACGTAAAGGTGGAAGCTCGAGCTGCGCAAACAAGTAGTAAGATTTGAATTTGATTCCTGCGAGAGTTTGTAGGCTACTTGGCTTACACAAAATGCCTTTTGATTTGAGGTCTCTAACTGACCGAAATCAGTTGACACCATCAACTGTTGTTTGTTTTTCGGAAACTCCGGCCCATCTGAAAGATGTGTTTGACAATAAAAAGAGGGAAATACGTCATGTTAAAGAATATTAAGGATCTAATATTGTGATTTGTTAAAACGAGACAAACATATTGTAATATGTAAAGATAATTTCAGAGATCTCTCGTCAAGTTTAATTTAGTAACACAAACTTCCCTTTTGGTTTACAATATTTAGCTTATGTCCCTTGATTTAATTTTCAAAAATAATCACGTCGGTCTGTTTCCTCCATATCACAACAATATTGAAAGCACTATTTAATCACGGACATTGGGATTTAGTTAAGACTAATAGTCAAATACCACGTTTGAAAAAGAAAGATGCGGGGTCCTAACCCCCTGGACAAACCAAGCAAAATGGCCACTTTTTGCGATGTGGCGATCGTATCACACCCAAATAAAAATTGTCCACATCTGCCACGTGTTTAAGTCCATTTTTTATTAATTTCCCCCTTCCTATCCTTTCTTCTTCAAAAAAAAAAAAAAAATCTCTCAATTTTCCA
Source organism: Lycium ferocissimum (assembly GCF_029784015.1). Lineage (NCBI taxonomy): Eukaryota > Viridiplantae > Streptophyta > Magnoliopsida > Solanales > Solanaceae > Lycium > Lycium ferocissimum. Next base: position 70,642,347 of record NC_081346.1, on the reverse strand, counting down.
TACTCCATTTTTATTAAGGATCGAAAACTTATACAATTCTCCTTCATCTTCATCAACATTATCATCATCATCATCATCTTCTTCACTAGGAGTTGAAAAAAAGAATCACACCAACTTGCTCAAATCTAATCCAAACAAACCCAAATGTGAAAGGAAGCTTCCTAACACCAAATAGAACAAAGTTCATCCATTAATTTGATTAAACAATCAAGAATTTAGAGAAACCCATTTGGTGTTCTTCATAGCTTTCTCCAAATTCTTAGCAATGGAGTTTAATTTTCTCCCCAAATCAACTCAAAGAATTAGTGCTTAAATAACTCCAACCAAGCAACAAGTAGCAACTCCAAACAAGCAACTTCCAATCGCATTTTCTTTAACAAGATTAGATTTTTCATCCTTATTTTTTTTCATTTTTCCTTTTTCTTTCTTGATTTTTCATTTTTTTTTTCTTGATTTTCGTTTATGGTGGAAAGTTGTTCTTTAACAAGTTGTTCGGAATCATATGTGGATTTTCTTGATTGAGATTTTCGTTTATAATGGATATTATTTTGACAACAAAAATGGGGATGGATATTAAATAGGGTGAAGATGAAGATGAAGATGAAGTAGCTTAAAAATGGAGGGAGTTCAAATTTTATCTACTTGGCATCATATGTGGCGGCTTAGTTGGCGTCCAAAACAGTCGGATAGATTTTTAAAGGCCGTCACGCGCCCGGACGGTGTATTTGGCTCTCGCCACATCGGCAAAAAAGGGCCATTTTGCTACTTGAAAAAATTTGTCAGGGGGGTAATAGGAACAGTGTTCGGTGTGTAGTTGGCATTTTGGTCAAACGTTGGGGGGTATTTTGACTATTATCTCTCGTAAACCACAAGAAAGATTAGTATAATAAAACCAAATCTCAAAAAAGATCTCTGAAATTATCCTCTAATAAATACAGTCGCGGAACAATTTATGTGGCGACGTTTAGATTCGAGAGTCACCCTTCAATATATTGGGACAGAGGTTCTGCCAAAAAACGAATACATACCTGAAATACTTTTGGAAGCAGGTTGAAGGGAATTGGTCTGTTGGTGATGCATTACGCCATCCAGCATTGTAACCAGAGACATATGCTTCCCTAAAAAGTTCAAGAAGATGAAGACAGTCATCATCACTACTCCCTACTTCAATATTTGCCTCTTCAACCGGGAGGAAAACCCATTTCTCGCAGAACTTGCCAAGCAATTCCTTCCAGGACGAGTACTCATTACCTTGTCCAATAATATTACCATCACCAAATATCCAGGGGGCCAACCTCTTGAGAAGCCAAAGTGGACTTTGGTTCTCGAGTAATATTATATCATTGAAAATTGCTAATGTGAAATCCTGCATAAACCTCAAAAGTAAACACGCATCGAGGAGCATCATGCGAGCTAACTCAGCATCACTATAACGGTCCGTAGAACCTTCAACGTAACAATCTCTGATTTTCTTGATGCTAGCAAGAAAACTACTGTAAATAATAACCACGTCATCGTCCTCTGGAATCAAATATTTCATCACTGTACGTTTGTTTTCCTCCATAATTTGACACTTGGGGTTTCCATGATGATAAGGCCCAAGAGAAACAAACTTTGGATCATAAAAAATGGTTCTTGTTCTCTCATCTCGTAAAAATGGTGGAACTTTTTGAATTTTGCGTCCACCCGAGGAAGATCTCGGCTTGCACAAATCTTGGAGGACAACCTCATCGATGTTAATTTCCATATCTGGTCTGCTAGCTAGAGAGTGCACAAGTTTGGGTTTGTGAGCTGTATATTTTAACTCTTTGGAAATCCAAATCCATTACTCCTACTATATAAGGAAAACACTGAGGGAATAAATTCTCATATCCAAGGATACCTTTGAGGTCAATTTAAGTATTTTAAGAAATGAATTGAGATCAACTCAAGTAGTTGAGATCAACTCAAGTAGGTACAATAATACTGACATTGCCAATAAGTATATGGCAAACATTACATATTTGTGTAGCTGCAAATCATCTCATAAAATTAAATTATTTTTAAATATAAAAATATGAAATTCTTTTTGAGATAGCCTAAAAAAGAAAGTGTGCCACATAAATTGGGACAAAGAAAGTTCGTTATTGAATAGTTAACAAGGTAGTTAAGGTAGATGTTTTTTTTTTTTTTTTTTTTTTTTTTGTATACTTAATATATTGCCATGTGGTTCTTTAATAGAAATAAAATAGGGAAAAGAACATGTGTTACACCCGTACTTCCAGATGAACGTTCGCTAAGTTTAAGTACAAGTACGTGGAATTATGATCAAGATGAGCCGTCTTTCGGGTTTAAGGAATGATATAATTATTAGGTATACTTATGGATAAAGTGATATATGAGGAGTACCGGGAAGTCTCACGACCAAATAGAGTTGAAGAAATAAGCTATTGAGACCTTGGATTTTATGGAAAATATGAGGGGCAATTTTGGTCCAATTTTGAAAAAGAATATCTTTTAGTATATGAGAAGTTTTGAAGCAAAGCATAAGCCTAAAATGAAGTTCGTCGAGTCTAGGTTCCAACGCAACAAACCGCTCATCGATACGACATTGGAGTAGAGAACTATGGACGTTACAAGTTAGGCTGACAGAGCAAAAATGCGTGCTACAGTAACCGACGTGCTACAGTACTGCCAGGGGCGGAGCTACGCTTGCCCGAGGGGTGTCAAGCGACACCCCTTCGCCGAAAAATTACATTATACAGATAGGTGAAATTTTGGTTTTATAGGTATGTGTAGTAGTATTGACATCCCTTAACACAAGTTGAAGGCTTAGCGCTACGGTTAAGGGGTTGCGAAAAGTTCTTAAGGTCACCTGTTCAAACTTGCGTTGCGACATATCTATATTGTTTGACACCCCTTAATATGATTTCTGGCTCCGCCACCGGTACCTGCTACGGTACATCCTTTCTACGGTAGTGCTACGATGCGAACCAGGCTTTAGCACCTTATAAAAGGGGTTTTACCCCTCATTTTTCATCCAAAAACACCTCTCAAAATATCCAAAACTCTCTAGAAAATTCTCCCAACCTTTCCTCCACAAAATTTTTGTAATTAAGTATAATCTCGGACTTAAGTTCGAACGGCGTAGTTACGATTATACTAACATCCCATATTTTCGTGCGTTAAATTGCATCATAGGTTAGTCACATAAGCTCAAAGGACAGGATTATGTTTGAAGTTATAAGTGTTTATATTATGTTCAACAAGTGATAAGTAAGTGCCGCGAAGGTTGGAGGTTAAACGAATCGGAAAAATAAAAAAAATAAAATAAGTTTTGCTAAGTTTGGGATGTTGAATAAGTTATACGGATCGTATGGAGTTTTGGACATATCCAAGTATGCAAATAAAGAGATCGGTGTATAAAAGTTTTAGGTCTCGAAATAATTTCCGCGGATGAACGATCGCTACGGTAAGGCGGTGAACGATCGCTACGGTGCCGACTTTGGAGCAACTATATAAAGGGGTTTAACCCCTCATTTTCAGCCAAAGAAACCAAAAAAAAAAAAATATTTTTCCCAAAAATTCTAGAGAGTTCTCCAACCTTCTCTCCATTAAATTTCAACGCGAGTTAAGTAAAAATCTCCGGATTCGGGTTCCGCCGGCGTATAGTTACGATTATAATATTGTGTTGCGGTGAATTTGTGGCTTGGGAGTAAGGCAAGTATTGGAGATATCGCGGTATTAGCGGAAGTAAGGTATGAATCTTTCTCTTTTGGTATCATTTAAGGCTTATTTACGGAGATAAATTTATGGAATAATTATGTAGTGAATTCGTTTGTGGAGGAGTTGGAGAAAATATCATGTGGAGTATTTGATGGAATATTTTGGTAGTAATGAGGTTGTTGTTGTTGTTGTTGTTATTGGTTGTTGATTGTTGGTATTGAGAATTCGGGCTAGGTATATAAATAGGGGAGATCTTTGTCCGAATTTCGGTGGACCTTAAAAGGAATTTATTTAGAGACTTAAGATAAGAGTGTGACAATGAGCCTAATGATAATACGAATGGTTGCCTATGTAGATTATGAGATGACGAACGATCCTAAATAAATCGCGCGACAGGAAGCAAGTTGGAAAGTCGGAGAGTAAGCTCCAAAGGTATGTTAAGGCTAGTCCCTTTCTTCTAAAGGCATGATTCCTTTTTTATGAATCCAATAGGTGTTTTTCAAATGTCCCATGATCCCTTTATGTGAATCCATAAATGTTTTCCAAGAATATTCTTATTCTCAAAAGCTAGAAATTCATGATTCATAGAGTTCATGATTCAAAGGCATGACTTCTTTCTTGATAATCCATAAATATTTTCCAAAATGTCCCTATTTTCCGAGTCAAAGATTTATGATTCTATAAGCTTTTATGACAACAACAACGGACATGTTTTTACAATATGAATGACGATGTTAAAGATGAGAATGTTTCTATGATGATTATGATGGTGATGATTTTAATTCTAGAAATTCCAAAGCTTATGATGTTAATACTATTATTAAATTATTGAGATTATTTCATGATTTTCTCGATTTTATTCATTGTTGTTGATCTCACCTTATAATAATTGTTCCTTCAAGGTGAGATATAGCGATGATGATAACTCCATAATATAAATCGGAGGTTACCGACCTTACGTCACTCCGATGTAGTCGTAGCTTTTATTTGGCTCTCATATATATATTATATATATATATATATATATATATATATATATATATATATATGTATATGTGTGTGTGTGTGAGCCGCGCTATAGTCGGCCGGGTACGGCACCTATTGTGCAACCACCGATCAGTTGGTATACACACACCGAGTCCCGAAAGGCCGGGTACGTTACACACCGAGTCCCGAAAGGGCCGGGTACGTTACACACCGAGTCCCGAAAGGGCCGGGTACGTTACACACCGAGTCCTGAAAAGGCCGGGTACGTTATGATGATGATATTATATATATGTATGTAAGAAAAAGTTTTTTTTTTAAAAGCTGAGCATGCATGACATCCGCCTTATAAGGCATCCAGATGTATAGGTTATCTCTCTTATTCCATGTTACCTTCCATATCTATATTATGTTGTTATTCATGCCTTACATACTCAGTACATTATTCGTACTGACGTCCCTTCTTGTGGATTGCGTTTCATGCCACGCGGTGTATACGGATGAGTAGAGGATATTAGTAGAAGATGTTCCATTTGGATTGGCGAGCTCCATTTCCTTCGAGTGTTGCCGAGTCGGAGTATCTATGTTATGGTATCTTGATTTATGTTAGAGAGACGAGAGTCACGTATATAACATGTCGATCTTGTAAGCGGCTCGTAAGCGATGTATCATTATGCATTATGTTACAAATTTCATATGATTACGGATTTTACTTGATTTGAGAAAGACGAAAAGCATGTTTTTAAAAAAGCTTTCATTATGCACTCATTTCATGATTTAAGAGTCCAAAGAAGATTATGAGTATAACGAGAACCAGCGGGTTCGCTCGGCCCTAAGTAAGGGTCGGGTGCCCATCATGCCCTATTAAAAGTTGGGGTGTGACAAATTGGTATCAGAGCAGTTCGTCCTAGGGGTTGTCTGCAAAGTCGTGTCCAGTAGAGTCCTGTTTATGGTGTGAAGCGCGCCACATTTATAAACGAGGAGGCTACGGGCATCTAGGTGGTTACTCTTCTTTCACATCTAAGATCGTGCGATAGAGCCAAGTCATAGGAAATGAGATTCCTTATACTAACCTTTGATTTCAGCAGAAGCACAGTTTCGACGGGAGAAAGTGAGTGATGATATGGGAAGTCACAGAGGTAAGTCACTTCGTTGAGGATATATATATATATATATATATATATATATATATATATATATATATATATATATATATATATATATATATATATATATGATAATGGATCGGTTGACATAGAGGTAAGTCAGTGTAAGTACAAGTAGAGGAATTGATTAAATGTATCTCTTGATGATAAGTTCAGTCATAAGTTTGTGAATTGGACAATTGAATGAATCAGTACAAAGGTAAGCAATAGTACGAAGGATGTATGTTGGGTAAGGTAAGAATAATGCCTATATGATTGAGATGTAAAGCTGAAGAATGAAAAGGGAAGGTAAACAAGAAGGTATAACAGGGCAGATCGCTAAAGGATCAGGTACATCTCGAGGTGTGATATATGAGGTAAGTTTTGATATCTTTGTTCTTTTACATGAAATTGGGAGCCCTGGGTGGCTGGGATATGTCGTATATATATATATATATATATATATATATATATATATATATGCGCCTGTGTGAGGCATTGTTGGTATTTCTTTGCGCACGGAGTTTTGGATAGAAAGAATTATAAAGGAGACTCTGCCAGAATTTTTCAAAATCAGGTCATTTGGTTAGGTACATCTAACAGGAAGAAACGTGAAAAAGGAAATATCGTAAATAGATAATAAGTGGGATGTGTTGCTTTAGAAGAGTTATGGATTTGGCATGGCCTGAAGAATGATCTGCGAGGAAGGTGAGTTATACGAAGAGAAGGTTATTATGACAAATTCAAAGGTATTAAAGTATCGAAAGGATTATGGGATTAGTTATACATTTAAGTCGAGTTAAAGAGTATAACCGCATATATAGATACGGCCTAATCTTGACATATTATAGATGTCGAAGCTATGGAGATAGTTGTATACAAGTTGGATTGAGGGAAATAGTAGGGTTGCATTAATAAGGCGATACAATATGAAGGGACTACGCGAAGAGTTGAGGCCAAAGGTAGGATGATAAGCGAAGGACATACGCCTATGATATTACAGATAAATTGAGGGAAAGTGCAAGGCAACTCAAGTTAGAATGTTAAGGAATGATAAGAGTGAAAGGACATAAGGCAAGCTATGAAAGTATCATTGAGTTAAGCTAAATAGAACATATCGAAATTGAGATCCAAAGAAGACCAAGGACAGAACTAGAGTGCAAAAGGAAAGGAAGCATTAAAAGATAACCAGAAGTGAAAGGAAAGAGGAAGGTAAGGATGATTACACGGAAGGGTATTTATGATAAAGAGAAATACCAGAGAAAATTGGGAAGATTGGTAGTACTAAAATATGATTTAAAAAGAGAAAGGTTAACTCCAATAGAGTGTGATACTGAAGTATCGATTGGGATGGATAAGCACAAGTGAAATACGACGAGTCTATTAGTAAAATGAAGTAACAGCATGACAGAGATAGGGGCATAGAATACGAAGGTTTATAACGAATGTGAATAATTTGGTAAGACAACTTATGTGGTAAGTGTAATAGGGTCAATCAGAAAGAGTTACAGGTTAAGTATGCTTACTCCACGAGGTTTATTACGGTTTATAAGGGGGGGGGGGGGGGGGGGGGGGGGGGGGGGGGGGGGGGGGGGGGGGGGGGGGGGGGTCCACGTGACGAATGAGAGCAAGAAGTGGCACTCTATAGAATTGATTATGATTGGGATATAATGAGAACGTAGCAAGAACTGTAATACAAAGTAAGTAAAGTACAGCGAGGAAACGACTAAAGAGGTGACATGTTCTATGTGAATAGAGAGTGAATGCGAGTGTGAAACCAATAAGCGAGCCATGAAGCAGTGGATAAGAAAGCTTATAAGACCTTGTTAGGGAAAGTTCGGCATAGAGGTTTCGCAATGACGGGAATGATAGCAAGCATGAGGGAAGAGGAAGTCAACTCGAAAAAGAAATCAGAGAAAGGTGACATAGCAAAGTAGTGGCGGAGAATTGAGATCACGAATGATATTATAGCTGGATGTAAAAGACCAAGACTACGGAAAGATGAATGACTAAATAGAACGATTGTTAGGAAAAGGATCAGCATAATAAGGATGAGAGGGAATGAGTAGAATAAGTGTTGGAAGCGAAGAATGGATTGTATAGAAGTAATATATTTTGAAGGACAAAGCGGTACTGAGTTAAGAATAGGGTTCCTTGTGCGAGGAATAAAGGATTAATTATAAAACGGAGTAAGTATGGGTATAGAAAGAAAAGGAAACATGCGAAGTACACAAGCTTAAGAAGTAGTCGTATTATGAGAAAAGGAAGATGCGTCTCCTACGGATACCCTATACTAAGATAGAACAAGTAAAGTACATAAAGGAATAAGTTGGAAAGAAAAATGTGGCTATGAGTTATGAGTTCACCACATGACGATAAAGCGATAAAGTAAGGCTATCACCAATGACAAGTAAAGATATGATTATGATTGGCTTCGAAATCAATGCTGAGTACAACACAAGAATAAAAGAGTATGAGGTACAAGGGGCATTAGTTGCGCATGAGACTTAGATCCTTGATAAGACAGATGGCGGTTTAAGGGAAATGCATTTACGGTTGCTATAAGTCGATTACGGGAAAGAGAGAAATAACTTGAGATGGAAAGAAAAGGGGAAGATGACGCTACCAGTGAATGCTGACTATTGAAGAATGGGATAAGTGACACTACATGGATGGTACAGACGGTTAGACATACTATTATTTTGAGTATCCCCATGGGACAGTACGTTAATTGGAGCGGATGTAGGCATCGACTCATAATTAATGGTTGAGCTAAGCAAAGTACATCCTTGCTTGGGGTGCTATGTTGGCCGAATTACTGGGTTCGCAACTGCAAGATGAGTATGTTAAGACTTCACACATGAATTACTGCTGCGGCTATAAATTACGGGAAATGGCATGAATATGATGCAGTACAATAAGGGAATTGAGGAAAGGGATACGTGAGTTCAAGGCTGGAAGTGAGGTAATGGATTTGAGAATAGTACAAGTGAGACCCCTAAAGGGGGGAAGTGAGTAAGGAAAATATAAGTGTAGAGATTGAAACGATGAATCCTAAGATGTGACAAGTATAGACCCTAAAACAAAAAGTGAGAGTTATACGGAAATGATATAGTTGTTATTGTTATACATTTCAGTATGGACATTAAGTGAATCGATGAAAGGAACGTATTAGGCTTGAGATTGAAAGTAAGGATTGAAGATCGAAGTGTGGATTTGTTTTGAAGGCACCGTACCGTAAGGTAAGACTCATAAGGAGGGAGCGAGTGAATAGAGTGCAAAGATTCTAAACGCACTCAGATATGAAAAATAGATGTAGTTTGAAGTGAGAATTTTTGTAGAAGCGAGTTCAATAAGATCTAAGGGTTAGTCAGCAAAGGAATAGAGTGATTGAAGGGTATCTTTTGAGATTGGACTGAAAATAATTCGTGAGGAAGAAAAGAAATTGAACAATATTCCAGTGAAGGGGACAAAGATTGACAAGATATTGGAATAACTACGATGCTTACTATGGTATGATCACCCAGTAAAGGGAGACTACAAAACAGCGCGAGCTGGACAATTGAATGATTAGTCGTAGAAAATAGATGCAATAGTGCATCGATTATGATAGCATTAAAGGAAGAAGATCATTGAAGGAGGGATTCAAGATATTCTGTGTGTAAGTATACGAATTACCGATAGCCAGACTTAGCATAAGGACCCTTATTAAAAGAAAAAGAAAAGAGAGAATCGAGTAAAGCGTAGGGTGAAAGGAAATTTCGGTGTTATACCAACTGGAAAATAAAATACCGCAATGATCGACCCAGTCGCTATAGAAGGGAACGCAAGGGATGACGATGCTACGAGTTCAAAAGAATGGGTACTAAAGGAAAAAAAAAAATTAGCGGTGGAATTGTGTCCTAATGGCATTACGATTTATACGAGAGAAGAAGAAGAAGAAAAGCGACAGGTGATAAAGGTTATAGAATTGTCTATGGTAAGATATGATAACCAAGAAGCAGATAAGGAAGAGAGTAAGAGTACGACAAGATAAGTCAAGAGAGATAATAAGGACATAGTAAACATACGAGATATATAGAACAAAGTGATGATATCGCGAGACAAGGAAGGTTTTGAATAAGAATGGAAGAGTTGATAGTGACTATGACGTGAGTTTCGTCTTATTTTAACATTCGAGGACGAATGTTCAAAAGGGGGGAAGGATGTTACACCCCGTATTTTCGTGCGTTAAGTTGCATCATAGGTTAGTCACATAAGCTCAAAGGACAGGATTATGTTTGAAGTTATAAGTGTTTATGTTATGTTCAACAAGTGATAAGTAAGTGCCGCGAAGGTTGGAGGTTAAACGAATCGGAAAAAAAAAAAAACATAAACTTTTGGAAAATTAATCCTTACCTGTACTTTCTCTGTCTATTTAACATTAGTATTATAGAAGAGTACTAAAAAAAGCTATGGAGATTGGAGAGGGAGATAAGTAAGAGACTGTAACATAAAAGTTTAACGGGGCCGATTTTTTTAGAACAGTTATTTAAAAATGCTGCCAAGACCTGAGGACCCACATTTCAGCATAAATTTCCAACTGAGGACCCACATTTCAGCAAATTCATTCAGCCCGATAATGTGACTTTATTGTCAAAAAACAAAAAGTACACACAACCTAACATAGCACATCGTCTTTAAAGCACAAAAAATTCGAAATACCAAAATTGCCCCTAGGAAGCACACATGTCGACCAAGACCTGTGTGCTTCTAGCCCCTTATATAGAGTAGTAATACTATAGGAGAACTAACATGGACAAATAAGTACCAACCAATGTAGATTCCCAAAACTCTAAAATCTAAATCATGAACTGATTTCTCACAGATAGAGAAATAGTCTGTGAGAAAAAATAGAGAGTGTATGAGAGATATTGTAGTGAGGTGGGAAAAATCATAAAAGAGGGTTATTTCTTTTGAGTGTGTAGTGGTCTTTGGAGTATTTTACTTAGACCTACAAAGTGTAAAATCCTTGCTATAGTGATATCAGTTGCTCCTCTCGGCCAGTGATTTTTCCCCTTTCGTGTTTCCACGTAAAAATCTTGGTGTCATTATCGCTCTTTTTTATTCTTGTTGATTAACCGTATTTTTATTCTTGTTGATTAACCGTATTTTTATTCTTGTTGATTAACCGTATCAGGATGCTATATTATTATTCCGCTATAAATACATGAATACTATTTCTGTGGCGGGTTTGTTCCCAACAATTTTGTCTTTCATTTCCCCCATATGTGGGTGTTTCATATGACCAAAATAAGATTCAAATTGATAAATATTATGCAACTTTATTGATCACCATATTTGTTGAACAAAAGCACGAGCTACAAGAGCCATTTAAAACAAATAATACAAACAACGAAAAAAAAGCAAAGCTATGGAGCTTAGTAATTCCAAATACCAAAGTACATATAGAATAGTGGCTACATAAACACATTACTTCCTAGGATAGACAGTAAAATAGGTTTGGGCGAGAGTTAAGCCAAGTAGTACAATTGCTCCAAGCAAAGTCATAAATGACCATGGACTACTAAAATGAGTCCAAAACAACTCTGCCAAAAATATTCTTTTTTTGCTGCCAGTATGTCGTTTAATTTCCAATGAGACATCCAAAAAGCTACCAACGGAACGTAAAGGACCAGCGGGAATCTCTTGCAACACTTTGACGACTTCCTTATCTGTTCCTAAACCATTGAAGAGTATTTCTTGCTCTCGTAATTCTTTGACATCCTCAGCGCTTATTACGAGCGATTTCATAAAGTTGACGTAATTTGTTATCTGTAAGTCCGACCTGCCAATATTGCTCATCTCTTAAGCTATCATGTTCGCATACGTTACCATGTAGATGGTGTCGATAAATAAAGGTGGAAGCTCGAGCTTCGCAAACAAGTAGTAAGATTTGAATTTGACTCCTGTGAGAGTTTGTAGGCTAATTGGCTTACACAAAATGCCGTTTGATTTGAGGTCTCTAACTGACCGAAACGAGTTGATCCCACCAATTCTTCTTTGTTTTTTGGAACGTCTGGCGCATCGTGAAAGATGAACGTGACAATAAAAAGATGGAAATACGTCATGTTAAAGAATATTAAGGATCTTAATATTGTGATTTGTTAAAACGAGACAAACATATTGTAATATGTAAAGATAATTTTAGAGATCTGTTGTCCAGTTTAATTTAGTAACACAAACTTTTCTTGTGGTTTACAATATTTAGCTTATGTCCCTTGATTTAATTTTCAAAAATAATCGCGTAGGTCTGTTTCCTCCGTATCACAACAATATTGAAAGCACGATTTAATCACGGACATTGGGATTTAGTTAAGACTAACATCGTAAACAACAAAAAAGATTAGTATAATAAAACAAAACCTCAAAAAAGATCTCTAAAGCTATCCTCTAATAAATACAACCACATAACAATTTATGTGATCGCGTTTAGATTCGAGAGTCAAGCGAGTTTTTCTTTGACCACAACTGTTTCGTATGCCTTTAAATTGTTAAGTATTGTGACTTATATAGTAGTACTTTTGACGAATATATTTCAAAATATTTATAGATTTTATGTCAGAATTCATAATCAAGATTAAGATATTTGACTCTTGAAATTCAAATTATATTGAGACAGAGGATAAAGGACAACCCGGTGCACTAAGCTCTCGCTATGCGCGGAGTCCGCGGAACGGCAGTACCACAAGGGTATATTTTGTGCAGCCTTACCCTGCATTTCTGCAAGAGACGGTTTCCACGGCTCGAATCCGTAACCTCCTAGTCACATGGCAGCAACTTTACCAGTTATGTCAAAGCTCCCCTTCAATATATTGGGATAGAGGCTCTGCCAAAAAATGAATACATACCTGAAATACTTTTGGAAGCAGGTTGACGGGAATTGGTCTGTTGGTAATGCATTACGCAATCGAGTATCGTAACCAGAGACATATACTTCTCAAAAAATTTGAAGAAGATGAAGACAATCCTCATCACTACTCCCTATTTCAATTGGCCCATTATTAAGCCCCCTTAAAACCATACGGCAGCAGAACACGGCAAGCAATTCCTTCCAGGATGAGTACTTTTTACCTTGTGCAATAATATTACCATCACCATATATCGAGGTGGCCAACCTCTTGAGAATCCAGAGTGGAATTTGGTTCTCAAGTAATATTATATCATCAAAAACTGCAAATATCGTTGCTAGGTCAAGTGCACCAACAGCAGATGTGATACCTAGCATAAAGCTCAAAAGTAAACACGCATCGAGGACAGTGGCGGAGCTACTCATGGCCAAGGGTGGTCACCTGCACACCCTTGGCTGGAAAATGGTACTAGTATATGAATTAGCTATTATAGTTAACTGGATATAAATTAAATTTTAAACACCCTTAAAATAATTGAGATAGATAGCTTAGAGGTAAAGAGTGTTCAATTTTATCTAAAAGTCAAGGTTTAAAGCTTGCGTCAAACGCTAGTCATCTTCTTTCTTTAAAAGAAAACATACAAACAATGTCTGAAGCTACTTGGTTGATTTGTATTTGCACTTATTTCCTTCCATGTTCTGACTAAACTTATTTGTATTTGAGTTACGACTTGCATTTAGTTTAAAGCTTGAGTTTTCTAGCAATGAAATTTATGAAGAATAACTTGCAAAATCAAATGGACCTTAAATTTTTAGGCCGGTGTGCAGTGATGATGTAAAAAATTTCGTTGCACTCATTCATCGGAAAAAAATTATATACTCATCAACATTTGAACAACCTTACCAAAATTTCTCATCCGCCACTGATCAAGGAGCATCACTATAACGGTCCGTAGAACCTTCAACATAACAATCTCTGATATCCTTGATGCTTGCAAGAAAACTCTCGTAATTATTAACCACGTCATCGCGCACTGGAATCAAGTGTTGCATCACTTTATATTTGTATTCCTTCGTAATTTGAAACTTTGGGTTCCCATGATGATAAGGCCCAAAAGAAACAATCTTTGGATCGTAAAGATGGTCCTTGTTCTCATCTCGTAAACATAGTGGAACTTTATAAATTTTCCATTCACCCGAGGAAGATCTCGGAGTGCACAAATCTTGAAGGACAACATCATCGATGTTGACACCGGTAATTTCCATATCTGGTCTGCCAGCTAGAGAGTGCTCAAGTTTGGGTTTGGGAGCTATATATTTTAACTCTTTGGAAATCCAAATCCATTACTCCTACTATATAAGTTAAAAAAGAGGGAATAAATTCTCATATCGAAGGATAGCTTTGAGGTCAATTTAAGTATTTTAAGAAATGAATTGAGATCAACTCAAGTAAGTACAATAATACTGACATTGCCAATAAGTACATGGCAAGCTTTACATATTTGTATGACTGCAAAATCTCATAAAGTTAAATTATTTTTAATTATAAAAATGTGGCATTCTTTTTGAGACAACCTAAAAAAAAAAGCGTGCCACATAAATTGGGACAAAGGGAGTTCGTTATTGAATAGTTAACAAGGTAGTTAAGGTAGTCATATATTTTTTATTATTTTCCTTTACTTAATATATTGCCATATGGTTCTTTAATAGAAATAAAATAGGGAAAGGAACGTGAGTGTCCCCTCAAATCAAAATAATTACCCGCCCATATCCCCATTAATTCGTACCAACAGAAAAAACTAAAACTATTTACCCGAGATGCCCCCCAAATTTATGATACCAACATGGTATATAAATATACTGATATTATATCATGAAAGACTGCTTCAGTCCTTCTCTTAGTCCTCCATGATATCATCATGGTATATAAATATACTGAGATGATATTATGGATGATCATGTTCATTTATTCCAAAAGTCACAATTTTCTCGAAAAAAACCTCTATGTTATCATCACCTTATGGTATTATGGAGGACTGCTTTAGTCCTTCAATGAAACACTTCTTGAGACTAGGGTACCATCATGGTATATAAATATACTGAGATGGTATCTTGGAGGACTACTTCAGTCCTTCTCTTAGTCTTCCATGATACCATCATGGTATATAAATATACTGCGACGATATCATGGAGGAAGGAGTTTGGGCAAAGGGGTACGTCAGGTAAATAGTTTCGGCCGGTTGGGTAAGAAAGGAATTAGTTTAGGAGGAACATGAGGCGAATAATTATTTTATATTTTAGGAGTATTTGGTGTTGTTTTCCCAATAAAATATGGCATAGCCACATTTTAGAGTCAGAAAAAGCCCATGAGGGCATTTGCGTGTGACACATTTTTAGAAAAGAGTAGGGAATAAAGTCTTTTCAGTGGGCTCTTCTCTGAAGCAAAGGAGTGACTCGCTTTTTGTTGGTTGTGAGAATAATCACTCAATTTATAGTAATTTGTTATCAAAGTCACTTATTTTTCTTTTGTGTTTTAAAAGTCATTTAACTTTGTCTAATTATCTTTCATAGTCATTTTAGCCGGAAATATAATTTTTGGTAACGATTTAATGACATGATAGCTGTAAGTGTTAAAGTTAAAATGTATTTTCGGCTAAAATGACCACGAAAACTAACTAGACAAAGTTAGATGACTTTTAAAAAACAAATAATAGGTGGCTTTGATTATCAATAACTATTAGTTGAGTGACCATTCAGGCAACTAACTCTTTTAACTTTAAAGTAGTAACTTTGCCAATGATAACTATATAGCCACATATTTAATATATATATTTTATTATTTTATGACTATTATATATATAAGGTTGACAGGGTAATTAATGTATTTATATATTTTATTATTTTCCTATAATTGCCATGTGGTTCTAAAATAAAAATAAAATATGGCATAGGCCACATTTCAGAGCAATCTGAAAAAGCCCATGAGGGCATTCATGTGCGACACATTTAGAGAAGAAGGGAATTACACTTCAAGAATTTCAAGGAAAGAATAGAATAAGCTTTCAGTTGGCTCTTCTCTGAAGCAAATGAGCGAGTCATTCCACATTTCAGAGCAATCTGAAAAAGCCCATGAGGGCATTCATGTGCGACACATTTAGAAAAGAAGGGAATTACATTTTAAGAATTTCAGGGAAAGAATAGGATAAGTTTTCAGTTGGCTCTTCCCTGAAGCAAATGAGCGAGTCATTGTCTTTTTTTGTTTTCACTCGGTCTACGGTATTTATTTTGGAGCCTCAATTAATATAATCAAATTACGTCCCTTAAGCCTCATTTTAAGGGGGGAAGCGCCCCTTATCAATTTTTCTCATATCCAAAAGTAGAACTTGAGACCTCTAATTAAAGATAGAAAGATCTTATTCAATTTCTCAATAGCGACGATGATTTAATTTAGGCTAAGGGTAATTTTTCATGTCAAACCCGAGACAATCTATAGCATCAAAAATATTTTTTTCTCTCCCTACAATTGTTGATAGACACCATTTTCGGACCTAAAACTCATCTTCTCACCCAGTGATATGATTTCAGCTTCATCGATCAATTATTCTCTACCACTTTTAATATTTCTTGCCTGATAACAGCTCTCTTTCTAACCTAAATTTTTGCTTATTTATTCCTCTTTAATTCTTTGAAACAATGAGTAAAAATGCTTCAATGGAGACCCCTCTCGGAATGCCATTAAAGAAACCCATATGAAATTGTTGTGTTTCTGGTAAAGAAGAACCAATTTGGACCAAGTTTGTGGAACTGGAGGCTATTTGGTTGATTGGAACAACCCATTTCTTTAGAATCGGCTGTATATGGTGAAAGGGTCATCGGTACTGTCACGCTTCTCCGATCCTTTTCTCGAATCAATAGCTACTCTTTTTCTGATCCACTGACTCCCATTGTACATTTAATTAACAAGAAGAAAAATTTGTATTAATATTGTATGAAAGTTGTATACAATGTTGTTTGAATTTTTATTAAATTTACCCGAATTTCAAAGCGAGATTCAAAATTGTGTTAAATTTGTATGAAAGTTGTATACAACATTATTTTAGTTGTATTAGATTTCCAAAAATCTAACATGAATTTATACAAATTTTATATAGCTATATACATATTTCACACCAAATGTTTAAAGGATCTCTTTGTACCTCTTTCTCTTCTTTGTTTGCACTGTGAAATCGAAGTGCAAGCTAGGCTGCAATGTTAAAAGGATTTTACATGAAAATGAAAAAGACCAATGATAGCAAGGACTTAAGGATTTTGTGTTCTAAAGAGTATTTTAGGGATTACAAAAAAGAGTAGAAATAAAATTGCAACAAGTCAAAAGTGATCAACTTATGACTTTAGGTTGAAAAATAAAAATTTAGTTGTTTCGTTAATTTTGTCTAAAAAAAGAGAGTAAGTCGCGTCGTAATATCAAATTAATTGGTTAAATAAAAAATCTAATTATATTTTTAATTCTTGCTATATTATTACATATTTAAAGGGCAGTGAGACCTATGTAAAGGTTACAATAAGCTCAATTATGTATAAAGGTTGCTTTTAAACCAACTGAAAATTTACGAGAAAATGTTAGATCACTCTAAAACTTTGTAAGTTAATGAAATCATTAGACGACATTCTAAATGTTTCGTCTGACATGAGCAAACATTAGACTCGAACATGATTTTGTCCGAAAGGAATTAAGGCAAAAAAGGGACAATATTTATAGGAGAAATTTCAGTAATGTACAATCCAGCATATAAAATTACATATGTGTAGCCATATTGTTAAATTACAACCCGCATAGCCACTTTTTGACGGTATACAATAATATACAACTTCATACACCTACTGTAGATAATGTATAAACTTTGTATAAAGTGTATAAGATGTATTTATACACACTTTTACACTAGTATACAATATTATACAAACTTATACAAGAGGTGTTTATACATAAGAGGGGTTAATACATAATGTATAAGAGGTGTTTATATGCACTTCTATACCATACCGTATAAAAGCGTTAAAAAAGAAGAAGAGGAAACTGAAAAAATAAAGAAGCAATGCCCAAAAAAAAAAAAAAATACATTACCTATGTTAATTACAATTAACCACGTACAAGGAAAAAATAGGTAGAAAATTCATACCATATAAAGATGCAAAGTTGGAAGGAGAATGGAAAAATAGAAGCATCTGGCAGTTTGATAGGGAGCTAGCTCGGATAATAAAAAAAATTATGAGTTCAAATGGGTAATTATTTTACCCTAATTGGCATACAGTGTTATTTGCCCATATTTATATGGTGGCCTAAACAAAAGGACATTTGCTTAAATCAACTTGTCTAATTGATGCATGTGACGTTAACAATGACGCCCCACGACAAATGCTATTTTACGAGCAGAATATCAGATTTCTTTTTATTGTTATATAGTTGTAAGTGGTAACTATTTAATTATTTCGTATAAAGCTCGGTCAACCATTCAATTCTAACTATTTTCTTTTTGATTCCTTTCTAAATGGACGTATTACCTTAAAACAAACTAACAAACCATCACCAAAAGAATTTCAACGCAATTAATTATTTTCCAATTTAAATCCCACCTAAATCAGATTTTGTTTCCCCTACAAGTGTATATAAATATCTGCACCTTGAAATGCAAAATTTGTTCAAGATAAAAGAAATTCATTAGAAAAACTTGTGTTATAGCTGAATAGATGGCTAGAGTTTGCTTTACCACAATGTTCTTGATTTATGTTATTCTAATCGCAATTATTGGTGTGTAATTTATCTCTCTCTTCACTTAAAAATCCTATCAATTTTATTTTTTCCTTCTTTTTAGTGCAAGAATTTTAGCCATTTTAGATTTTTGGTAGAGAAAGATTCTATGTGTTAGACCAAAATGTTATGCAAGCTAATTACATTTTCTTTTTCATTTCTTTTTATACCGGCGGGATGTTTGACATCTCTGCACACCTAAAGCTGTTTGGCTAAATTTCTAAAATCTACTTATTTTGAAAAGTACTTGTGATGTAAACTGCTTTTCGAAAAAGTACTTGGAAGTAGTTGTTCATGTTTAGTGAATCAATTTGAAAAATACTTTTGCTAATATTGACTAGCGATTTGTGCTTGACCATGGTTCCAAAAGTGTTTCGGGGAAAAACTAATTTTTCCGGCTTCTGCTATTACTCAAAAACACCTTTTCTTTTCTCCTAAAAGTTTGACCACTCAACTTTCTAAAATAAGCACTTCTGGCTTCCTAGAAGCTCGACAAACAGTCTATCACGAAGAGGTTTCAAGTTTGATAGCTAGGAATGAAGAATGTTATGGTAGGGAGAGCCATATATGTAGATTGAAAAGTGGTCGATTGAACACCCTTCATTGAAAAATTATACTACTAAAAAGTATATTACATATATAGGTCAAAAGTTTACATACATATATATATATATATATATCATGTAGTAATTATCTTTTTCAATTGGGAGAGATGGCTGAGTCGACTAAAGCGGCGGATTGCTAATCCGTTGTACGAGTTAATCGTACCGAGGGTTCGAATCCCTCTCTTTCCGTTGATGACTTGATTTTTTTTCAATTTTCGAAATCCTTTGTTCTTATTCTTAGTTAAATGTGTGGAATAGACCAAACCCTAAGAAAATTGGAAAATCAAGCAAGGAAAACCCTTTTTTTATTTTATTCTTCACGTCCAGGATTACGTCCGGGATCATTAGATAGGAATCCAAAGATGAAGAGAGAAACAAAAAATATCACTACGTGTAAGCGAAGAATATATATATATATATATATATATATATATATATATATATATATATATATATATATTGAACACTCTTAACAACATTCTTAATTTCGATACTGAGGAACGCTTCACCCCATCAACAGGCCTACTTAATGTCAATGTGGATTTATTGTGCCGATGAGATTTGAATATCGGATGGTTAAACCAAATTCTTTTATTTGTTTTTTTACAAGATTTTTTTTTTAATGATTTTGCAGGTTTGTTTTGCTTGGAAGTTGCAGCACAGCCAGTATGCCACAAGGCTGCATTGTTATCTATTTACTTATGCTGCCAAGTGTAAAGATGGACATTGTTTCTGCACTTAGGGGTATGAAATGTCTTTAAAACCACTAAATATTTGAAAATTCTAAAGCATTTATATGTGCAAAGAATATTAAAGTGAATTTTCAAAGTAGTGGCTATTATACATGCATTATTCCTTTATAAAGATATATTCATGGTCTTGAACGATATACGATGTTATTTGAATGCACAATCTTCATTTTTAGTTATGGCGTAACTTTTTTCCCTCTCGAGATCAATCTATATTATTATTGCTCATCATGAAAAGGAATGGGTTTTTTGTTGGGGAAATAACCTAATAATACTAGTTAAAACTCAATATTACAAAACATAGGGATACTTTTCCTTATTTACAAAATATAACAATAAAATTACAAAATATACCAGATCTGAAAAATTAAAAGGGTTGCACTTCCTCATTCTCCTTCACGCACAAATCTGGAAAAATTAAAATGCAACCCTTCCCTTTCCCATTCTCCTTCACCCCATATTTCTTCATCTCAACAGCGACTCTTCTTCCCCACCCATTACCTCGCTGCTGACGGTGCAACTCCGACCTAGGCACCCACCATCTTGTGTGAGCAAAGTGTAGTATCTAACGTCTTTCCAACTTTTAAATTCGTGAATATTAGGTCTTCAATTCTATACTTGTTCACTTTAGAAGTTCGAAATAAGTTACCTTCGGTATTTTAGTGAACAAGAATAGAATAGCAGATCTAAAGAACTAATTTTCACCAAGTTTGAAGTTTGAAAAAGTTGGAAAGTGATTGCTTGTTGACCAATAAAAAAGAAAAAAGAGCGGCACATTGAAAGCCTACTCCTCTCTGGTTGTTGGTCTTGTAATTTCAATATTCTATGTTGTTGTAGTTGATTTTTGGATGTATATTGTATGAAAGTTGTATACAATATTGTTGTAGTTGTATTAAATTTTCAAACCTTAATATGAACTTTACACAAATTTTATACAGTTATATACATATTTCATACCGTTTTTATACAGCTTTCATACATGAAAAATGTGAAAATTCTAAACCTTGAGCAAAATGTACATATTTCATACAATTTCCATACACAAAATTTTGAGCGAAATTTTCAAGCCTTCAGCGAGATATACATATTTCATACAGTATTCATACACAAAATATTGAGCGAAATTTTTAAGCCTTGAGTGAGATATACATATCTCATACAGTTTTCATACACAATTTTTTGAGCGAATTTTTCAATCCTTGAGCGAAATTTTTTGTATATGTTTTGTAAGAAATCTATTGTTATGTTTTATAAACTAAAAATATCGTCATATTTTGTAAATATACTCTATTCTTATGTATATACACGTCATTCTCCCTTTTTTGTTTCTGTGCAATACGAATGTAAATATTGAATTGTTATCATTCAAATTATACATATACGTACATAATATGACTTCAATAATTTAGATTATTCTTCGAGCAAAACATATAAAGCCAAATCATAACTTCAAACACGAATGTGGCTCCATTAAGCATGATGCAGAATATTTCTTTTTAAATTTCAACATTTTACCTGTATCAAATTGTGACGCGTTTTCTAATACACACCCATATATATTATGTTTATCGAAACCACATACACTACGAGAGTTTTAGAGGATTCAATACACTACCTTTACAAGGTCAACAGGTCCGAAACACAATAATTTACTTGTAAGTTTTATTAGGTTAAAATCAAAACAAAAAATTTATCTACATTCATTAGATACATTGTAGATGCATCGGATAAGTGGACCTTTCAGGCAAAAAATACATTTGAAAACTTTGGGTATTGAATCCTAGAGAGAGCATATCTCGGTTTGGTACCATAATTACACTTTGAGGTAACATTTTTTGGTGCTCTAATAGTGGAATAACATAATTCTATTGCTAGAACCAGGGGCTCTCCGTCCCATATTACCTGGCCATATTCCTAAAAATATATGTCCCAAATTACTTGTGCATTTACAAAACCAAAATAAAGTTAATTAAATCTTTTCCATCTTACCCTTAATAGTAATTGTTCTTGAAAATAGTCAATATTGATTAGAATGTATTTATTAGATAGAGATAGGGGTAAGATAGTGAAATACTTCTTTTTATTTATAATTTCTTAAGGAGTGTGCAAAAGGGAAAGTAGCCAAGTAATATGGGATGGAAGGATTATTAATTTCGGGGCACGTGAACCTATGGTCTTCCCATAAAATTAGATATCTTTTAAGAATTGATATAACATTAACTTTTGACATCCATGCTCCAAAAGGTTGAATGGTGCACTGGGTTCAATGCTGAGTTAATTACCAAGGGCATTAGGGATCAATTCCCACTTGAAAATTTTTTCCTTCTTTTTTAAGTGGTGCAACCATGTTATAGAAATCCTAATAAAATTTGTCTCTGGCTAGAACTAACCTCCTCAAGAATCTCTACAAGAAATTCGAAGCTAGGGCTTTGAACCCAAAAGGTTATATATCTTCCCCATTTTTAAATACGAGTTTAAGATGATTATTTGGGGGTACGTGCAGATTGAGTTGAAAATCATCGTTTAAATATAGAAATGTTTTTTCTTGGTTAAATTTCATGAACTAGGATTTAGGATGGAAAAACATAAGTAGGAATATGCAAATACGTTTGATTGTTTATCAGATCATAAGAACCAAATTTGTATCAATTAATCAAGATTAAATAGATACCTCAATTAAATAAGTACATATTTAAAGTTTACTTAAATTGATTCCGTACAAAAGGCAAGTTCATGACAATACTTTGCTTGATATATACTATAACTAACATGGAAAAATAAGTACCATCCAATGTAGATTCCCAGAACTCTAAAATCTAAATCATGAATTGATTTCTCACCGATAGAGAAATAGTGTTTGAGGAAAAATAGAGTGTCAGCGATATTGTGTCAACGATATTGTAGTAAAGTGGAAAATCTTAAAAGAGGGTTATTTCTTTTGAGTGTGTAGTGGTCTTTGGAGTAATTTACTCAGACCTACAAAGTGTAAAATCGTTGCTATAGTGATATCAGTTGCTCCTCTCGGCGATGGTTTTTCCCTTTTAGGTTTTCAC